>NW_019154158.1:6840143-6841832 GCF_002288905.1 Enhydra lutris kenyoni
AAAACACCAATTCTATACAAATCCTTTCATAAAACTGATTGTTGAAAGCAAAAATTATAACATTATCTGGTGGAGCTTCTGATGTATATAAACATAATTATATCTGCAATAAAAAAGGAAAGAGTGAAGGGTCCTAGAGAGTAATACATTTTCTATATTCTACCTCCAGTGGTAAAAATTAATTCTAAGTGAAATGTTTACTGTGAAACATGTAAACTGTGAAATGCTTACTGTGTATACTACAATTCACACACAAACTTTTAAGAAATGGTATAGTCAAAAACACATTATATAAAGTAAAATGAAACACTAGGGTTGTAAATTTTAAGGCAGGAAATGGGAAACAAAAGAAAGAACAATAAGAACAAACAAAAATCAAGTAACAAAATGATTAACAAAAGTCCAAACATAAAAGCTAACATTGTGTAAGTGATCAAAACATACATCACTGGTTAAAAGACAGAGATTATTAGAATGTGTTTTTTAAAAATGTCCCACATAGATGTTGTATTTGAACACTTCACTTCAAATATAATGGCACAGATTAATCAATCGACTGAGCCACCCAAGTGCCCCTCAGGAAAAAAAAAATATTTGACAAAATTCAGTACTTGTTTATGCTGATAATTTCTCGTTAAAGTAGATGCAGAGAAAATAGTCTCAATGTGATAAAGGATACTTAGTTATAAACATAGATATAAACCTAGTTATAAACCTAGTTATAATCGAAACTTCAACTTATATCAAATATAAGAAGAAAACCTTGCAAGCTCTCCTTCTAAATCATGATCTATGCAAGGATGACTACTTCATAGCTCATGTTCAACAATGTGTTGGAGTTCCTAACCTACAAAATAAGGTGAGAAAAAGATAATGACTTTGTGATTAGGAAGATAGGAGTTAAATCATCTTCCTTTGATAACAGGATTGGGTTGATAAAAGAACCCTAAATGACCTACAAGATAATCCTTGAATAAATAAGTGGTTAATTGGGTGATGGGCATTAAGGAGGGCACAAAATGTGATGAGCACTGGGTGTTATACAAAACTGATAAGTTATTGAACATTACATATGAAAATAATGATGTACTATAAGTTGGCTAATTGAATTTAAACAAAAGATAAATGAGTTTAGCAAAAGCACAAGAATGTCAATATATATAAAATTGTATTTCTGGATAACAATGTTGAGCATTTGAACTCGATAATTTAAAAATGTCATTTACAACATCATTTAAACATGAAACACTTGGGCATCAATTGAACACATTATTATAGTATAGCAATACAATGTAAACTTCAAAAAACTGACATTGAGATATGTGTGAACATATAACTCACTGGACTAGAACAATGTGTCCTGAAATAAGAGTAACATAAGGCAAATTGAGGGGAAAATTAATGCCTTCTCACAAATGGTGTTGCTACAATAAGATATACATATGGCTAAAAGTGAACACAATGAAAAATAAACTTGAAATAGAGCATAGACCATATTAAAAAAATTGCTTTTCAAAAGATACCATTAAAAAGTGAAAAGGGGGTGCCTAGCTGGCTCAGTCAGAAGAGCATGTGACTCTTTATCTTAGGGTCATGAATTCAAGCCCCACATGGGGTGTAGTGATTAAATAAATAAAACTAAAAAAAAAAAACTGTTTAAAAGGAAGTGAAAAGAAATGCCCTATACTA
>NW_019154158.1:6841967-6885750 GCF_002288905.1 Enhydra lutris kenyoni
TTGATCTATGTTATGTGTATAATGTAATAAAGATACAAAGTAACATGCATGTGTAAGTATACACACATAGTCATATACACACAGTATACTAATACAAAGACAAACAGCCCAATAAAACTGGTTCAACTCTGAAAAACAATCTGAAGGGTTTGAAGAAGTGGGGGAGTGGGAGGTTGGGGGAACCAGGTGGTGGATATTAGAGAGGGCACGGATTGCATGGAGCACTGGGTGTGGTACAAAAACAATGAATACTGTTATGCTGAAAATAAATAAAAAAATGATTTAAAAAAAAACTGGTTCAAGATTCGAACATATACTTCACTTAGGAAGAAGTATGAATACCAAATGTGTACATTAAAAGATATTCAACATCATTAGTCATTAAGGAAATACAAACTAAGTGATAATAAGACATTACTGAACATTTGTTAGAATGGTCAATATGAAATGTACTAACAATAGCATGGCGGGAAAACCATGAGGCAATTGAAATTTTCATATATTGCTGGTAGAAATATAAAAATGGTAAAACCACTTTGGAACACAGTTTTGCATTTTCTTATAAAATTAATAATGTATCTATTAAATAACATGTCGAATCCAACCCTAAGACTTTACCTGATAAGAAAAACAACTATGTCTTTAGAAAGAGTTGATAATTGCAACTTTATTCATAATAATCAGAAGAGGAATATAATGTAAGTAACCATTGAGAAGTGATAAAAAGTGGTGTATTTGGTACATAGTAATAAAATAAAGAATTCATCTGTGTGGCAATGTGGATAAATCTCAAAGTTGTATGCCAAGAGAAAATATACACATATTAAAGGGAAAATACTATAAGATTTAATTTATTTAGAAAAGATAAACCAAATCTACTATGGAGGATTAACTGGGAAAGAATACAAACATTTAGAAGTGATAGAAATTTATATATCTTGATTGTACTATTAGTTTTAAAGATGTATACATACATTTGTCAAGACTCAATGGAATGTTACACTTAAAATAAGTACATTTTGTTGTATATAAGTTGTACTTCAATAAAAGTGATTTTTTTTTTTTTAAGTAGGCTCCATTCTCCCCACACAGAGACCTACTTGGGGCTTGATCCCTTGACCCTGAGATGAAGACCTGAGCTGAGATCAAGAGTGAGATGTTTAACTGATTGAGCCAGCTGGTGCCCTAAAAGTAATTTAAATAAGTCATGGAGTGTGAGAAGATATTTGCAATTATCTTCAAGGGCTGTAACCAGAATTTATAAGATCTACTACAACTCAGTAAGAAAAGAAAAACCTAACCTAATAACAGACTAATTTCTTCACTAAAGAGCTTATCTAAAGGCTACTGAACATATGAAATGTGAAATTTTTGTACTTAGGGAAAAGGACATTAAATTCACAACTACTGTACAGTCCTGATAATAATGGACATTAAAAATAGAAGTGAACATGTATCTTGAAGATTAGAGTATGCTTTCCTATAAACACTATGAAAACTTTCTGAATGTATTTTTAGGTTGATGTCCTGATATATTTGAAACAGGAACTTATAATCCTAGGTATTTACCCAATCAAAATGTGTACATACGTACACGAAATATATGCATGTTTAAGAAAGTTTTAGCCTCATTATTCCCAATGACCCAAAGAAGTTGAAACATCAAAGTCCATCAGTGGTAGAATCAGTTTTTAAATTGTGATATATTCATAAAATGGAAGGACATAACAATGAAGGTAAAAATAATATTGCTACATTCAATAGCATGAGAAGTTCTCCCAAGCATCATTTTGAGTGAAGAAGCAAGACACAAAAGAATATGTAGAAAATGATTTCATTCACACACATTTCAAAAATAAGTGAAACTGATCTATGGAGTTAGAAATCAGGATAGTTTCTCTATTCAGGGAGGACTATGAGGCGTGTATGGAACTGGCCTAGGTATATATATGGCTTAGATGGTACAGTTCATGTTCTATCTCCATGTCTAGAACTATGCCCTTATAGTTTGTTCACTTTTCTATAATATTAAACTATTGTAAAATTTAACAATTAAAAAAAAAACAGGGCAGACCCTAATACCAATTCATCTGACACTTTAGTATTCTATAATAGTTCCTTATTTCTACACTTCTTAGTAATGAACCAAACCTTTTTTTTATATATATTCAGTCTACTACAATGTGAGCTCATGCTTGGCACAAGTTGTATTCATTAGAATAGCTCAGGTTAACACCCAATCACTGAATTTCAAAGACCATGCCATTTCAATGAATTCTCCTAGTCAACATATATATTNCTCCTAGTCAACATATATATTTTCATCTCATCTCTTCTCTTTTCTTTGCTTTCTTCCTTTCTTTGATTTCTTCTTTTATTTTATATCATGTTAGTCACCATACAATACGTCATTAGTTTTTGATGTAGTGTTCCAGGATTCATTGTTTACATATAACACCCAGTGCTCCATGCAATAGGTGCCCTCCTTAATGCCCACCACCAGACTCACCCATCCCCCCACCCTCCTCCCCTCTTAAAAACCCCCAGTTTGTTTCTCAGAGTCCACAGTCTCTCATGGTTCATCTCCCCCTGTGATTTTTCCCCCACTTCTCTTTTCCCTTCTTCTCCTAATATACTCCATGTTATTCCTTATATTCCACAAGTAAATGAAACCAAATGATAATTGTCACTGTCTGCTTGACATTATTTCACTCAGCATAATCTCCTCCAGTACCATCCATTTTGACGCAAAAGTTGGGTATTCATCCTTTCTGATGGAGGCATAATATTCCATTGTATATATGGACCATATCTTCTTTTTCCATTCATCTGTTGAAGGGCAACTTGGCTCTTTCCACAATTTGGCTCTTGTGACATTGCTGCTATGAACATAGGGGTACAGATGGCCCTTCTTTTCACTACATCTGTATCTTTGGGGTAAATACCCAGTAGTGTAATTGCCAGGTCATAGGATAGCTCTATCTTTTTAATTTCTTGAGGACTCTCTATACTGTTTTCCAAAGTGGCTGTACCAACTTGCATTCCCACCAACAGTGTAAGAGGGCTCCCCTTTCACTACAACCTCTCCAACATTTGTTGTTTCCTGCCTTGTTAATTTTTTGCCATTCTAACTGGAGTAAGGTGGTATTTCAATGTGGTTTTGATTTGAATTTCCCTGATGGCTAATGATGATGAACATTTTTTCATGTGTCTGCTAGCCATTTGTATGTCTTCTTTGGAGAAGTGTCTGCTCATATCTTCTGCTCATCATTTGACTTGATTATCTGTTTTTTGTCTACCCCTCTATCTTTCATTCATTACTCAGGCTACTGAAAGCTGGCATTTTTATCCACTAATCTACTCTCACTGCTCTTCCTTAGTTCATTGTTATTACTCTTCTTTTAGAAGGCCTCCTTCCACCCTATTGCCCACATCTGGATAAGGCCAATCTGTTTAGACTCTACATTTTTTTTTAATTTTAATTTTTTAAATTTAATTTTTTAAAAATTTTAATAAACATATAATGTATTTTTAGCCCCAGGTGTACAGGTCTGTGAATCACCAGGTTTACACACTTCCCAGCACTCAATATAGCACATACACTCCCCTAGACTCTACATTTTTAATGTATTACAAAATAGTCCATGTTTTCCTTCCATCTGCTTCTACCATACTTCAGATCACTTTGATCTCATTCTCAGTATGAAACCTTCATACTCTCACTGGAGTTCCTGTCTCCTGTTTTGATCATTTTAATACATTTTCCTCACTGCATATAGAATAAGTTCTGAGATGCCATCTCAATTCCTATAGACTAGGCTGGCTACATCTCCACTGTGTTACTATATCCATCATCCCTACATCACAGCTGCACTGAATTGCTTCTTTACGGTTGGTCACCCAATTAGACTGTGACAATCTTGAGAGCAGGGGCCATCTTACTCAGTAGTAGACTCAGGTCTTATCAACTCAGATCTTATTGCATTTTTGGAATATGATAGTTTCTCAGTATAGTAATTAAACACACAGATATTTACAAACCAGAATATATTCTTTACTTCTTTTTCAAATTTCTTCTTAACAAAGGTCCTGTTATTCCTGTGGTTCATTTAGAAGATACTACACCAATGTTAAAGGTTCTTCCTTTAATATAAGAATGTGTATCATACTCCCTTGACTCTTTGGTGGTCTAATTTTTGAGTATTAGAGTATAGTCCGTCAGGCTGGGTGTTTAATCCTCTCTAGTGATCACAACTCCACAGAACTTTTCATTTAGAATCTAATATAGACCATATGAAAAAATAGAGATCATAACAAATAACTATAAGCTTATGAAGTCTTTAAAAAGTTCTAGATATGAGGTATTGATAATTTTCTGTTGTATTATATTTACCTGAACCTGTTAGTAGAAAGTCTCTTAATTATGTGGGGGATACTCTTCGATTTTACTGACAGCATATAGGGCAAACTTGTTAGACTGTAGTCCAGGTAGACTGGAATTAGCATTTCTGTTGGATGGTGTGGTATTAGATGGCTAGTTTCAACCAAAGTCTGTTCTTGGAGTCCTTGTTTGACAGAATGGTCTCAGATGGAAATTTTGTTACAAAAAGTAGCCTTCTGAATTTCTAGACATTATCAGAGAGGAAAAACACTGAAATACACTCATGGGCAAAAAACTTTTAAAATGTTCTGCAGTTGCACACTTGAAAAATCTGCAGTAGCCTACATGAGAAACATGGAACTATTTCTGTGGAGCCCACCCTCATTTCTTCTTACAGTCATCTTCCTTTCATTCCCTATTGTAACCTCCAACAAAAGTTCCTGCTGATCTTGGGCATTATCTCATGATGCAAAGCAACCTTTTGTCCTTCTAGTTACTTTCTTCAGATACATGCCTCAGAAACATTGTGACAAATTATATTGTAGTTGTAACTTACTAATTTTTGTTTAATATAACTAGCCTGTAAAAAGTATTTGTTTAAAAAAAGGTTTTCTTAGGTAAATGTCAACCAAGTTTTATTAAGTGAAAAGATGTAATTGTACAATTTAGATTACATGTGTGAATGTGTGTGTGCACATATGTTGGCAATTAGGCCAATAGATAACAGCATTATATGCCTATCAAGTCTAACCATTTTATTGCTCACATATGTAACCAATTCATAAAGCAAGCTTAGAAACTTCATTTGATTCCATGATTAATATTCTTGGAAAAGAAATGGGATTCTAGAAATGAAGTTAATTTCTCATAACCTTATGAACTATCTAGATTTTTAAAATAAACACACATATATAAACATGTGCTTGTATATAAGTGCCGAGAGATAGATGATAAATAGGTGGATAGATAGATGATACACACACTTAGGAAAGTGACAAGAAATATTTTAATTATTTTTCCAAATTTCATAAAAGAAAATAATTGATTTGAGAAATATGAACATACTTACACTTTGGTGTCTCGTTCATGCTCCAGTTTTTATCCACACAGATCCTTAGTAGAACTCACAGTTAAATAAGAACTATCAGGAGTGACATAGATATAATGTAGCCTCACTTTCTCACTTTCACTAAAAAGTAGCAGTGGAAATGCATACACAAGGTATATAAATTTTTATATCTCTGGGGCTAACATTTATCATGAATTATGATATCTGTCTAAATTGAAAAAAGAACCATTTCTGCATAATCTGATTGGCTAGATAGAAGGAAAGAAGAGTAAATGGCAAAGGAAAACTAGAAATTCTCTTTGATTTTTGAAAAGTTGATGGTTTGACCAAACAATTTTAGCATGGGATGGTCTCTTAAAGTTTCATCAAGATAGGTTTGAGGATGCTTTACATATTCAACCTGTTATATAGGTAAGATGAACTAAGTTAAAAGGAAAAGTGTTATTGGTGACCCTACTTTAAAGACACTCAAACATGTAAAATGTAACTAATATAGAAAAATAAAACAAAACAAAAGCTAGCTGATGCATGTGGGAATTGGATAGTGTCCTTGGAGATTAGAAGATGCATTAATAATACAAGATGCATTATCACTGTATTATCTTTGCCAATATGATGATCCAAATAATATTTTGTTCTTTTGTTCACTTCAATTCACATTTTTTATTGCTAATGATATACAGCAATTTTTGATATGTTTATTGGCAATTTATGCTTTATTTATGAACATACTATTACTCTCCTTTCATTATTTTTGAATAAAAGTGATTCCTTATCCTTTTCTAAAATATTCACATATATTCATGATATTAAGTCTGTGCAAGTCTTATATATTACAAATCCTATTTAATGATTTGTTATTTGACATTTAATATAATTTAGGGTGGTGGGGGTATACAGAAAGTTTACATACTATGTGGTAAAATATATTTCTTTTGTCTTATTTCTGAATCTGTTGCCATTACTTGAGAGGCTTTGCTTATTCTGATCTTTCATATATTTACTTCTATTTTCTTCCGATAACTTTATAACGTACTCATATTAGTATCTATACTGATGGATTATAGTTGGTATAAGGTATGAGCATATAGAATCTTCCCCCAAATGATTAGACAGTTGTTTTAAATGCCATTTTTGGGACTGAGAAATATACAATCTGGGCAGAAAAACCTGCGGTTATATGTTTGCACCTATTACATAAAATGTTAATTTTTATCAAAATGTTAATAATCTATTAAATAAAGGTGAAAATTTTGAAAAAAAAAAAACCCCAGCATTACATGGGCTGATGTTCTAGTTTCCCATATGGTAAGCACTTAATCTCAACATGTTTGCTTACTAAAATAGTAAAATGTCAAAAATAAGGGTGATTTAAGCATAAAAGTGATTATGGAAATAGTGAGATGTGGTTAAATTCCAGCAAATAGGTGGAGTTTTAAAAGGTGAGACTGAAAAAGAGGACTTTGGGAATAAACAGAGGAAGAAGAGAGAACGGATCCAAAGACTGAACCTTGGACCAATCTAGTATGCAGAAGTCAGAAAAATAAGGTGGAATCGGTAGAAAATTTTGTCTCCTCTGTTATTTTGGAATGTTCCCCTTGGTTTTAGGCACGGTAATGCTGTCAAAAGCTTTCTAGGATCTTTCGAAGAACAAAGATAGGGAAAAAATTCAATAAGAAATCATTAGTTGACATTGCTGCCTCTAATTCTAATCCACCACTCTGAATTATTTTCACATTTGTATTTGAGTCTCCTCCCTCTCTTTTTCCCTATAGATTCCTAGTTGTCAACATCAAAATATTTACTAATTTGCCCAATGCTAAAATTTGTATAAAATGAAATCAGAATGACTCCATCAGTACCACTGTTGATAAACTAAAGTTAAAGATTTTTCATCCCTTTACTCTTTAGAATATATCTCATTGACAATCAGTGATCAGAGCATGACAGTTTAAAGAAACACACACTAATTATTTCTGTATCTTAGATTATTACCCCTGTGGTTTGTTTAGTGTGAATTACTGTTACTTCATTTATTTCTACTTATTCTCAATTGTAGGGTTTTTTCCCTGGTAATATGGTCCTTTAAACTTTAAAATACATAAAATATGGTTGAAAAAACAAAATTTATTTATTTATTTATTTTTCAAAATTTTATTTTAAAGGTATATTCAAAAAGCTTCATGAGTTCATTTCTTGAAAAAGCTTTTGTATTTATGAAATAAGAATGTCAAATTTTCAATCATATATTTATTTATTCATTCAAAAAAGAGAGTTCAGCACTTATATCCTAGTTGTGGCATCAGGCATTAGATTGTTGATTATTTTCTAAATTAAATAGCCCTTTCTTCTATCTATCATCTATCTATCTATCATCATCCATCATCTATCTACCATCAAGCACCATCTCTATCATCTTCTATCTAATTATCATCATCTGCCTGCCACCAACTATCCATTTACTTAATTAGAAATATTTCATAATGGTTTAACAAACTACACTTTGGAATTAAAGATCTAATTGCAATTCTGTCTCTATATAATTTCTAAACTTTGTCATGAGTGTTAGCATGTAAACTGGTTTCCTTAATTCTTGTTTTTTTCAACAGCCAAAAAAGTTAGTAATCATGCGTACTTTGCCCATTATGATGATTAATTGAATAATGTATGTATGTCAGTCATCATAGTAGTTCATGCATAGTAAATATTCAATAAATGATAGATGTTATAATGATTAGTACTATTTCAAAAAGGTTGAACTTAGGTGTACATTCTCAAATCACTGAAGAAAATATTCATTCTTTAAGCATGATATTAAGCAGAAGTTCTATTTCTTTTCTTAATATTGAACACATCTGCTTGTAAAGAAAACAAGTAGGAGAAGTATTTGAGTTAGGTACCCATATGCTGTTCTTCCAGAGATAGATTCACATGTTGCAAAAACCCACCACCAAACCTCAAAAGGAATTATCTTGGCACATGTTACTGGTATCTTGGCACGTAATATTATGTATGATCCAAAATATTCTGCTTATTTACAGCATGACTTGCTGATTGTCTACATGATTGTCATGAAATGGGCAGTGTTTAATGTGACAACTCTAACAATTGTTTATCATCATGCTTGAAATAATAAGCTTATATTTAATGAAAGAACAAAGACAAGGTCAACTGGTGTTTTGTAGGTTCTTTGGAATGTTTTTTCATCTTTCTTATTTCTCCTTAGGGACATCCTCCCCTTAGATTTCCTGTGGAGATGTCTTCATTCCTTTAAGATAATTGGAAACTAATATATATTTCCCGTTTCAATTTAATCATCTCAGCTATGATAATCTTCATGAATGTTTGTGAGGTAGGATTAGTTGGACACACATTTTATAAATTATAGAGTATTAAACAAAGGAATTTATGAGAAATCTTTATTAACTAAGCCATAGATACTACCATATATTCAGATATATGTCATAGTGCAGACAAATCACATTATTAACACATCACACTTTATCTCTTTGTTTTGAATTAATATGAGATTTTATATTAATTTTCTGCCTACAAAATTAAATATTATTTTCTAGCAAGTATGTTTGCCTTTCATTATCCTTGATCCTTGCTCATGTAAACTACAGAAAAAAAAATACCAACATAAACTGCTCATGTAAAATACTGGTGTTATTTACTTTAAAAAATGTAAAATAATTACAAATATCATGTAAATTATATACAAATAAATAGCAGGGATAAAGTGATATTTTATTATTACCTCTTGTATAAAGCCTTAATTATTGCTCATTTTCTATTTTCTAATTCCATAAACAGAAGAGCTTGAAGTTTGATTTACACATTTCCACCTGCATTTCTAATACTTGAGTGGTTTAAACCAGACACTACACTGCAAAATAGTGGAGGGAATGAGGATTATCCTAGTGCTTTCTGGATAAACAGAGTGCCTGACACCTCTACAAGTCAATCAGACATGACAAGTTCAGAGGATATTTTTTCTTCGGAGAATTGGCTTTACATATTTTAATACATTTTTTAAAAATAGGAAAGACAGCTCTTTAGAGGTGCTAATTCTTATTAATACTTTGAGCAATAAAAACTTAAAATTGTTAATTAATGTGGTTTATGAATTTGTGTATGAGGTGATGGGCTAAATGATGTAAATGGAAAAATATTACATATTCAATCATAAAAAGAAAAACAACTTCAGAATAGGCAAAGATAACTGATTGACAAAACTAATATGGGATGTAATTTAAATATTTTTTTATTTAAAGGAAAGAAAACACACTATATGATATAGTTAATTTTTTTCTCTCTGCCAGTGCTTATGTTTACTTAGAAATACCTTATTTATTTGGCAAATTGGTAACAATTCCTTAGGTTAATAGGAAAATGAAGTGCATCACGGATTTTTAAAATTTATTTTATTTTTTCAGTGTTCTAAGATTCATTGTTTATGCACCACACCCAGTGCTCCATGCAATGTGTGCCCTCCTTAATACCCACCATCAGACTCTACCCATTCCACCACCGCCTCTCTTCCAAAACCCTCAGTTTGTTTCTCAGAGTCCACAGTCTCTCATGCTTCAGTCTCCCCTTCTAATTTACCCCAATTCACTTTTCCTTTCCTTCTAATGTCCTCCATGTTATTCCTTATGCTCTACAAGTAAATGAAACCATATGATAATTGACTCTCTTTGCTTAACTTATTTCACTCAGCATAATCTCCTCCAGTCCCATCCATGTTGATGCAAAAGTTGGGTATTCATCCCTTCTGATGGAGGCATAATATTCCATTGTATATATGGTCCATATCTTCTTTTTCCATTCAACTGTTGAAGGGCATCTTGGCTCTTTCCACAGTTTGGCTCTTGTGGACTTTGCTGCTATGAACATTGGGGTTCAGATGGCCCTTCCTTTCACTACTCTGTATCTTTGGGGTAAATACCCAGTAGTGTAATTGCCAGGTCATAGGGTAGCTCTATTTTTAATTGTTTGAGGACTCTCTATATTGTTTTCCTAAGTGACTGCACCAACTTGTATTCCCACCAACAGTGGAAGAGGGTTCCCCTTTCTCCATATCTTCTCCAACATTTGTTGTTTCCTATCTTGTTAATTTTGGCCGTTTTAACTGGTGTTAAATGGTATCTCAATGTGGTTTTAATTTGAATTTCCATGATGCTAATGATGATGAACGTTTTTTCATGTGTCTGCTAGCCATTTGTATGTCTTCTTTGGAGAAATGTCTGTTCATCTCTGCTACCCATTGTTTGACATGACTATCTGTTTTTTGGGAGTTGAGTTTGAGGAGATCTTTACAGATCTTCGATATCAGCCCTTTGTCTTTAGTGTCATTTGTGAATATCTTCTCCCATTCTGTGGCTTGCTTCTTTGTTTTGTTGACTGTTTCCTTTGCTGTGCAGAAGCTTTTGATCTTGATGAAGTCCCAAAAGTTCATTTTTGCTTTTGTTTCCTTTGCCTTTGGAGACATATCTTGAAAGAAGTTGCTGTGACCGATGTCGAAGAGGTTACTGCCTATGTTCTCCTCTAGGATTTTGATAGATTCCTGCCTCACATTGAGGTCTTTCATCCATTTTGAGTTTATATTTGTGTATGGTTTAAGAGAATGGTGGAGTTTCATTCTTCTATACATAGCTGTCCAATTTTCCCAGCACCATTTATTGAAGAGACTGTCTTTTTCCCACTGGATATTTTTTCCTGCTTTGTCGAAGATTATTTGACCATAGAGTTGTGGGTCCATATCTGGGCTCTCTATGCTCTTCCTTTGGTCTATATGTCTGTTTTTGTGCCAGTACCATACTGTCTTGTGTTCACAGCTTTATAGTAAAGCTTGAAATAAGGCAACTAGATTTATTTTAATTGAAAATATGCCTCTAAAATATATAACCAATAAGGGTTCTGAATTCACATTATTTTTATTTTGCCTTTATAAAATAATAAATTAGAGAAATTAGAGAAAGTATGTTCCACTTTATAATTTCTTTGGTAGGGTATTATTAAGAATGGCTGAATTTTTAAAATAATTTTTAATTTTTTACTAACATATAAGGTATTATTAGCCCCAGGGGTACAGGTCTATGAATTGCCAGGTTTACACACTTCACAACGCTTACCATAGCACATACCTTCCCCAATGTCCATAACCCAACCACCCACTCCCGATGCCCCTCCCCCTGGTAACCCTCAGTTTGTTTTGTGAGATTAAGAGTCTCCTATGATTTGTTTCTCTCTCCATCCCATCTTGTTTCATTTATTCCTTTCCTACCTCCCAACCCCCCTACATTGCCTCTCAACTTCCTCATATCAGGGAGATCATATGATAATTGTCTTTCTCTGATTGACTTATTTCCCTAAGCATAATACCCTCTAGTTCCATCTACATTGTCACAAATGGCAAGATTTCATTTCTTTTGATGGCTGCATAGTATTCCATTGTATATATATACCACTGCTTCTTTATCCATTCATCTGTTGATGCACTTCTAGGCTCTTTCCATAGTTTGGCTATTTTGGACATTGCTGCTTTAAACATTTGGGTGCATGTGCCCCTCTGTATCACTACATTTATATCTTTAGGGTAAATAATCAGTAGTGGGATTGCTGGGTCATAGGGTAGCTCTATTTTCAACTTTTTGAGGACACTCCATGCTGTTTTCAAGAGTGGCTCACCAGCTACTGTACCCACCAGCAGTGTAGGAGGATTCCTCTTCTCTACATCCTCTCCAGCATCTGTAATTTCCTGACTTGTTAATTTTAACCATTCTGACTGGTGTGAGGTGGTATCTCATTGTGGTTTTGATTTGTATTTCCCTGGTGCTGAGTGATGTGGAGCACTTTTTCATGTGTCTGTTGGCCATCTGGATGTCTTCTTTGCAGAAATGTCTGTTCATGTCCTCTGCCCATTTCTTGAATGGATTATTTGTTCTTTGGGTATTGAGTTTGATAAGTTCTTTATGGATTTTGGATACTAGCCCTTTATCTAATATGTCGTTTGCAAATAAGAATGGCTGAATTTTTAATAAAAAATATAAAGGCCCTATAATTTAGCAGCTCATTTTATTTTTAATTACTCTTATTTTTGTATATATTTATGGAAATCATACCTTCATGTATCAGATACAGACATTTATAAAATTGGGGTCAGTTTGTATAAACATTTTTGCAATTTTGTGTCTAAAATGCATTTAGAAGTTTTTGAATCAC
This sequence comes from Enhydra lutris kenyoni, assembly GCF_002288905.1. Taxonomy (NCBI): domain Eukaryota; kingdom Metazoa; phylum Chordata; class Mammalia; order Carnivora; family Mustelidae; genus Enhydra; species Enhydra lutris. The sequence continues at coordinate 6,854,645 of NW_019154158.1, forward strand.
TTCAAAATATAATTATCTGAATGACTAAAATCATTTAAAGAATTGCTTATTTTTAAATATTTAGATTATTTTCTATTCTTCACTCAAAACTATGCCATGACATATAGCTTCTATGTAATATGAAAATTTAATTGCCTTTTGAGAAGGGTAAATATTCCATTATATACTCTAAACATATTTTTCCCTTGCAAAGGAAAATCATTTTTTCACATTATTGAACTTATTGTTATAATAGTTTCAATTTATTATTTGGATATTCTTTTTTGGGTGAGAGATATTCTTTATTCATTCTAAACAATAAAAGACCCATCAAAACTACAGTCTTATGAGCAGATTGTCCTTTTCCTCAGTAGCCATTAGTATGTTCTTCTTGCTTAGATCCATTACTGGACTTTTGTAAATGTGGTTATATTTGCCTCATATTGTTTCAGTTTTTTTTTTTCTAGATTCAACTGGTACTTATTCTGTTGTGGTATTACATTATTACACACTCTTTCTTTTGTCATTTTTTTTCCTTCATCAGTATTTCATAGAAAATTTGCAAGAGGCTATAATGGGCTCTAAACAAATACCACTTTAATATGAAACCTAAAATTTCAGAATTTAACTGTAGGTCTTAATTCATTATACTGGCATATTCTATTTTGATGAAATTAATAATTATAATGAATGAATTATTTTTGAATCTAGAACCAAGATTTTATCTCATTTATTTAAGAAAGAAAGTTGTTGAGCTGAAGTAATGGTGAAAAAGTAAACTATTATGGATTTTGCAGGTCAGTTTTCAAAACTGAGCTGACTTCTATTGGGCTTTTTAAAAGTACAGTCTGTTGCATGGTTCTAGATCATATCTTCAACCTCATAGAGTATTTCTTCATAAATGGGCATATATGTGAATATGGATCTCTTTATATATTATTTCCTGGATATATAGCTACTCATATAGTTTCTTATCAATGTACCTTTTATTTCTAGGATTTGTTTGAAATCACAAAATAGAAATGAAGAATCATACAAAACAGATAGAGTTTATCCTTCTGGGACTGACAGATAATTCTCTGTTACAGATCATAGTTTTCTTATTTCTATTTCTAAATTACATGCTGGGTATGATGGGAAACTTAACCATCATTGCCCTTACTCTACTGGATTCTCACCTCAAGACCCCAGTGTATTTTTTCCTCCATAATTTCTCTTTCCTGGAAATTTCTTTCACAAGTGTTTGCATCCCCAGGTTCCTAATCACCATTGTAACCAGAGAAAAGTCCATTTCCTATAATGGCTGTATATCTCAGTTGTTTTTTTACATATTCTTGGGGGTTATAGAATTTTTCCTTCTAGCAGCTATGTCCTATGACTGTTATGTTGCCATCTGCAAACCTTTGCATTATACATCCATCATGAGCAACAGAATTTGTCATCAGATTGTACTCAGTTCCTGGGCAACTGGATTTCTGGTCATTTTCCCTCCACTGATTTTTACTCTTAACCTGGATTTCTGTGCCTCAAATATCATTGATCATTTCATTTGTGACATTTCTCCTGTCCTGCAACTTTCTTGCTCAGACACACATTTGCTAGAACTGATTGCTTTTTCCTTAGCTGTGATGATCCTCATTGTCACGTTGTTATTAGTAATCCTTTCTTACTCTTACGTCATCAAGACAATTCTAAAATTCCCTTCGGTTCAGCAAAAGAAAAAAGCCTTTTCGACCTGCTCTTCTCACATGATTGTTGTATCCATCACTTATGGTAGCTGCATATTCATGTACATAAAGCCATCTGCAAATGAAAGAGTCACTTCAAGCAAAGGAGTAGTGGTGCTCAATACTTCAGTTGCTCCTATGTTGAATCCATTCATTTATACTCTGAGAAACCAGCAAGTTAAACAAGCCTTCAGAGATGTGTTTAGTAAGATATTTTCTGCTTTGGGTAAATAATACTGTCTATTGAAATAAGTAACATAAAAACATAAAAAGAACAGTGAATAAAAATATCTTGAGTCTCCTAGCTTAGTATTGATCTTTAATATTTATTAAGATCTCTTTAGTTTATCTGAGTTTAGAAACTCTTTCCATTGAACACGTTCTGACTTTAACTTTTTGTAACATGAAGAAATATTTTGTAAAGTTATTTTTTGTAATACCAATTTTCAACATATTAAGAAAGCATACTTTTTTTAACCATTTTTTAAATTTATTTTCAGCATAACAGTATTCATTGTTTTTGTACCACACCCAGTGCTCCATGCAATCCGTGTCCTCTCTAATACCCACCACCTGGTTCCCCCAACCTCCCACCCCCGCACCTCTTCAAACCCTTCAGATTGTTTTTTGGAGTCCATAGTCTCTCATTGTTCACCTCCCCTTCCAATTTCCCCGTTTTAAAAATGAATCATATATTTCATTTACGTCATTTTATTTTATTATTTTTTTAAGATTTTGTTTACTTATTTTAGAGAGAGAGAGAGAGAGAGAGAGAGAGAGCAGGGGAAAAAGGAGAGAAAGAGGGACAGAGAATCTCCAGGAGACTCCCCACTGAGCACAGAGCCCATGGCCAGTCTGGATCTCATGACCCTGACATCATGACCTGAGCTGAAATCAAGATGTGGACACAAAACTGACTGAGCCATCCAGTCACCTCTTATTTTATTTAGTATTTATGTTGGGTAAATTTTTTAAATTGCAGCAGAAAATAAAATATGACTTAGAACACATTTAGTTGATTTCTCACACAATCTTTTCCAAAAACATAAAACAAGCTTAATATCTTTTTTAAAATTTTAAATTTATTTTTTCAGTGTTTCAAGATTCATTGTTTATGCACCACACCAAGTGCTCCATGCAATACCATCAGGGAAATTCAAATCGAAACCACAAGCTTAATCTCTTCAACATGTCAATGAATCTATTGAATAAATGGGAATTTATGATGAATTTAATTCCTGGCATATAGTTATTAGCATTTAATTCTGTACCAGTTTTCCGTGATAAATGATATCAAATATCAATTTTTCCTAATTCAAATGACTTCTTGAAAGATAGAGTTATGTTTTATTTTCTCTAAAACTAGGGTTACTTTAAGTGTCAGTTCTTAAAACACACAGATGCCACAACTCTGTAATTCTCCTAATGTTTATGCCATTATGCCTGTTGGTTTATACCATAGAGATCTTAAGTTGTAAGCTCAAGATTATCTTCCATATGTGCCAGTGGTATTTGTTCTTGTCTATGCCTATAGTTGCCATACATTTCTCTAGACAATATTTTTGAAAATATTGATTAATTTCAGTGAAATCACACCAAAACTAATCTATAACTCAAAGTGGAAACCACAATTGATAATTGATTGATCTTGGCAGTTAATAGGAATATGGCTTATCTTTGTCAAAACTCATCAAATTGGATACTTAAAATTTGTTCATTTCATCAGACAAAAATTTTAATTAAAGGTTATGAAAAAATTGAGTTCTGGATATCTGGTTTACTTTTCACAGTGATATGGATTATCAGTTCCGTAATTTCTTTATATACTCTAGACTTATTCGAGTGTGGCATTGAAGAAAATGATACTGAGGCTTCTCACTGTAAGGGAAACAAATTACAAGAAGTTTTTTCATAAGAAACCTGTATAGTGTATATCAGAATTAGAGGTATTGGTATGAATGCATAACACACAAACAGAAAGTCTTCTGAGGACTAATAAGCAATAATATACACTAACCAACAGAACTTTCTTTCTCTCCTTTTTCCCCTGCTCTCTCTCTCTCTCTTTCTAAAATAAGTAAACAAATCTTAAAAAAAATAAAATAAAATGACATAAATTAAAAACCAATGTCCACATTGGTTTTTAAATATCACTAACTAAAGGAAAGCTTGGGTCCCTGGAGAAATGACAGTATTATTTTGGAACAATCAAGGAACGTATAAGAAAGCTAAAATCACCTTGTTGTAGAGAACTACTCAAAAAATGAAGAAGACGTATAAAAAAAGTTTAGAATCCAATTAAAAGAAGTTCCCAATCACCATATTTGTGTAATTTGGATATCAAATAAATGATAACATTAATAAATTAAACTTATTGGGTGAAATGAGTATCCTTAAATTAATATTGCTGTATAGTAAATGAATAATAAACCTGGGAGAAAAGAACGACCATCTTTATAGTGAAATATACTTAACTACCAATATAGAAGTAAAGATTAAGGTAGCAAATAAACAATGAATGTTAAAACTAGTGTATGAAAGGTTTATAAGGAACAGGATATTTACACAGTCTCAAAATATCTCTTAATAAATTACTTATTATTACATGAAGAAAATAGTAACTTTGCAGTCTAAGACTTGAAAGAGACCACCTTATCCAAGTGATCAGTTATCAAAACCAGTGGGAAATTCAGCATTATATGGCTCTTGAAAATGTGATTAGGAAGGATCTATCATCACTTCTGTTTTATTCCTGCAAAAAAACCCCACCACCACCTCCACCAACAACAACAATAAAAAACAAAACCCAAATCTCAATTTAACTTTGAAGAAAAATCAGGTAAGAGCTAAGCAGAAATGACAACTAAATGCAACGTATAATCCTGCATTATGCTGGATCTAAAGGGAATAGATATATAGAAAGATATAAAAGATATCACTTGGAAAAATTTATAGAATTTTAATAATATAGATAACATATCAATGTCAAATTTTCTGACTTTGATCATTACACTCTGGTTATGTAACATAATGATCTAATTAGGAAATACAACCTGAGATAGATAAAGAGGCACAATGTCCAACTTATCATCAAATGGTTTAGAAAGTACATATATACGTGTGTGCATACACATTTACATTTATAGTACTAGTATTTGTATATATAGAATATTAAGTGCATGTATCTATATATGTAGAGATGATGAAACAAAACATATAAGATGTAAACAACTGTGACTGAAAAAGGGCATATGTAGTACTTTGTACTATTTTTGGAACATGTCTTTAAATTTAAATTAGAAAAAAGTTACAAAAACAGACTTGGACTGAAACAACTATTCTCAATATGATTCCTTATGGATTTGACTTATAAGGCATGTCATGACAGAATATGGACTGTCCTAAAACAACCAAATCATTTCCTCATTTCAGAGTAGTTGACTTCCAAATGACTGAAAGCTATTACATACCTTAATAATGGATTCATTAAGAGTTTCTAGAATTTCATGTTCATATGCAAATGTTAGAATATTATTAGATCATTGAAACTTAGTATTTGGTATTTATTAAGCTTGGATGTTGTACAACATATGGAATGACTTTGCCTCTGTGCTCCAATGTTTTCATAACTTTGGGAAATGATGCTTTGTTTTCCATTCATTGACAGTATGGTCTTACATTGATTGGTGTTTTCATTTATCGTATTCTCTTTTTAATGTGAAACTGTTACTAAATTCACCCTTATTAATGAATTCCCTTTGGGATTCTTGGGTAATTTTAAGAGCACATAATGATAATAATGGCCTGTAGCAACAATATTATAATTATAAATTTCTTTTTTAAGATTTCCAGGTATTAGGCATATGACTGCATTTCAAATAAAATGCGATTCATTTATATTTCTAGTGCTAACATGATACTGCTGGTTCAGAAAACAATGTATATCATCATCCCTCCAATTTTTTATGCCCCTCTAAAAATACCATCACCAGCTCTTTTAAATATTAAAAAGCACATGTAAATACGCTATGATTCACACAAAAATTTACACATGAATGTTCATAACAACGTTGTTCATAACAGTGAAGTGGAAACAACCTAAATGTCCATTAGCTGATGAATGGATCAACAAAAGTGGTATATCTATGCAATGGAATATCATTTATCCATAGAAAAGAATGATGTATTCATAGATTCAACCACATGCATAAACCTTGAATATATTATGCTAAGTGAAAGAAGCTTAGTCCCAAAAGGCAACATATATCCTATGATTCCATTTATATAACATGTCTAGAATCGGTAAATCCTAGAGACAGAAACATATCATTGGTTGCTAGCGGTTGAAGGAAGCAGGGAATCACTGCTTGATAGATACGGAGTTTCTTGCTGAGGTGATGACAGTGCTATGAAAGTAGATAATGGTGATGATTGCACAACTGTGTGAGTGTATGACTAGCTACTGAATTCATACAGTGAAATGGTTAAAGTGGTGCATTTTATGTTATGTAAACGTTACCTCAATAAAAAATGTAGTTCCGGAGAGGAATATAAAAAGTGGATTGGAGCACTGGGTGTGGTGCATAAACAATGAGTCTTGGAACACTGAAAAAATAAAATAAAATTAAAAACAAAACAATACAAAAATTGGATTGGAAGACCCAATAGCCTTTAGAACTTTAACTTCATGATAGCCAGTTTACTTTATGGAAACCCTTGTTAGCAGAGGAGACTGAAAGGTGAGATGACATGATAGAATGTGTTAACTAACTAACTAACTAGCTTGCATAGCTGATGTACTTGGTGGTCGTGCCTTTTGATTTACAGGAGTCACAGGGAATCAAATACTGAGAGGGCTCTGGGCACCTGGGTGACTTAGTTGATTAAGGAACTGTCTTCCATTCAGGTCATGATCCCAGAGACCTGGGATCAAGTCCCGCATTGGGCTCCCTGCTCAGAGGGGAGCCTGGTTCTCCCTTTCCCTCTGCCTGCTACTCTGCCTGCTTGTGCTCTCTCTCTCTCTCTGTCAAAAAAAAAAAAAAAAAAAGAAAAGAAAAAAGAAAAGAAAAAGACTGAGAGGGCTTATTCCAGTCACTGTGCTACCTCTTCATCCAGAAACATGGGGTGATAGGTGGTTAAGCAAAAAGCTGAGAAAAATCCAATGTTAGCATCTAAACTGACTGATTTCCCATTCATCTCTGACAAACAAGACAGAGAGCAGCCAGAATAAAAACTAGCAGAGAGAAAATAATGGAGGTACAAGAATATTGCATAAAGATCATGCGTAAGAGAGTGAATTAACAAGAATGGTATAAGCCTGCATGAATTAAATACAATATTTGTATATAAAACAAGATAAAATAGTTCTAGAAAAGTTGTGGTAAGGGTTAGATTTTAAATCTAGTTCCATAACGAAATCATTTGCTCAGACATCATAAAATATTTTCTTAATACATTTATTTTCTTTTTTTAAAAAAGATATTTATTTATTTATTTATTTATTTATTATTTATCAGAGATACAGAGCAGAGGGGAGCAGAGCCAGAGAGAGAAGCAGGCTCTCTGCTGACCAAGGAGCCTGATGTGGGACTCGATCCCAGAGCCCTAGGATCATCACCTCAGCTGAAGGCAGATGCTTAACTGAATGAGCCACCCAGGCATCCCCCAATACATTTATTTTCAATAAAATGTTTAATTAGAAGAGGAAGGGATTATTTATAAGTAAATTTCCTAGGGAGAGGAGAAGTAAAATGGCATTTTATAGTTACCATAGTTATTTAAGGCAATTATCTTTTTTAAAGATTTAAAAAAGATTTAAAGATTTAGTTTATTTACTTACTTTAGAGAAAGAGAACATGCATGTGTAGTCATGCCTGTAATAACACAAGTCAGGGGAGGAGCAGAGGAAGAAGGAACGGCACAGAATCTGAAGCAGACTCTGTGCTGAGCACAGAGCTGCTGTGTGGTTCGATCTTACTACCACAAGATGGTGACCTGAACTGAAATCAAGAGTTGAAAGTCCCACTGACTGAGCCACACAGGCTCCCTGAAGACAATTAAGTTCAAAACAACAAGGTTTTATTTTAAATAAGCCTCAAGTCTTTATCAGTGATATATAAGTATCTCAGAGAAGTGTAAGGAATATACTATAAAACACAGATGAATGAATTTTCCTCTCTAAATCAGGAGGTAAAGGACATTTGCACTATGAAAATGCTCATAATCTTTGTTCAATAAATTTGAACTCAGAAAAACTACCTTAACATTTAGGACTATGGTTTAACCTTCCTATTTCAATATAGTTATATCATGTTACAGATTAATAAGTGAGGAAAAAAATCAATATTTGAAAGTGACTTTGTTTCATATGCAAACAAGAAGATTAAAAATGATCTTGATACAACGTTATCCTCACAGACTTCCTTACCACAATGCATTTTCTATTGGAGAAAAGGGATTAGAATAACAAACAGTAACATGGGATTTCGAAAACCACTATGATTTTTTCCATGAATAGCAAAGTATTTAAAATCTATTACATAAATTTTGAAGTGTTTAGACAACTTAATTTTTTTCTTCGATGTCAGTAATGCAATTTAATCAACAGAGAAAAGCTGACACAACAATAAACTGAGTGTATGATTGCAGAGAGATCTGAACCACTATGTCAGCTTACATACTTTCAGTGTCCTTTCTCATCCCTTCCCCAGTAAAACTACACTACTACTTGAAAGGTCATGTGTTGTAGTGGAATGAACATGACTTGATATCAGAATATAGGCTCCACTATCATCTCCCTAAGATGTATTGGTGATTGTACTCAATCTTCTTTTGTCTACATTTTGATACAACTAAAATGTATTTCCAGGACTGGCAAGGGCATTGATGATAATTTTTGAAAAGAGTCTGACATATTATTGGAGTTCAAAAAAGCAGTTATTTTAAAAATTATGTTAGTGAAAATGATTTATTTACTTAAAATGTCTTTTAAAAAACTTTATTTATTTGACAAGAGAAAGACAGAGCACAGCAGGGAGAGTGGCAGGCAGAGGGAGAGGGAGAAGCAGGCCCCCACGGAGCAAGGAGCCCTATGCGGGGTTCAATCCAGGACCCTGGGGTCATGACCTCAGCTGAACGCAGATGCTTAACAGACTGAGCCACCCAGGTGCACTGCTGGTGGAAGTAATTTAATTTAATTTTTAAATTAACATATAATGTATCATTTGTTTCAGGGGTACAGGTCTGTGAATCATCAGTCTTCCACAATTCACAGCAATCACTATAGCATATACCCTCCCCAGTGTCCATCGCCCAGACACCCTATCCCTCCTAACCCCTCCAGCAGCCCTCAGTTTATTTTCTGAGATTAAGAGTCTCTTATGGTTTGTCCCTCTTCCCAGTCCCATCTTGTTTCATTTTTTCCTGCCTTCCCCCTTCGAACCCCCTGCCCTGCCTCTCAACTTCCTCATATCAGAGATATCTTATGATAATTGTCTTTCTCTGGTTGACTTACTTCATTCAGCATAATAAGTACCCTTTATAAGTAATTTAAAAGAGGGGCACTGGGAGCCTCAGTTGGTTAAGTATCTGCCTTTGTCTCAGGTCATGATCTTGGGCTCCTGGGATTATACCCTGTGTTGAGCTCCCTGTTCAGTGGTAGTCTGCTTCTCCCTCTCCCTTTGCCCCTCTCTCACTCATCCACTCTCTCTCTCTCATAAATAAATAAAATCTTAAAATAAAAAGAGTGTTTAGGTGTTATTTCAAAGCCCCTTTTTATTTTTATTATTTTTTTGAAGATTGCTTATTTGAGAGAGAGAGAGAGAAGAGGGCAAGCAGGGGAAGGGATAGAGGAAGTGGGAGAAGGAGAAGGAGAGAATCTCAAGCAGACTTCCTGCTCAGTGAGGAGTCCCAAGTGAGACTCTATCTCACAATCTTAAGATCATGACCAGAACAGAAATCAAGAGTTGGCTGCGTATCTGACTGAGCTATGCAGGAAGGAGTCCCTCAAAGCCCACTTTGAATTAATTAATTAATTAGTTAATAGTTATTTATTTTCCTTTATTTTATTTATTATTGTTTTTGAATTTTTAATTTAAATTCAATTAGCCAAGTTATACTACATCATTAGTTTCAGATGTAGTGTTCAATAATTTATCAGTTGCATAACACCCAGTGCTCATCAAATTATATGCTCTGCTTAACCTCACTTTGAAAATTTAAATTTTATCTGCCTTGTATTTCCTTACTTTTTCCTATTTCTACTGCTTAGATATCTTTGATATCTTCTTAAATCATTCACTTAGCTTTGTGTTGATGTGAATAATGGTCTTATTTCATCATCATTTAAAATTGGGTGTTTTAATTTGTGCTTATGCATTTATTCTAATTTTGTAAACTATAAGTGACATAATGTTTACATTCTTATTTTTTATTTATTTATGCTTTAAAGATTTATTTATTTGAAAGAGAGAGAGAGAGAAAGAGACAGAGCATGCGCGAGTGGAGGGAGGGACTGAGGGAGAGAATCAACAAGCAGAATCCCCCCTGAACACCGAGCCCATCAGGGGGCTTGATCTCACCACCATGAGATGATGACCTGAGCTAAAACCAAGATTTGGACGCTTAACACACTGAGCCAACTGGGTGTCCCTGTATACATTTGTTTTAAAGTAAATATATGCCTTTTAAGTGAGGTTCTGTCATAAATATAAGTAAATAATTGAAAGTCTTATCAGTGCTCGTGAAGCTGTTTCCATCTCATCAATTCTGATTATTCCCAAATTCCTTTTGGTATCTCTGTTTCCACTCATTGTTTTCATTATTTTAATTAGCGTAGAATGTCCTATTTGGTTTCTTTTGAGGCATCTTTGCTATTGCAAATAGCAATACGAATACAATATATTGTATTTGGGTCTTAGATTATGTTATTAATTTTGATGACATTGATTAGGGGAAGAAACTTGTTTTGTTACTATGTTATGTGTCTTCTGTAGAATTTATATAGTTTTAAATATTATTACTTTCCTTCCTTCCCTAGAACATCGAAGAAAAGACAAAGTCAGAAGTGGAGATATGTTTAATTACTTGGAAAAATATTTTATAGTTTTACAGTGAGGGAAGCCACTATGTGTGAGTTTGGTTTGAAAGAAAAAGGAGTTTGATTAAGGTGAGATTAGGATGTATTCTTAAATGTCTTTAAGAGGGTTAATATGACTACATTATAGGCACAAAGCAATGAAACAAGTCAGAAGCTGTAGTTAAATATTTAGAGGACTTTCTTCTTTGATTTTACCCTGATTCATCAAAACTTCAGGTTCTTTGAGAGAAATGTCATCTTCTTTAGGAAATCATTAAAAGCTTGTTGCACTTGCTTATTCCTCAAGGTATAAATGAAGGGGTTCAACAGGGGTGCAACAGAAGTGGTGAGCACCGAAACACCTTTATTTATGGCTACCTCTTCTTTTGCTGATGGCTTGATATAGATGAGATGCAGCTGCCATAGGTGATGGAAACTACAATCATGTGTGATGAGCAGGTAGAAAAGGCCTTTTTTCTTTGTTGGACAGAGGGGAATCTCAGAATTGTCCTGATGATGTATGTGTAGGACAGAAATACACACACTAGGGTGATAATGAGTGCAAATACAGCCACAAGGATAACGATTTGTTCTAGTACCCATGTATCTGAACATGAGATCTTCAGGAGAGGACCTGCATCACAGCCAAAATGATCAATGGCATTGGAGTCACAGAATTCAAGCTGGAGGCCCACGCTCAGGGTTGGGAGAATGATCATCAAGCCAGACACCCAGCAGCAGAGGACTAATAAGGTGCATACCCTATCGTTCATGATGGTCATGTAATGAAGGGGTTTACAGATAGCAACATAGCGATCATAGGACATGGCTGCCAGGAAAAAAAAATTCTGTTGCTCAAAAAAAAAAAAAAATATTTGACTTGCACAAGCATTGTAGGTAATAGTCCCCAGTTGATATACTGTGTAAGAATTTAGGAATACAGACAGTGGTAAATGAGACTTCTAAGAAGGAGAAATTTCTGAGAAAAAAGTACATAGGCGTATTTTTTTTTTAGGAGTATAAATGATTTTTATTTTATTTATTTATTTTTTATAAACATATATTTTTATCCCCAGGGGTACAGGTCTGTGAATCACCAGGTTTACACACTTCACAGCACTCACCATAGCACATATGTCCATAACCCCCTGCAACTCCCCTCTCCCTAGCAACCCTCAGTTTGTTTTGTGAGATTAAGAGTCACTTATGGTTTGTCTCCCTCCCAATCCCATCTTGTTTCATTTACTCTTCTCCTACTCCCTTTACCCCCCATGTTGCATCTCCACTCCCTCATATCAAGGAGTTCATGTGATAGTTGTATTTCTCCGATTGACTTATTTCGCTAAGCATGATACCCTCTAGTTTCATCCACGTCATCGCAAATGGCAAGATGTCATTACTTTTGATGGCTGCATAGTATTCCATTGTGTATATATACTACTTCTTCTTTATCCATTCATATGGTGATGGACATCTAGGTTCTTTCCATAGTTTGGCTATTGTGGACATTGCTGCTATAAACATTCAGGTGCACGTGCCCCTTCGGATCACTATGTTTGTATCTTTAGGGTAAATACCCAGTAGTGCAATTGCTGGGTCATAGGGTAGTTCTAATTTCAACATTTTGAGGAACCTCCATGCTGTTTTCCAGAGTGTTTACAACAGCTTGCATTCCCACCCACAGTGTAGGAGGGTTCCCCTTTCTCGGCATCCTTGCCAGCATCTGTCATTTCCTGACATGTTAATTTCAGCCATTCTGACTGGTGTGAGGTGGTATCTCATTGTGGTTTTGATTTGTATTTCCCTGATGCCGAGTGATGTGGAGCATTTTTTCATGTGTCTGTTGGAAATCTGGGAGTCTTCTTTGCAGAAATGTCTGTTCATGTCTTCTGCCCATTTCTTAATGGATTATTTGTTCTTTGGGTGTTGGCGTTTGCTAAGTTCTTTATAGAGTTTGGACACTAGCCCTTTATCTATTATGTCGTTTGCAAATATCTTCTCCCATTCTGTCAGTTGTCTTTTGGTTTTGTTAACTGTTTCCTTTGCTGTGCAAAAGCTTTTGACCGTGATGAAGTCCCAATAGTTCATTTTTGCCCTTGCTTCTGTTGTCTTTGCCTATATTCCTAGGAAGAAGTTGCTGCATTGAGGGCAAAGAGGTTGCTGCCCATGTTCTCCTCAAGGATTTTGATGGATTCCTTTCTCACATTGAGGTCCTTCATCCATTTTGAGTCTATTTTTGTGTGTGGTTTAAGGAAATAGTCCAATTTCATTTTTCTGCATGTGGCTGTCCAATTTTCCCAGCACCATTTGTTGAAGAGGCTATCTTTTTTCCATTTGACATTCCTTCCTATTTTGTCGAAGATTAGTTGACCATAGAATTGAGAGTCTATTTCTGGGTTCTCTATTCTGTTCCATTGATCTATGTGTCTGTTTTTGTGCCAGTACCATACTGTCTTGATAATGACAGCTTTGTAATTGAGCTTGAAGTCTGGAATTGTGATGCCATCAACTTTGGCTTTCTTTTTCAATATTCCTTTGGCTATTCGAGGTCTTTTCTCATTCCATATAAATTTTAGGATTGTTTGTTCTATTTCTTTGAAAAAAATGGTTGGGATTCTGATAGGGATTGCATTAAATGTGTAGATTTCTTTAGGTAGAATAGACTTTTTCATAATATTTGTTCTTCCAATCCAGGAGCATGGAACATTATTCCCTTTCTTTGTGTCTTCCTCAATTTTTTTCTTGAGTACTTTATAGTTTTCTGAGTATAGATTCTTAGCCTCTTTGGTTAGGTTTATTCCTAGGTATCTTATGGTTTTGGGTGCAATTGTAAATGGGACTGACTCCTTAATTTTCCTTTCTTCTGTCTTGTTGTTAGTGTAAAGAAATGCAACTGATTTCTGTGCATTGATTTTATATCCTGACACTTTATTGAATTCCTATACAAGTTCTAGCAGTTTTGGAGTGGAGTCTTTTGGGTTTTCCACATATAGTATCATATCATCTGCAAAGAGTGATAGTTTGATTTCTTCTTTGCCAATTTGGATGCCTTTAATTTCTTTTTGTTGTCTGATTGCTGAGGCTAGGACTTCTAGTACTATGTTGAACAGCAGTGGTGATAACGGACATCCTTGCTGTGTTCCTGATCTTAGTGGAAAAGCTTTCAGCTTTTCTCCATTGAGAATGATATTTGCAGTGGGTTTTTTATAGTTGGCTTTGATGATATTGAGATACATGCCCTCTATCCCTACACTTTGAAGAGTTTTGATCAGGAAGGGATGCTGTACTTTGTCAAATGCTTTTTCAGCATCTATTGAGAGTATCATATGGTTCTTATTCTTTCTTTTATTAATGTGTTGTATCACATCAATTGATCTGTGGATGTTGAACCAAACTTGCAGCCCTGGAATAAATCCCACTTGGTCGTGGTGAATAATCCTTTTAATGTACTGTTGAATCCTATTGGCTAGTATTTTGGTGAGAATTTTTGCATCTGAATCAAATTGAGAATAGTTGTTTCAGTCCAAGCCTGTTTTTGTAACTTTTTTCTAATTTAAATTTAAAAAAGACATGTTCCAAAAATAGTACAAAGTACTACATATGCCTTTTTTCAGTCACAGTTGTTTACATCTTGTATTTTTTTTCATCATTCTCTCTCTATATATATACATACATGCACTTAATAGTCTATATAAACAAATACTAGTACTATAAACATAAATGTGTATGCACACATGTATATATATATATACTTCCTAAACCATTTGATGATAAGTTGGACATTGTGCCTCTTTATCTTTCTCAGGTTGTATTTCCTAATTAGATCATTATATTATCTAACCAAAATGTAATGATCAAAATTGGAAAATCTGACATTGATATGTTATCTAATCCATAGTCCATATTAAAATTTTATAATTTTTTCCAAGTGACATCTTTTATATCTTTCTATATATTTCTGTTCCCTCTAGATCCAGCCTAATGCAGGATTATACATTGCATTTAGTTGTCATTTCTGCATAGCTCTTACCTGATTTTTCTTCAAAGTTAAACTGAGATTTGGGTTTTGTTTTTTATTGTTATTATTGGTGGTGGTGGTAGTGGGGTTTTTTTGCAGGAATAAAACAGAAGTGATGATAGATCCTTCCTAATCACATTTCAAGAGCCATATAATGCTGATTTTCCCACTGGTTTTGGTAACTGATCACTTGGATAAGGTCGTCTCTTTCAAATCTCTGTAGACTGCGAAGTTACTATTTTCTTCATGTAATAATAAGTAATTTATTAAGAGATATTTTGAGGCTGTGTGAATATCCTGTTCCTCATGAAACTTTCATCCACTACTTTTAACATTCATTGATGATTTGCTACCTTAATCGTTACTTCTATATGGGTAGTTAAGTGTATTTTACTATAAAGATGGTCTTTCTTTTCTCCCAGGTATATTATTCATTTACTATAAAACAATATGAATTCAAGGATTGCAACTGCCCCTCAGAACAATGTATTACTTAAAATATAACCCCTGGGAAATTTTGCAAGTTACCAAGCACATTTAGATATAGCCTTAGAAAAACAGATACTGCAACAGGCCTCTGGGGGAGAGGACAATATATGGCCTTGAATCTGAGCAGCCGGGGATGCCCAGCTCGATCAGGGTGGAACGCTGCCTGCTTCATTTTTCCATTATCTAACCTTCCCCCCCCGCCCCAGAGAGCACCTGTGACTACTTAGATAAGTCCTTTGAATGTGCTTGTTCAACTATAAACTTTATACTACTTGTACAGACATATTTTGCTCTTCTTCTTGTTTAGCTACAAGGCATATAACTAACGTTTGACCTTTATTGGCTCTTCTGTGGGCTATTGTTTCTATCTAATAAAAGCGAGACTAAGGAGTTGCTCAGGGCAGCAGTCTTTTTGGCTGTTGTCCCCTGCTCCCATTCTCTTGCAGCTGACTGTTTGTGCCTACTTCTTCTCCCATTCGCCGACTGGAAGCTGCAAAGGATACTCATTTTACTCAATAAGTTTAATTTATTAGTATTATCATTTATCTGATATCCAAATTACACAAATATGGTGAATGAGAACTTCTTTTAATTGGATTCTAAACTTTTTTTATATGTCTTCTTCCTTTTTTGAGGAGTTCTTTACACCAAGGTGATTTTAGCTTTCTTATACTTTCCTTGATCATCCCAAAATAAAACTGTCATTCTCCAGGGATCCAAGGTTCCCTTTAGTTAGTGATATTTAAAAACCAAAGTGGACATTAGTTGTGTTGGTTAGTGTGTTATTGTTTATTAGCCCTCAGAAGACTCTGTGTGGGTGTGGGTGTTATGCATTCATACTGATACCTCCAATTCTGATACACACTATACAGGTTACTTAAGAAAAAACTTCTTCTAATTTGTTTCCCCTACAGTGAGAAGCCTCAGTATCCTTTTCTTCAATGCCACAGTTGAATAAACCTAGAATACACAAAGAAATTACAAAACTGATAATCAATAACACTATAAAAAGTAAACCAGATATCCAGAACTCAATCTTTTCTTAACCTTTATTAAAATTTATGATTGCTGAACAAATTTGAAATATCTAATTTGAAGAGTTTTGACAAACATAAGCCATATTCTTTTTTTTTTAAGATTTTATTTATTTATTTGACAGACAGAGAGAGAGAGATCACAAGTAAGCAGAGCAGCCGACAGAGAGGGGGGGGGGAAGCAGACTCTCCACTAAGCATAGAGCCCAATGTGGAGCTCAATCCCAGGACCCCAAAATCATGACCTGAGCCAAAGGCAGAGGCCCAACCCACTGAGCCACCCAGGCGCCCCAAGCCATATTCTTATTAACTGTCAAGGTCAATCAATTACCAGTTGTGGTTTCTACTTTGAGTTATAGATTAGTTTTGGTGTGATTTCATTGAAATTAATCAATATTTTCAAGACTATTGGCTAGAGAAGTGTATGGTAACTATAGGCATAGACAAGAACAAATACCACTGGCACATTTGGAAGATAGTCTTCAGCTAACAACTTAATCACCTCTATGGTATAAACCAACAGGCATAATGGCATAAACATTAGGAGAATTATAGAGTTGTGGCATCTATGTGTTTTAAAAACTAACACTTTGAGTAACCCTAGTTTTAGAGAAAATAAAACATAATTCTATCTTTCAAGAAGTTATTTGAATTAGGAAAAACTGATATTTGATATCATTTACCATATAAAACTGGTACAGAAGTAAATGCTAATAACCTATATTCCAGGAATTAAATTCATCATAAATTGCCATTTGTTCAATAGATCATTGACATGTTGAAGAGATTAAGCTTGTGGTTTCAATTTGAATTTCCCTGATGGTATTGCATGGAGCACTTGGTGTGATGCATAAACAATGAATCTTGGAACACTGGAAAAATAAATTTAAATATTAAAAAAGGACATTAACCTTGTTTTATCTTTTTTAAAATGATTGTGTGAGAAATAAATTAAATGTGTACTAAGTCATATTTCATTTTCTACTGCAATTTTAAAAACTTAGCCAACATAAATACCAAAATAAAAGGTGACTGGATGGCTCAGTCAGTTATGCGTCCACATCTTGATTTCAGCTCAGGTCATGATGTCAGGGTCATGAGATCCAGATAGCCATGGGCTCTATGCTAAGCAGGGAGTCTCCTGGAGATTCTCTGTCCCTCTTTCTCTCCCCTATCTGCTTTTCACTCTCTCTCTCTCAAATAAGTAAATAAAAATCTTAAAAAATAATAATAAAATAAAATGACACAAATAAATTTATGATTCATTTCAAAAAAAGGTATGCTTTCTTAATATGTTGACAATTGACATTACAAAAAATTTTGCAAAATATTTCTTCATATTGCAAAAAGTTAAAGTCAGAACATATACAGTGGAAAGAGTATCTAGGCTCAGGTAAACTAAAGAGATCCAAATAATTACATTTTAAAGATCAATACTAAACTAGAAGAGTCAAGATATTTTTATTCACTGTTCTTTTTATGTTTTTATTTATCCGAAGCAGAAAATATCTTACTAAACACATCTCTGAAGGCTTGTTTAACTTGCTGGTTTCTCAGAGTATAAATGAATGGATTCAACATAGGGGCAACTGAAGTATTGAGCACCGCTACTCCTTTGCTTGAAGTGACTCTTTCATTTGCAGATGGCTTTATATACATGAATATACAACTACCATAAGTGATGGATACAACAATCATGTGAGAAGAGCAGGTCGAAAAGGCTTTTTTCTTTTGCTGAACCGAAGGGAATTTTAGAATTGTCTTGATGATGTAAGAGTAAGAAAGGATTACTAATAACAATGTGACAATGAGGATTATCAAGGCCAAGAAAAAAGCAATCAGTTCTAGTAAATGTGTGTCTGAGCAAGAAAGTTGCAGGACAGGAGAAACGTCACAAATGAAATGATCGATGATATTGGAAGCACAGAAATCCAGGTTCAGAATCAAAAACAATGGAGGGAAAATGACCAGAAATTCAGTTGCCCAGGAACTGAGTACAATCTGATGACAAATTCTGTTGCTCATGATGGATGTATAATGCAAAGGTTTGCAGATGGCAACATAACGGTCATAGGACATAGCTGCCAGAAGGAAAAACTCTGTAACCCCCAAGAATATGTAAAAAAAACAACTGAGATATACAGCCATTATAGGAAATGGACTTTTCTCTGGTTACAATGGTGATTAGGAACCTGGGGATGCAAACACTTGTGAAAGAAATTTCCAGGAAAGAGAAATTATGGAGGAAAAAATACATTGGGGTCTTGAGGTGAGAATCCAGTAGAGTAAGGGCAATGATGGTTAAGTTTCCTATCATACTTAGCATGTAATTTAGAAATAGAAATAAGAACAATACAATTTGTAACAGAGAATTATCTGTCAGTCCCAGAAGGATAAACTCTATCTCTTTTGTATGATTTTTCATTTCTTTTTTGTGATTTCAAACAAATCCTAGAAATAAAAGGTACATTGATAAAAAACTATATGAGTAGCTTTATATCCATGAAATAATATATAAAGAGATCCATATTCACATATATGCCCATTTATGAGGAAATACTCTATGAGGTTGAAAATATGATCTAGAACCATGCAACAGACAGTATATGCACAATAGGAGTCAACTCAGTTTTGAAAACTGACCTGCAAAATCCATAATAGTTTACTTTTTCACCATTACTTACAAACTGCCAGCTCAACTGTAACTAATTCCAAATTTGTTCTTTCTTAAATAAATTAGATAAAATCTTGGTTCCAGATTCAAAAATAATTCATTCATTTCAATTATTAATTTCATCAAAATAGAATATGCCAGTATAATGAATTAAGACCTACAGTTAAATTCTGAAATTTTAGGTTTCATATTAATGTGGTCTGGATCTGAGCAAGAAGTACATATTAATGGCTACTGAGGAAAAGGACAATCTGCTTTCAGACTGACGTTTCTATAGGTCTTTTATTGTTTAAGAAAAAATAAAGAATATACCCCCAAAAAAGAATATCCAAATAATAAATTGAAACTATTGTAACAATAAGCTCAATAATGTGAAAAAATGTTTTTACTTTGCAAAGGAAAAATTTGTTTAGAGTATATAATGGGATATTGACACTTCTGAAAAGGCAATTAAATTTTCATATTACATACAAGCTATATGTCATGGCATAGTTTTGAGCGAGGAGAAAAAATCATCTAAATATTTAAAAATAAGCAATTCTTTAAATAATTTTAGTCATTCAGATAATTACATTTTGAAGTGATCCAAAATATTCTAAATGTATTTTAGACACAAAATTGCAAAAATGTTTATACAAACTGACCCCAATTTTATAAATGTCTGTACCTGATACATGAAGGTATGATTTCCATTAGTATATACAAAATAAGAGTAATTTAAAATAAAGTACTTTCAATGAGCTGTTAAATTAGCCATTCTTAATAATATCCTACCAAAGAAATTACACAGTGGAACATGCTTTCTCTAATTTCTCTAATTCATTATTTTATAATAGCAAAATAAAAATAATGTGAATTCACATTATTCACATTATTCATAATTATAGGTTATATATTTTAGAGGCATATTTTCAATTAAAATAAATCTAGTTGCCTTATTTCAAGCTTTACTATAGGGCTGTGATCACCAAGACAGTATGGTACTGGCACAAAAACAGACACATAGACCAGTGGAACAGAGTAGAGAGCCCAGATATGGACCCACAACTCTATGGTCGGTAATCTTCAACAAAGCAGGAAAAAATATCCAGTGGGAAAAAGACAGTCTCTTCAATAAATGGTGCTGGGAAAATTGGACAGCTACGTATAGAAGAATGAAACTCGACCATTCTCTTAAACCATACACAAAGAGAAACCCAAAATGGATTAAAGACCTCAATCTGAGGCAGGAATCTATCAAAATCCTAAAGGAGAACATAGGCAGTAACCTCTTCGACATTGGCCACAGCAACTTTCAACATAAGTCTCCAAAGGCAAATGAAAAAAAAGCAAAAATGAACTTTTGGGACTTCATCAAGATCAAAAGCAAAGGAAACAGTCAACAAAACAAAGAGGCAAGCCACGGAATGGGAGAAGATATTCACAAACAACACTAAAGAAAAGGGCTGATATCAAAGATCTATAAAGATCTCCTCAAACTCAACTCCCAAAAAACAGATAGTCTTGTCAAACAATGGGCAGCAGAGATGAACAGACATTTCTCCAAAGAAGACAAACAAATGGTTAACAGACACATGAAAAAATGTTCATCATCATTAGCCATCACGGAAATTCAAATTAAAACCACATTGAGATACCACTTAACACCAGTTACAATGGCCAAAACTAACAAGACAGGAAACAACAAATGTTGGAGAAGATGTGGAGAAAGGGGAACCCTCTTACACTGTTGGTGGGAATGCAAGTTGTGCAGTCACTTTGGAAAACAGTATAGTGAGTCCTCAAACAATTAAAATAGAGCTATCCTATGACCTGGCAATTACACTACTGGGTATTTACCCCAAAGATACAGATGTAGTGAAAAGAAGGGCCAACTGTACCCCAATGTTCATAGCAGCAAACTCCACAAGAGCCAAACTGTAGAAATAGCCAAGATGCCCTTCAACAGTTGAATGGAAAAAGAAGATATGGTCCATATATACAATGGAATATTATGCCTCCATCAGAAGGGATGAATACCCAGCTTTTGCATCAACATGGATGGGACTGGAGGAGATTATGCTGAGTGAAATAAGTCAAGCAGAGAGAGCCAATTATCATATGGTTTCATTTACTTGTAGAGCATAAGGAATAACATGGAGGACATTAGAAGGAAAGGAAAAGTGAATTGGGGTAAATTGGAAGGGGAGACTGAAGCATGAGAGACTGTGGACTCTGAGAAACAAACTGAGGATTTTGGAAGAGAGGCGGTGGTGGAATGGGTAGAGTCTGGTGGTGGGTATTAAAGAGGGCACACATTGCATGGAGCACTGGGTGTGTGTATAAACAATGAATCTTGGAACACTGAAAAAATAAAGTGAATTTAAAAAATCAGTCATGTACTTCATTTTCCTATTAACCTGAGGAATTGTTATCAATTTGCCAAATAAATAAGGTATTTCTAAGTAAACATAAGCACTGGCAGAGAGAAAAAAATAAACAATATCACATAGTGTATGTTTTCTTTCCTTTAAATAAAAAAATATTTAAATTACATCCCTTATTAGTTTTGTCAATCAGTTATCTTTGCCTATTCTGAAGTTGTTTTTCTTTTTATTATTGAATACATAATATTTTTCCATTTGCATCATTTAGCCCATCACCTCATATACAAATTCATAAACCACATTAATTAACAATTTTAAGTTTTTATTGCTCAAAGTATTAATAAGAATTAGCACCTCTAAAGAGCTGTCTTTCTTATTTAAAAAAAAATGTATTAAAATATGTAAAGCCAATTCTCCAAAGAAAAAATATCCTCTGAACTTGTCATGTCTGATTGACTTGTAGAGGTGTCAGGCACTCTGTTTATCCAGAAAGCACTAGGATAATCCTCATTCCCTCCACTATTTTGCAGTGTAGTG
The DNA here is from genome assembly GCF_002288905.1 of Enhydra lutris kenyoni. Classification (NCBI taxonomy): domain Eukaryota; kingdom Metazoa; phylum Chordata; class Mammalia; order Carnivora; family Mustelidae; genus Enhydra; species Enhydra lutris. The sequence continues at coordinate 6,876,545 of NW_019154158.1, forward strand.
TCTGGTTTAAGCCACTTAAGTATTAGAAATGCAGGTGGAAATGTGTAAATCAAACTTCAAACTCTTCCATTTATGGAAATAGAAAATAGAAATTTAGCAATAATTAATGCTTTATATAAGAAGTAATAATAAAATATCACTTTATCCCTGCTATTTATTTGTATATAATTTACATGATATTTGTAATTATTCTTACATTTTTTAAAGAAAATAACACCACTATTTTACTTACCATGAGCAGTTTATGTTGGTATTTCTTTTCTGTAGTTTACATGAGCAAGGATCAAGGATAATGAAAGGTAAACATACTCACTAGAAAAAAATATTTAATTTTGTGGGCAGAAAGATTAATATAAAATAATCTCATGTTAATTCAAACCAAAGAGATAAAGTGTGAATATTTTAATAATGTTATTTGTCTGCACTATCACATATATCTGAATATATGGTAGTATCTATGGCTTGGTTAATAAAGATTTCTCATAAATTCCTTTGTTTAATACTCTATAATTTATAAAATGTGTGTCCAACTAATCCTACCTCACAAACATTCATGAAGATTATCATAGCTGAGATGATTAAATTGAAACGGGAAATATATATTAGTTTCCAATTATCTAAAAGGAATGAAGGCATCTCCACAGGAAATCTAAGGGGAGGATGTCCCTAAGGAGAAATAAGAAAGATGAAAAAACATTCCAAAGAACCTACAAAACACCAGTTGACCTTGTCTTTGTTCTTCCATTAAATATAAGCTTATTGTTTCAAGCATGATGATAAACAATTGTTAGAGTTGTCACATTAAACACTGCCCATTTCATGACAATCATGTAGACAATCAGCAAGTCATGCTGTAAATAAGCAGAATATTTTGGATCATACATAATATTACGTGCCAAGATACCAGTAACATGTGCCAAGATAATTCCTTTTGAGGTTTGGTGGTGGGTTTTTGCAACATGTGAATCTATCTCTGGAAGAACAGCATATGGGTACCTAACTCAAATACTTCTCCTACTTGTTTTCTTTACAAGCAGATGTGTTCAATATTAAGAAAAGAAATAGAACTTCTGCTTAATATCATGCTTAAAGAATGAATATTTTCTTCAGTGATTTGAGAATGTACACCTAAGTTCAACCTTTTTGAAATAGTACTAATCATTATAACATCTATCATTTATTGAATATTTACTATGCATGAACTACTATGATGACTGACATACATACATTATTCAATTAATCATCATAATGGGCAAAGTACGCATGATTACTAACTTTTTTGGCTGTTGAAAAAAACAAGAATTAAGGAAACCAGTTTACATGCTAACACTCATGACAAAGTTTAGAAATTATATAGAGACAGAATTGCAATTAGATCTTTAATTCCAAAGTGTAGTTTGTTAAACCATTATGAAATATTTCTAATTAAGTAAATGGATAGTTGGTGGCAGGCAGATGATGATAATTAGATAGAAGATGATAGAGATGGTGCTTGATGGTAGATAGATGATGGATGATGATAGATAGATAGATGATAGATAGAAGAAAGGGCTATTTAATTTAGAAAATAATCAACAATCTAATGCCTGATGCCACAACTAGGATATAAGTGCTGAACTCTCTTTTTTGAATGAATAAATAAATATATGATTGAAAATTTGACATTCTTATTTCATAAATACAAAAGCTTTTTCAAGAAATGAACTCATGAAGCTTTTTGAATATACCTTTAAAATAAAATTTTGAAAAATAAATAAATAAATAAATTTTGTTTTTTCAACCATATTTTATGTATTTTAAAGTTTAAAGGACCATATTACCAGGGAAAAAACCCTACAATTGAGAATAAGTAGAAATAAATGAAGTAACAGTAATTCACACTAAACAAACCACAGGGGTAATAATCTAAGATACAGAAATAATTAGTGTGTGTTTCTTTAAACTGTCATGCTCTGATCACTGATTGTCAATGAGATATATTCTAAAGAGTAAAGGGATGAAAAATCTTTAACTTTAGTTTATCAACAGTGGTACTGATGGAGTCATTCTGATTTCATTTTATACAAATTTTAGCATTGGGCAAATTAGTAAATATTTTGATGTTGACAACTAGGAATCTATAGGGAAAAAGAGAGGGAGGAGACTCAAATACAAATGTGAAAATAATTCAGAGTGGTGGATTAGAATTAGAGGCAGCAATGTCAACTAATGATTTCTTATTGAATTTTTTCCCTATCTTTGTTCTTCGAAAGATCCTAGAAAGCTTTTGACAGCATTACCGTGCCTAAAACCAAGGGGAACATTCCAAAATAACAGAGGAGACAAAATTTTCTACCGATTCCACCTTATTTTTCTGACTTCTGCATACTAGATTGGTCCAAGGTTCAGTCTTTGGATCCGTTCTCTCTTCTTCCTCTGTTTATTCCCAAAGTCCTCTTTTTCAGTCTCACCTTTTAAAACTCCACCTATTTGCTGGAATTTAACCACATCTCACTATTTCCATAATCACTTTTATGCTTAAATCACCCTTATTTTTGACATTTTACTATTTTAGTAAGCAAACATGTTGAGATTAAGTGCTTACCATATGGGAAACTAGAACATCAGCCCATGTAATGCTGGGGTTTTTTTTTTTTCAAAATTTTCACCTTTATTTAATAGATTATTAACATTTTGATAAAAATTAACATTTTATGTAATAGGTGCAAACATATAACCGCAGGTTTTTCTGCCCAGATTGTATATTTCTCAGTCCCAAAAATGGCATTTAAAACAACTGTCTAATCATTTGGGGGAAGATTCTATATGCTCATACCTTATACCAACTATAATCCATCAGTATAGATACTAATATGAGTACGTTATAAAGTTATCGGAAGAAAATAGAAGTAAATATATGAAAGATCAGAATAAGCAAAGCCTCTCAAGTAATGGCAACAGATTCAGAAATAAGACAAAAGAAATATATTTTACCACATAGTATGTAAACTTTCTGTATACCCCCACCACCCTAAATTATATTAAATGTCAAATAACAAATCATTAAATAGGATTTGTAATATATAAGACTTGCACAGACTTAATATCATGAATATATGTGAATATTTTAGAAAAGGATAAGGAATCACTTTTATTCAAAAATAATGAAAGGAGAGTAATAGTATGTTCATAAATAAAGCATAAATTGCCAATAAACATATCAAAAATTGCTGTATATCATTAGCAATAAAAAATGTGAATTGAAGTGTACAAAAGAACAAAATATTATTTGGATCATCATATTGGCAAAGATAATACAGTGATAATGCATCTTGTATTATTAATGCATCTTCTAATCTCCAAGGACACTATCCAATTCCCACATGCATCAGCTAGCTTTTGTTTTGTTTTATTTTTCTATATTAGTTACATTTTACATGTTTGAGTGTCTTTAAAGTAGGGTCACCAATAACACTTTTCCTTTTAACTTAGTTCATCTTACCTATATAACAGGTTGAATATGTAAAGCATCCTCAAACCTATCTTGATGAAACTTTAAGAGACCATCCCATGCTAAAATTGTTTGGTCAAACCATCAACTTTTCAAAAATCAAAGAGAATTTCTAGTTTTCCTTTGCCATTTACTCTTCTTTCCTTCTATCTAGCCAATCAGATTATGCAGAAATGGTTCTTTTTTCAATTTAGACAGATATCATAATTCATGATAAATGTTAGCCCCAGAGATATAAAAATTTATATACCTTGTGTATGCATTTCCACTGCTACTTTTTAGTGAAAGTGAGAAAGTGAGGCTACATTATATCTATGTCACTCCTGATAGTTCTTATTTAACTGTGAGTTCTACTAAGGATCTGTGTGGATAAAAACTGGAGCATGAACGAGACACCAAAGTGTAAGTATGTTCATATTTCTCAAATCAATTATTTTCTTTTATGAAATTTGGAAAAATAATTAAAATATTTCTTGTCACTTTCCTAAGTGTGTGTATCATCTATCTATCCACCTATTTATCATCTATCTCTCGGCACTTATATACAAGCACATGTTTATATATGTGTGTTTATTTTAAAAATCTAGATAGTTCATAAGGTTATGAGAAATTAACTTCATTTCTAGAATCCCATTTCTTTTCCAAGAATATTAATCATGGAATCAAATGAAGTTTCTAAGCTTGCTTTATGAATTGGTTACATATGTGAGCAATAAAATGGTTAGACTTGATAGGCATATAATGCTGTTATCTATTGGCCTAATTGCCAACATATGTGCACACACACATTCACACATGTAATCTAAATTGTACAATTACATCTTTTCACTTAATAAAACTTGGTTGACATTTACCTAAGAAAACCTTTTTTTAAACAAATACTTTTTACAGGCTAGTTATATTAAACAAAAATTAGTAAGTTACAACTACAATATAATTTGTCACAATGTTTCTGAGGCATGTATCTGAAGAAAGTAACTAGAAGGACAAAAGGTTGCTTTGCATCATGAGATAATGCCCAAGATCAGCAGGAACTTTTGTTGGAGGTTACAATAGGGAATGAAAGGAAGATGACTGTAAGAAGAAATGAGGGTGGGCTCCACAGAAATAGTTCCATGTTTCTCGTGTAGGCTACTGCAGATTTTTCAAGTGTGCAACTGCAGAACATTTTAAAAGTTTTTTGCCCATGAGTGTATTTCAGTGTTTTTCCTCTCTGATAATGTCTAGAAATTCAGAAGGCTACTTTTTGTAACAAAATTTCCATCTGAGACCATTCTGTCAAACAAGGACTCCAAGAACAGACTTTGGTTGAAACTAGCCATCTAATACCACACCATCCAACAGAAATGCTAATTCCAGTCTACCTGGACTACAGTCTAACAAGTTTGCCCTATATGCTGTCAGTAAAATCGAAGAGTATCCCCCACATAATTAAGAGACTTTCTACTAACAGGTTCAGGTAAATATAATACAACAGAAAATTATCAATACCTCATATCTAGAACTTTTTAAAGACTTCATAAGCTTACAGTTATTTGTTATGATCTCTATTTTTTCATATGGTCTATATTAGATTTTAAATGAAAAGTTCTGTGGAGTTGTGATCACTAGAGAGGATTAAACACCCAGCCTGACGGACTATACTCTAATACTCAAAAATTAGGCCACCGAACAGTCAAGGGAGCATGATACAAATTCTTATATTAAAGGAAATACCTTTAACATTGGTGTAGTATCTTCTAAATGAACCACAGGAATAACAGGACCTTTGTTAAGTAGAAATTTGAAAGAGAAGTAAAGAATATATTCTGGTCTTTGTAAATATCTGTGTGTTTAATTACTATACTGAGAAACTATCATATTCCAAAAATGCAATAAGATCTGAGTTGATAAGATCTGGGTCTACTACTGAGAATAAGATGGCCCCTGCTCTCAAGATTGTCACAGTCTAATTGGGTGACCAACAATAAAGAAGCAACTCAGTGCAGCTGTGATGTAGGGATGATGGATATAGGGACACAGTGGAGATGTAGCCAGCCTAGTCTACAGGAATTGAGATGGCATCTCAGAATTTATTCTATATGCAGTGAGGAAAATGTATTAAAATGAACCATGAGAGACTATGGACTCTGAAAAACAACCTGAGGGTCTTGAAGGGGCAGGGGGTGGGAGGTTGGGGGAACAAGGTCGTGGGTATTAGGGAGGGCACGTGTTGCATGGAGCACTGGGTATGGTGCAAAAACAATGAATACTGTTAAGCTGAAAAGAAATAAAAAATCTTTAAAAAAAAAATGATCAAAACAGGAGACAGGAACTCCAGTGAGAGTATGAAGGCTTCATATTGAGAATGAGATCAAAGTGATCTGAGCTATGGTAGAAGCAGATGGAAGGAAAACATGGACTATTTTGTAATACATTAAAAATGTAGAGTCTAGGGGAGTGTATGTGCTATATTGAGTGCTGGGAAGTGTGTAAACCTGGCGATTCACAGACCTGTACACCTGGGGCTAATAATACATTATATGTTTGTTAAAAATTTTTAAAAATTAAATTTAAAAAAATAAAATAAAATAAAAATGTAGAGTCTAAACAGATTGGCCTTATCCAGATGTGGGCAATAGGGTGGAAGGAGGCCTTCTAAAAGAAGAGTAATAACAATGAATTAAGGAAGAGCAGTGATAATAGATTAGTGGATAAAAATGCCAGCTTTCAGTAGCCTGAGTAATGAATGAAAGATAGAGGGGTAGACAAAAAACAGATAACCAGGTCAAAAGATGGGCAGAAGATATGAGCAGACACTTCTCCAAAGAAGACATACAAATGGCTAACAGACACATGAAAAAATGTTCATCATCATTAGCCATCAGGGAAATTCAAATCAAAACCACATTGAGATACCACCTTACTCCAGTTAGAATGGCAAAAATTAACAAGCCAGGTGGTGGGTATTATAGAGGGCACGTTTTGCATGGAGAACTGGGTGTGGTGCATAAACCATGAATTCTGTTACACTGAAAAGAAATACATAAAAAAAATTAACAAGGCAGGAAACAACAAATGTTGGAGAGGATGTGAAGAAAGGGGAGCCCTCTTACACTCTTGTTGGGAATGCAAGTTGGTGCAGCCAGTTTGGAAAACAGTGTGGGGATTCCTCAAACAATTAAAAATAGAGCTACCCTATGACCTGGCAATTATACTACTGGGTATTTACCCCAAAGATACAGATGTAGTGGGAAAAAAGGGCCATCTGTACTCCAATGTTCATAGCAGCAAAGTCCACAAGAGCCAAACTGTGGAAAGAGCCAAGATACCCTTCAAGAGATGAATGGAAAAAGAAGATATGGTCCACATATACAATGGAATATTATGCCTTATCAAAAAGGATGAATACCCAACTTTTGCATCAACATGAATGGGACTGGAGGAGATTATGCTGAGTGAAATAAAGTCAAGCAGACAGTGTCAATTATCATTTGGTTTCACTTACTTGTGGAATATAAGGAGTAACATGGAGGACATTAGGAGAAGGAAGGGAAAAGTGAAGTGGCAGGAAAATCACAGGGAGAGATGAACCATAAGAGACTGTGGACTCTGAGAAACAAACTGGGAGTTTTAGCGGGGATGAGGATGGGGGGATGGGTGAGTCCAGTGGTGGGCATTAAGGAGGGCACCTATTGCATGGAGCACTGGGTGTTATATGTAAACAATGAATCCTGGAACACTACATCAATAACTAATGACGTATTGTATGGTGACTAACATAATACAAAAGAAAAGAAAGAAAAAGAAAGAAAAGAAAAGAAAAGAAAAGAAAAGAAAAGAAAAGAAAAGAAAAAGAAAAGTAAACAAAAGAAAAGAAGAGAAGAAAGCAAAGAAAAGAAGAAAGAAAAGAAAAGAGAAGAGATGAGATGAAAATATATATGTTGACTAGGAGAATTCATTGAAATGGCATGGTCTTTGGAATTCAGTGATTGGATGTTAACCTCAGCTATTCTAATGAATACAACTTGTGACAAGCATGACCTCACATTGTAGTAGACTGAATATATTAAAAAAAGGGTTTGGTGCATTACTAAGAAGTGTAGAAATAAGGAACTATTATAGAATACTAAAGTGTCAGGTGAATTGGTATTAGGATCTGCCCTGTTTTTTTTTTTTTTAATTGTTAAATTTTGCAATAGTTTAATATTATAGAAAAGAACAAACTATAAGGGCACAGTTCTATACATGGAGATAGAACATGAACTGTACCATCTAAGCCATATATATACTAAGGCCAGTTCCATACATGCCTCATAATCCTCCCTGAATAGAGAAACTATCCTGATTTCTAACTCCATAGATCAGGTTCACTTATTTTTGAAATGTGTGTAAATGAAATCATTTTCTACATTTTCTTTTGTGTCTTGCTTCTTCACTTAAAATGATGCTTGGGAGAACTTCTCATGCTATTGAATGTAGCAATATTATTTTTACCTTCATTGTTATGTCCTTCCATTTTATGAATATATCACAATTTAAAAACTGATTCTACCACTGATGGACTTTGATGTTTCAAGTTCTTTGGGTTATTAGGAATAATGAGGCTAAAACTTTCTTAAACATGCATATATTTCATGTACATATGTACACATTTTGATTGGGTAAATACCTAGGATTATAAGTTCCTGTTTCATATATATCAGGACATCAATGTAAAAATACATTCAAAAAGTTTTCATAGTGTTCCTTTACCTCTTTGGTTAGGTTTATTCCCAGGTATCTTATGGTTCTTGGTGCTATAGTAAATGGAATCGATTCTCTAATTTCCCTTTCTGTATTTTCATTGTTAGTGTATAAGAAAGCCATTGATTTCTGTACATGACTTTGTATCCTGCCACGTTGCTGAATTGCTGTATGAGTTCTAGTAGTTTGGGGGTGGAGTCTTTTGGGTTTTCCATTTAAAGAATCATGTCATCTGCGAAGAGAGAGAGTTTGACTTCTTCACTGTCAATTTGGATACCTTTTATTTCTCTTTGTTGTCTGATTGCTGTTGCTAGGACTTCTAATACTATGTTCTACAAGAGTGGTGAGAGTGGGCAACCTTGTCGTGCTCCTGATCTCAACGGGAAGGCTGCAAGCTTTTTCCCATTGAGAATGATATTTGCTGTGGGTCTTTCATAGATAGATTTTATGAAGTTCAGGAATGTTCACTCTCTCCCTATACTTTGAAGTGTTTTAATCAGGAACGGATGCTGGATTTTGTCTAATGCTTTTTCTGCATCAATTGAGAGGACCATGTGGTTCTTCTCTCCTCTTATTAATTTGTTCTATCACATTGATTGATTTGCAAATGTTGAACCATCCTTGTAGCCCAGGGATGAATCCCACCTGGTCATGGTGGGTAATCTTTTTAATGTGCTGTTGGATCCTGTTTGCTAGGATCTTGTTGAAAATCTTAGCATCCATATTCATCAGTGATATTGGTCTGAAATTCTCCTTTTTGGTGGGGTTTTTGCCTGGTTTGGGGATCAGGGTAATGCTGGCTTCATAGAAAGAGTCTGGAAGTTTTCCTTCTGCTTCAATTTTTTGGAACAGCTTCAGGAGAATAGGTGTTGTTTCTTCTTTGAAAGTTTGGTAGAATTCCCCAGGGAATCCACCAGGTCCTGGGCTCTTGTTTTTTGGGAGGTTTTTGATCACTGCTTCAATATCTAGTAACGAGATTGAAGCAGTGATC
>NW_019154158.1:6885850-6904422 GCF_002288905.1 Enhydra lutris kenyoni
ATTGGTCTGAAATTCTCCTTTTTGGTGGGGTTTTTGCCTGGTTTGGGGATCAGGGTAATGCTGGCTTCATAGAAAGAGTCTGGAAGTTTTCCTTCTGCTTCAATTTTTTGGAACAGCTTCAGGAGAATAGGTGTTGTTTCTTCTTTGAAAGTTTGGTAGAATTCCCCAGGGAATCCACCAGGTCCTGGGCTCTTGTTTTTTGGGAGGTTTTTGATCACTGCTTCAATCTCGTTACTAGATATTGGTCTATTCAGGTTGTCAATTCCTTCCTCGTTCAATTTGGGGAGTTTATAGTTTTCCAGGAATACATCCATTTCATCTAGGTTGCTGTACTTGAGGAACTTAGAACACTCATGAAAGAAATTGAAGGAGACACAAAAACATGGAAGACCATTTCATGCTCGTGGATCGGAAGAATGAATATTATTAAAATGCCTATACTGCCTAGAGCAATCTATACCTTTAATGCCATTCTGATCAAAATTCCACCAGTATTTTTCAAAGAGCTGGAGCAAATAATCCTAAAATTTGTATGGAATCAGAAGAGACCCCGAATCGCTAAGGAAATGTTGAAAAACAAAAATAAAACTGGGGGCATCACGTTACCTGATTTCAAGCTTTACTACAAAGCTGTGATCACCAAGACAGCATGGTACTGGCATAAAAACAGACACATAGACGAGTGGAACGGAGTAGAGAGCCCAGATATGGACCCTCAACTCTATGGTCGGTTAATCTTTGACAAAGCAGGAAAAAATATCCAGTGGAAAAAAGACAGTCTCTTCAATAAATGGTGCTGGGAAAATTGGGCAGCTATTTGTAGAAGAATGAAACTCGACCATTCTCTTACACTGTACACAAAGATAAATTCGAAATGGATAAAAGACCTCAACATGAGGCTGGAATCCATCAGAATCCTAGAGGAGAACATAGGTAGTAACCTCTTTAATATCAGCCACAACAACTTCTTTCAAGATATGTCTCCAAAGGCAAAGGAAACAAAAGCGAAGATGAACTTTTGGGACTTCATCAAGATCAAAAGCTTCTGCACAGCAAAGGAAACAGTTAACAAAACAAAGAGGCAACCCACGGAATGGGAGAAGGTATTTGCAAATGACAGTACAGACAAAAGGTTGATATCCAGGATCTATAAAGAACTTCTCAAACTCAACACACACACAACAGAGAATCATATAAAAAAATGGGCAGAAGACATGAACAGACACTTCTTCAATGAAGACATAAGAATGGCTATCAAAAACATGAAAAAATGTTCATCATCACTAGCCATCAGGGATATTCAAATTAAAACCACATTGAGATACCACCTTACACCAGTTAGAATGGCCAAAATTAGCAAGACAGGAAACAACATGTGTTGGAGAGGATGTGGAGAAAGGGGAACCCTCTTACACTGTTGGTGGGAATGCAAGTTGGTGCAGCCACTTTGGAGAACAGTGTGGAGATTCCTCAAGAAATTAAAAATAGAGCTTCCCTATGACCCTGCAATTGCACTACTGGGTATTTACCCCAAAGATACAGATGTAGTGAAAGAAGGACCATCTGTACCCCAATGTTTATAGCAGCAATGGCCACAGTTGCCAAACTGCAGAAAGAACCAAGATGCTCTTCAACGGATGAATGGGTAAGGAAGATGTGGTCCATATACACTATGGAGTGTTATGCCTCCATCAGAAAGGATGAATACCCAATTTTTGTAGCAACATGGACGGGACTGGAAGAGATTATGCTGAGTGAAAAAGTCAAGCAGAGAGAGTCAATTATCATATGGTTTCACTTATTTGTGGAGCATAACAAATAGCATGGAGGACAAGGGGAGATGGAGAGGAGAAGGGAGTTGAGGGAAATTGGAAGGGGAGGTGAACCATGAGAGACTATGGACTCTGAAAAACAATCTGAGGGCTTTGAAGGGGTAGGGGTGAGAGGTTGGGGGAACCAGGTGGTGGGTATTAGAAAGGGCACATATTGCATGGAGCACTGGGTTTGCTGCAAAAACAATGAATATTGTTACACTGAAAAGAAATAAAAAATTTTAAAAAGAGTTTTCATAGTGTTTATACAAAAGCACACTCTAATCTTCAAGATACATGGGATGATCCATCTCTTTTTAATGTCCATTATTCTCAGGATTGTATAGTAGTTGTGAATTTAACGTCCTTTTCCCTAAGTACAAAAAGTTCACATTTCATATGTTCACTAGCCTTTAGATAAGCTCTTTAGTGAAGAAATTAGTCTGTTATTAGGTTAGGTTTTTCTTTTCTTATTGAGTTGTAGTAGATTTTATAAATTCTGGTTACAGTCCTTGATGATAACCGCAAATATCTTCTCTCACTCCATGACTTGTCTTATTTAAATTACTTTTAGGGCACCAACATGGCTCAATCAGTTAAACACCTCACTCTTGATCTCAGCTCAGATCTTCATCTCAGGGTCAAGGGATCAAGCCCCAAGTAGGTCTCTGTGTGGGGGGCATGGAGCCTATTTAAAAAAAGAAAAAATCACTTTTATTAAAGTAAAACTTACATACAACAAAATGTACTTATTTTAAGTGTAGCATTCCATTGAGTCTTAACAAATGTATGTATACATCTTTATAACTAATAGTACAATCAAGATATATAAATTTATATCACTTCTGAATGTTTGTATTCTTTCCCACTTAATCTTTCGTAGTAGATTTGGTTTATCTTTTCTAAATAAATTAAAGCTTATGGTATTTTCCCTTTAAAATGTGTATATTTTCTCTTGGCATACTACTTTGAGAGTTCTCCGCATTGTCACATAGATGAATTCTTTATTCTTTTATTACTATGTACCAAATACACCACTTTTTATCACTTCTCAATGGTTACTTACATTATGTTCCTCTTTTGATTATTATGAATAAAGTTGCAATTATCAACTCTTTCTAAGGACATAGTTTTTTTTCCTATTAGGTAAAGTCTTGGGGTTGAATTTGACATGTTATTTCACAGATACATTTTTAATTTTATAAGAAACTGAAAAACTGTGTTCCAAAGTGGCTTTACCATTTTATATTTCTACCAGCAATATGTGAAAATTTCAATTGCCTCATGGTTTTCCCACCATGCTATTGTTAGTACATTTAATATCGACCATTTTAACAAATGTTTAATAATGTTTGATTATCACTTAGTTTTTATTTTCTTAATGACTAATGATGTTGAATATCTTTTAATGTGCACATTTGGTATTCATGCGTCTTCCTAAGTGAAGTATATGCTCAAATCTTGAACCAGTTTTATTGGGCTGTTTGTCTTTGTATTAGTATACTGTGTGTATATGACTATGTGTGTATACTTATACATACATGTTACCTTGTATCTTTATTACATTATGTACATAACATAGATCAATATGTATTTCATATATGTAAAGTGAAATATATCCATAATATATATATGCATGTCTATATCCATAGTACATATTACATCTATACACTCACTAAATACAAATCTTAGTCAAATACCTGTCTTATAAATATCTTCTCTTAGTATAGGGCATTTCATTTCACTTCCGTTTAAACAGTTTTTTTTTTAAGTTTTATTTATTTAAGTAATCGCTACATCTCACGTGGGGCTTGAATTCATGACCCTAAGGTTAAGATTCACATGCTCTTCTGACTGAGCCAGCTAGGCACCCCCTTTTCACTTTTTTATGGTATCTTTTGAAAAGCAAGTTTTTAAATTTGGTCTATGATCTATTTCAAGTTCACTTCTCATTGTGTTCACTTTTATCCATATGTATATCTTATGGTAGCAACACCATTTGTGAGAAGGCATTAATTTTCCCCTCAATTTGCCTTATGTTACTCTTATTTCAGGACACATTGTTCTAGTCCAATGAGTTATATGTTTACACATATCTCAATGTCAGTTTTTTGAAGTTTACAAAGTATTGCTATAATATAATAATTTGTTCAACTGATGCCCAAGTGTTTCATGTTTAAATGATGCTGTAAATGACATTTTTAAATTATCAAGTTCAAATGCTCAACATTGTTATACAGAAATACAATTTTATATATTTTGACACTCTTGTGCTTTTTTTAATAAAGATTTTATTTATTTATTTGACAGATGGAGATCACAGAGAAGCAGGCAGAGAGAGAGGAGGAAGCAGGCTCCTTGCTGAGCGGAGAGCCTGTTGCAGGGCTCGATCCCAGAACTCTGGGATCATGATCTGAGCCGAAGGCAGAGACTTTAACCCACTGAGCCACCCAGGTGCCCCTTGACACTCTTGTGCTCTTGCTAAACTCATTTATCTTTTGTTTAAATTCAATTAGCCAACTTATAGTACATCATTATTTTCATATGTAATGTTCAATAACTTATCAGTTTTATATAACACCCAGTGCTCATCACATTTTGTGCCCTCCTTAATGCCCATCACCCAATTAACCACTTATTTATTCAAGGATTATCTTGTAGGTCATTTAGGATTCTTTATCAACCCAATCCTGTTATCAAAGGAAGATGATTTAAGTCCTGTCTTCCTAATCACAATGTCATCATCTTTTTCTCACCTTATTTTGTAGGTTAGGAACTCCAACACATTGTTGAACATGAGCTATGAAGTAGTCATCCTTGCATAGATCATGATTTTAGAGGAGAGCTTGCAGGGTTTTCTTCTTATATTTGATATAAACTGAAGTTTTGTTTTGTTTATAACTAGGTGTCCTTTATCACATTGAGACTGTTTTCTCTGCTTCTACTTTAATGAGAAATTTTCAGCGTAAAGAAGTACTGAATTTTGTCATTTTTTTTTTTCCTGAGGGGCACTCAGGTGGCTCAGTGGATTGGTTAATATATGCCATTATATTTGAAGTGAAGTGTTCAAATACAGCACCTGGGTGGGCAATTTTTTTAAAAACACATTCTAATAATCATTGCCTTTTAACCAGTGATGTATGTTTTGATCACTTATACAATGTTAGCTTTTATGTTTGGACTTTTGTTAATCATTTTGTTACATGATTTTTGTTTGTTCTCATTGTTCTTTCTTTTGTTTCCTATTTCCTGCTTTAAAATTAACAACCCTAGTGTTTCATTTTACTTTATATAATGTGTTTTTGACTATACCATTTCTTAAAAGTTTGTGTGTGAATTATAGTATACACAGTAAACAATTCACAGACCACTTAGAATTAATTTTTACCACTGGAGATAGAATATAGAAAATGTATTACTCTCTAGGACCCTTCACTCTTTCCTTTTTTATTGCAGTTATAATTTATATTATGTTTATAATCATCAGAAGCTCCACCAGATAATGTTATAATTTTTGGTTTCAACAATCAGTTTTATGAAAGGATTTGTATAGAATTGGTGTTTTTGTTTGTCTTGAATGTTTAGTAGAAATCTACAACCAAGTCATCTGAGCCTGAAGTTACTTTATAGGATGACTTAACTATGTATTTGTTCCCTTTAATAGATACAGGGCTGTATGGGTTAGGTATTTCATCTTTAATTAGCTTTGGTCAATTGTATCTTTCAGAGAATTCGTTCATTTCATTTAAGTTGCCAAATCTACTCTGCAGATGTTTTCAAAATATTTCATTTGTATCTTCTTAATATCTGTATAATCTCTAATGATGTTATTGCTCTTATTCCTGATAAATCTTCTTTTTTCCAGCTCAGTCCCACAACAGTTTTATCAATTGTTATTTATCCCTTCCTTCTAAGAATCAGCTCTTGATTCCTTTCAACTTCTCTCTTGCTTTATTGTTTTCTGTTTCTTCGAATTTCCCTTATTGTTTCCTTTCTACTGTTTAGATACTTTCTCTTTGACTTCTTACATGTAGATCGCCTAAAACATCAAAAGTAGCAATGAGAAATCACACAGCAATAACAACATTCATCTTGTTGGGACTTACAGAGGACCTCCAGCTGCAAGTTTTCCTTTTTATCTTCCTGTTTCTCACCTATGTGCTGAGTATTACTGGAAATCTGACCATTATTATTCTGACATTCATGAATTCTCATCTTAAATCACCTATGTATTTTTTTCTTCGAAACTTCTCCATCTTAGAAATATCATTCACCACAGTATGTATTCCCAGATTCCTGTACAGTATATCAACTGGAGACAAAATCATTACTTATAATGCTTGTGCTAGTCAAATATTTTTTATTGGGCTTTTTGGGGCCACAGAATTTTTTCTCTTGGCAGCCATGTCCTATGACCACTATGTGGCCATCTGCAAACCCCTTCATTACGTGACCATCATGAACAACAAAGTCTGTACCATCCTCATCCTCTGCTGCTGGATCTCTGGACTGATGATCATCATCACACCCCTCGGTATGGGTCTCCAGCTGGAATTCTGTGACTCCAGTGCTATTAATCTCCTCTCTTTAAGATTTCATGCTCAGATACTTGGTTTATAGAACAGATGGTTATAATCTGCGCAGTGTTGACATTCATTATTACTCTGATAGGTGTCATTCTTTCCTACACATTTATCATCAGGACAATTCTAAGATTCCCTTCTGCTTCTCAAAGGAAAAAAGTTTTCTCTACCTCTTCTTCTCACATGATTGTTGTTACCATCACATATGGCAGCTGTATTTTCATCTACGTCAAGCCTTTAGCCAAAGAAGAAGTGGACATCAATAAAGGAGTATTGGTGCTCACCACATCTGTTGCCCCTTTTTTGAACCCTTATGTAATTGGCTGCTCCCATATTGGGGGCATAAATATTTACAATTGTTAGATCTTCTTGATGGATAATCCCTTTAAGAATTATGTAGTGTCCTTCTGTATCTCTGAATACAGTCTTTAGTTTAAAATCTAATTTATTTGATATGAGAATCACCACCCGAGCCTTCTTTTGAGGCCCATTGGCATGAAAGATGCTTCTCCATCCCTTCACTTTCAGTCTGGGTGTATCCTTAGTTTCAAAATGGGTCTCTTGTAGACAACATATGGATGGGTCCTGTCATTTTATCCAATCTGCAACCCTGTGTCATTTAATGGGTGCATTTAGGCCATTCACATTGAGAGTGATTATTGAGAGATACGTTTTTATTGACATTGTGTTACCTGTGAAGCCTTTGTTTCTGTAGATTGTCTCCATATATTTCTGTTCAATGATATTCTTAGGATTTTTCCTCTTTTATAGAACCCCCCCTTAATATTTCCTGCAGTGTCGGCTTGGTGGTTGCATACTCTTTTAAACCTTGCCGGTCTTGGAAGCTTTTTATCTCTCCATCCATTTTGAAGGTCAGTTTTGCTGGATAAAGTATTCTTGGCTGCATGTTCTTCTCATTTAGTGCCCTGAATACATCTTGCCAGCCCTTTCTGGCTTGCCAGGTTTCTGGGGACAGGTCTGACGTTATTCTAATGGGCTTTCCTCTGTACATAAGGAATTTCTTTGTCCTAGCTGCTTTCAAGAGCTCCTGTCTACAATTATGATTCATCATTTTCACTATCAGGTGTCTTCAGGTCTTTCTAGATTCTATGATCTTGGAGGGACATCTTTCTGCCTCTAGTACACAAATGCTGGTTCCATTCGTGAGATTGGGAAAATTTTCATGGAGAATTTGTTCAAATATATCTAGTCTTCTTTCTTTCTCCTACCCCTCAGGGATTCCAATAATTCTGACTAGGGCAGAAGTGAAAACCACTAGGAATGATGTTCGCAATGTTCTCAATGAGTTCCAATCTAATCTAAATTCTCTAAAAGCTAGAGTAACTGAGACAAAAGATAGAATTAGTGATCTGGAAGACAAACAGTTAGAGAAAAGGATCAGGAGGAACCCTGGAACAAAGAGCTTAGAAGCCACGAAAACAGAATTAGGGAAATAAATGATGCCATGAAATGTTCCAACGTCAGAATTATTGAAATCCCTGAGGGGGAGGTTTACTTATTTTTTACTGAAACATAACTAACATACATGTTATATTGGTTTCAGGTATACAACATATGCAACAATTCTACACATTACTCTGTGTTCATCACAATAAATAGCATACTATATATTATCACAGTAATACTGACTATATTCCCTATGCTGTAACTTTCATCTCCATGAATTATTTATTTTATAATAAGAAATTTGTACCTCTTAAGCCCCTTTATTTATTTCACACATCCCCCCCTTCTATCTCCCCACCAAGGCTGGCCACCACTAGTTTGTTCCCTGTAGTTAGAAGTCTGTTTTTTCTGCTTAATCACTTGTTTTGTTCTTTAGATTGCATATATAAATGGTATTTGTCTTTCTCTGACTTTTTCATTTAGCATTATACCCTCTAGGTCCATCTATGTTTTGCAGATGGCAAGATCTCATTTTTCATCTTTTTTGTTTTTTTTTTTGTTTGTTTGGTTTGGTTTGGTTTTTTGTTTGTTTGTTTGTTTGTTTGTTTGTTTTGGGCTGAGTAGTATTCCATTGTATATATATCACATCTTCTTTCTCCATTCATCTCTCAATGGACATCTATCAAAATGGATTTGAGGAAATCCCATGCTTTTTTGCACAGTGGCTGCCACAATTTATATTCCTATCAAAGGGCATCAGAAGATTCTCTTTTCCTGCCTGCACATTCTTACCAGCATAGTTTCTTGCCTTGTTGATTCTAGCCATTCTGACAGTTGTAAGGTGATATCTCATTGTGGTATTGATTTGTATTTTCCTGATGATTAATGAGGTTGAGCACATTTTCATGTGTCTGTTAGCCATCTGTACAACTTCTTTGGGAAAATCACCTATTCAGAATCTCTGTCCAATTTTTATTTGGGTTATTTGGGGGTTTTCTATGTTGAGTTGTATAATTTCTTTATTTATTAGGATATTAACTCCTTATGGATATATCATTTATAAATATCTTCTCCTATTCAGTAGGTAGCCTTTTCATTTTGTAAATGGTTTCCTTCACTGTGCAAAAAGTTGTGGGTTTTTTTGTATACTACCCATAGATTGTTTATTTGTTTATTCTCAATATATTTTTATGAACAAAATATTTGAATAGAACATTTTATATCCTTGTGGCCCTTTCTTCTTGTAGTTTTATGCTTCTTCACAAGTTTACATGTAATTGGATTAGAGTGCCTCAGCAGACATTTATCTCAGGTAAAAATAACATAACATTGAGCACCTGGGTGGCTCAGTTGGTTGAGCAACTGCCTTCAGTTCAGGTCATGATCCCAGAGTCCCAAGATCAAGTCCCACATCAGGTTCCCAGATCCATAGGGAGTCTGCTTCTCCCTCTGACCTTCTCCCTTCTCATGCTCTCTCTCACTCTCTCTCTCTCAAATAAATAAGTAAAATCTTTAAAAAAAAAATACATTGACAATATGAAAATTCCAAGACTGCTTTTTACCTCACTGCTATTCTCTGTACCTCTACACCTCTCTGACATTTAACGTTTTGTTTTTTTTGTTTTTTTTTGTTTTTTAAAGAAACCTTTCCCAAGGCTACCAAATTAAAATTATTCAACAAAACTTTAGAATATACTCCTCAGGAACATCTCTCTCCAGGGACATTTAATTGCTTTTCTGCAAGAATCTCCTGTGACTATTTAGAGGGAGAGAGGGCAGATAAAACTAGTCGTTTTGGTAACAAGAGTTGGAAAACCAACTTTTCCCACTGGAAGGGAAGAATAACTTTTTTTTTTTACAAAATTACAGTTCATCATTATTTTACCAAAGTTACTGGGAGTCAGGTAAAATGTTATATTAGTAGATCTTCCAAGGATCTAGAGTCAGGATATTTTTATTTTTATGGAAATTTTGGAAAACAAAGGATACTAAATGCTAGCTCTGACAAGGATTTTCTCTCTCAAAAATTTTTTTCATTCCTATGCAGACCACCTCTTTCCTATACCTGTTATTTCCTGATTCTCACTCATGGCTTGAGCTTCTCCTTCTTTTGAACAAAGAGCTTCACTTAATTAACCAGCAAAACATACAACTTTGTCACCTCTATTTGCCTATTTCACTGTAACTACTGCCTCGATCCACATTTTTCTCCTTCTTTTACGTTTTATTTATTTTGAGAGTCTAACACACATTCCAGGAAAGCTCAGTCTCTAGTTCTCCATGTTACCAGGCAGAAATTTAGAGCAGAGGTCCATTTTGCTGCTGGCCTCCCCTCTCCATACCTCTGGCTTTACTCCTAAACAATGGCGTAGTGCCAGAGATACTGCTACCCAATGAAAAACTTTTGCAAGACCATTTGAGTCTCAGCCTTTCAAACTAAACATGGATTGACTATATGAAACAGTATGTAAACCTGTTTCCACTGTGTCACCAACTATTTCCTGGATCACCAGTTACGAATCCTCTTGAATACTTTGTTTGCAACTTCTACCAGCAACTGGGGCTGTGTCAACTTTCTATGAGGGTCTCCCCAACGTCAGGAATAAACTTTTTCCTAAACATATTCTTCAACATGTTTCATCTTTCTCTATGTGACCAGGATTATCCTGCCAAATTCCACCTACACACTACAGAAATAGCTTCTTGCATAATGAAATTAAAGGCAGAAACAAATTCTGAAGTCTATAAAATACTCCAGAAGGAAAGCCTCAAACACTGACACTCAATTAAATTAAGGCAACAGAACATTTGGATTTGAGAAGCCAAACTGTTACCATAGGAGATTATATAACTGTAAGTATATTTTTCATTTCATACCTCATTTATTTTTTTCCATTTTCTAATCAATTTGTAACCTAAATCACTTAAATGTTTCTCTTTGAATATCTTCTAAAAAGTAATAGATTGTTATTTAATTCAGAAAGGAAAAGTTTTAATTCTAGGTTTAAGATTATATATTTCAGATTTTATAGCCTTGATTCTTTTGTTAAGTTATTAATTCTCTATTTAGGTAGGACAGATATGAAACATCCTGAGTAAATTGTAGAAACTATTTTAAAAAGCAAATTTTAAATGTTCTTTTTTAAGAAAATTCATTATAACATGGTCATTAGTAAAATATTTTAATAAAAATAAAATAATATCAGGTGCCTGGATGTCTCAGTGGGTTAAAACCTCTGCCTTAAGCTCAGGTCATGATCCCAGGGTCCTGGGATGGAGCCCCACATTGGGCTCTCTGCTTGGCGGGATGCCTGCTTCCTCCTCTCTTTCTGCCTGCCTCTCTGCCTACTTGTGATCTCTGTCTGTCAAATAAATAAATAAAATCTAAAAACAAAAAAAACAGAGAGAGAGAAAGAAAATGTTTGAAATAAAATAATATCTTATATTTTATATTTTCATACACATATGACCAAATTTTTAAAAGAAAGTAAAACATTTGATAAGTATAGTTTTCATATACAGATGTGTTCATTAGACCTACCAAGTGACTTACTCAATGTTAAATGGCTAGTGGTCTAAAAGGAAGATACTAGGCATAAGTTTTTTTGTGCTGGCTCATATATGTTTCCAATATTCAATACAATTTGATGGACAATTCATTGCTCCATTATATGTCTTACATATTTTTAAACCAGCAGAAGTACCAAAATAATAATAATAATAATAATAATAATAATAATCCTGGAGACACCTGGGTGGCTCAGTGGGTTAAAGCCTCTGCCTTTGGCTCAGGTCATGACCTCAGGGTCCTGGGATCTAGCTCTCTGCTCAGCAGGGAGCGTGCTTCCCCCTCTTTCGCTGCCTGCCTCTCTGCCTACTTGTGATCTCTGTCTGTCAAATAAATAAATAAAATCTTAAAAAAAAATCCTGAACTCACAAAAATAATTGTTTTTTGTTTGCATTTACAGACTTAGAAGAAGTCAGCAGTAAGAAATGAAAAATCAAACATCTGTGAAAGAGTTCATTCTTCTGGGATTAACAAATGACCCAGAACTAAATATTTTAATTTTTCTATTTCTGTTTTTCACATATATACTGAGTTTAGCTGGAAACCTGACAATTATAACCCTCACTCTGGTAGATCCTCACCTTAAAACTCCCATGTATTTCTTCCTTAGGAATTTCTCTTTTCTAGAAATCTCATTCACAACAGTTTGTATTCCTAGATTTCTGGTCAGCATTA
Source organism: Enhydra lutris kenyoni (assembly GCF_002288905.1). Classification (NCBI taxonomy): domain Eukaryota; kingdom Metazoa; phylum Chordata; class Mammalia; order Carnivora; family Mustelidae; genus Enhydra; species Enhydra lutris. The sequence goes on from NW_019154158.1 coordinate 6,897,895, forward strand.
TAACAGGAGATATGACCATTTCCTATAATTCCTGCATGGCACAGGAGTTTTTCTTCATACTCCTTGGCTCCACAGAATTTTTTCTTTTGACTGCTATGTCTTATGATCAGTACGTAGCTATCTGCAAGCCACTGCATTACACAACAATAATGAACAGCAGAGTCTGCAACCAGCTTATAATTAGCTCCTGGCTAGCTGGATTTCTCATTATCTTTCCACCTGTGATCATGGGACTTCAACTGGATTTCTGCCACTCCAACATCATTGACCACTTCACTTGTCACTCTTCTCCTATGCTGTTGATCTCCTGCACAGACACAGCATTTCTAGAGCTCATGGGTTTCTTCCGGGCAGTATTCATGCTCATGGTAACTTTAATATTAGTGGTTCTTTCCTATGTATTCATCCTTAAAACAATTCTGAGAATCCCCTCTGCTGAACAAAGGAGAAAGGCCTTTTCCACTTGTTCCTCACACATGATTGTTGTCTCTCTTTCTTATGGAAGTTGCATTTTCATGTATGTCAAAACATCAGCAAAAGAAGGAGTGGGTTTGACTAAGGGTATAGCTGTGCTCAATACCTCTGTTGCCCCAATGCTAAATCCTTTTATTTACTCCTTAAGGAACCAGCAGGTAAAGCAGTCTTTTAAGAACTTAACCAACAAATGTTTCTCAAATAAACTGTAATCATAAAGAAATTCATGACCTCAATTTTAAATAGAACCTATGTCTAACACAATATTAACATTGTTATATCCTCCAATCACTGTGATATTCAATTTCCTTTCCTTCAACTCTTATTCTCCATTTATTCTATTTTGGCCTCACTTAGTTCAACTATCCCTTCCCATTTACAGGCCCTAAAAAATTTCTAAGCATGAATGATTTGATGTCACATAAATGAGGATAACACTTAACAAGAATGCCAGAATTTACTTTTAACAATCATTGGAAGAACTTTCTCTTTATAAACCAATCAAAGCTAGGTAAAATCCTAAGCAATCCTAAAAAGCTATTTCTCCCAGTGCGTAAGCATTCAGTATTAAAGTAATTTCATCTGTGAGGTAAAGTTTCCTATATCTAGTGTGCTTTATTTGTCCTTGTATCTCCTGGGGTTTTTATATTATAAATGTTGGTCAATGCTATTTGGGGCATAGGCATTATATCTTCATCATGAATTTAATCCTTTAATATTATAACAAAGCTTGTTTAGTCTTTTTTGGGCTAAATTCCAAAGTTACTACAAGCATGGCATTGCCATTTCTGTAAAATCCCAATATTTTCAACACAAAGCATTTTGAGTGAACTACACTGATGATTATTCCACAGCCCATTACTTTCTTTTAAAGTGCTGATGCTGAGCCTGGAGCTTATCAGACACTCCCTTGGAAGGAACCTGGTTTCCTATGATCCAATATCCTCTACTTTTTACTTTTCTTTTTTCTTTCTTTATTTCTTTTTTCTTTTTTTTTTTTTCTTGGAACTTAAAACTATATGCTTTCTATCTCCCAGGTAGTTCTCAAAATTTCTGACATGATGATGGTACTTTAAAATGTTTTCCAGTGTTCATAGGGTTTCATTATCTTAAAAATGGAAAAATATCTCTTTCAGAATTTTTATGGACATTGGAGGTTGGAGGGTGTGGATTTAAGCATGTTTGCACTATCCAAAACTTGACCTAAATCTTTCCTATAAGAAGTTCTTAATTACTGCTCTACACTTACAAGAATGTAATAATTTCTGTAATAAAGTTAAAGAAAGGGAAAAGCATGCATACTAAAAAGGAAGAAGCAAAACTCCTTTTAATTATGCAGACAACATAAGTACCTTTAGAAAAAATCCTCTTGACTTCCTGTTTCTGCTCTATTGTTTAGAGTTTCAAAGCCATCCATTCTGCCTTATAAAGGTAAATAACTTTACTTGAATCTGTGGTAGAAGTGAAACTGCAGAGAAATGGCACCCTGAAATCTAGAAATACAGGAAAATCCAGAGTTCCTGTTGATATCTAATTTCACAGAGCATAAGCCAGAGGAACCATATAGGTAGGAATGCTAATAGCAATTTTGGCCTATTCCTGGACACTGAGTGCTTACCACCATGAGAATGAGAAGAGACTGAGGATTGTTGTAAAGAGGGTCCCCGCACCCATCTAGATTTTGCCTCCACTAGTCCCACCAGTTCCTCAAGCTGAAGAACCAAGAAAGAACTTCTCTTGACTCAGGCAAGGATATGGAGGAGTAACTATTCTGAAAAAAATCCCAGAACATTCTTCACACAAAGTCCTACACTCTAAGGGAGAAGATTTTACCAGAAACACTTTTGAAGGCTGAGGAACAGAAGCTCGCTAAAGACTGAGATTTAAGCATAAGATTATAGAATACTACCCCTCTGCCAAAATTTACAACCATACCAACATATAACAAGGTATCTCTACCAAGATACTTTGTAATTTCAAAGGAGAACTTTATGATAGAGAGACCCGGAAGACACCCATTAACTAAGTTAACAAATTAACTTCAGTAATAAGATGTAGATATTATATACTCTCTGATACAATACAATACACTGAAAAGAGCATACCAGGTCTGTGGCATTCTCCACAAAATGTATTACCTTAATATAACCCTGAGAAAACAGTGGAAAAACAAAATTGGGAGGCGTTCTATAAAATCCTGATCAGCACTCTTCAACTACATTAAGGTCATGAAAATAAAGGAAGACTTCAGAATTTTCACACATTGGAGAAAAATAAGGAACATGATTTCTAATACAATGAAAATTCGGGATTTGATCATCAGCAAGTAAAAACCATGGGCAGAAAAACTGATGAGAATCCAAACAAGGTCTGTCCTTTAATTCTTTGTGTTGTACCAAAGTTATTTCCTTAATTTTGATAATATTCTATGGTTGTATAAGATATTGGACTTAGAGCTGAGCAAAATATATAAACAAACTCTGTATTATTTTGCAAGATTTCTCAATCTAAAATTATTGCAAAATACAGATATTTTAAAACCCTGTATCTAATCCCATCTTCCAAAATGCAAGAAACCATCCTACTAGCCATGTACAACCTCATAAAATGGTACATGCTATGGCTACACAATCTCCTTCTTATTCAGACATGTCCATTGTATCCTTATTGATGAGAGAGAATTTAAATTACATAGCCATCACAGTGACTTTATTTCTGACTAGCTCACAGGTTAGAAGGGCACTGTTAAATAATTCTCTATCTTAGAGAGTCAAGTAAAATTATATCAAGTAGCCTCTGAGGAATACTTCTCTTGTAGAACCAACAGTGGAACTGTCTCACATGAATCTTAAAGAATCAGTTTTCGCTGGTAGCTGAGGCAAGATTCAAAACCAGAGGGGAGGAGTCAAGATGGCAGAGAAGTAGCAGGCTGAGACAACATCAGGAAACAGGAGATCGGCTAGATAGTTTATCAAACCATTCCAAACTCCTACAAATCCAACATGAGATCAAAGAGAAGAAGAGCAACAATTCTAGAAAAAGAAAATCGACCACTCTCTGACAGGTAGGACCGGCGAAGTGAATCCAAAGCTATGGGAAGATAGACTGCGTTGGAGGGGGTGAGGGGGACGGCTCCCAGAAAATGGCGGAGCAATGGACCGCAAAAATCAGAAGTTTTAAAAGTCTGTTCCTCTGAAGGAGTTTATCTTAACAATAACTTTCATTTAAAAAAAATATTTTTTGAACTTTCATTATTATAGTCATATTTTATCCTTCATTGTATCTAACTTTATCTTTTTGACACACATAGGGTATATTCTTCTAAAAATTTTGGGGTACAACTACTTCTAATAGATCAAAATACACCCTAAATCTAACACCAGGCTTGTTCAAGTCTCCAGCCAGGTAAATTCCCTCCACTCTCTTTTTCTTTATTCTCCCAACCAACTTATCTTATCAACTCCTCTTTTAGAAACTAAAAAAAAATTTTTTTTCATCTTTAGAGTTGTAATCCATCCTTTCACTGTGTTTACCCTTATATATGTTTTTCATTCTTTAAAATTTGGGGAGGTAGTTTCTTCTAAGAGACCAAAATACTTCCAAAATTAAGTGGGTGGCCCTGTTCTAGTCACCACTCTAATTTATATATTTTTTCTTTTTTATATTTTTTCTTTATTTATTTTCATTTTTTTTTATTTTTTTTCTTTTTCTGAACTTCATTTTACCCTCTTTCTCCCCCCCCCCCCCAACGATTTGGATCTCTTCTGATTTGGTTAAAGTACATTTTCCTTGGGGCTTTACCACTCTTTTAGTATTTTATTTACTCCTTCATATATTCTTATCTGGATAAAATGACAAGATTGAAAAACTCACCACAAATAAAAAAGAACAAGAGGCAGTGCCAAAGGCTAGGGACCTAAACAATATAGACATTGGTAATATGTCAGATCTAGAGTTCAGAATGACGATCCTCAAGGTGCTAGCCGGGCTCGAAAAAGGCATGGAAGATATTAGAGAAACCCTCTCCAGAGAAATAAAAGCCCTTCTGGAGAAATAAAAGAACTAAAATCTAACCAAGTTGAATCAAAAAAGCTATTAATGAGATGCAATAAAAAACGGAGGCTCTTACTGCTAGGATAAATGAGGCAGAAGAAAGAATTAGTGATATAGAAGACCAAATGACAGAGAATAAAGAAGCTGAGCAAAAGAGAGACAAACAGCTACTGGACCACGAGGGGAGAATTCGAGAGATAAGTGATACCATAAGATGAAACAACATTAAAATAATTGGGATTCCAGAAGAAGAAGAAAGAGAGAGAGGAGCAGAAGGTATATTGGAGAGAATTATTGTAGAGAATTTCCCTAATGGCAAAGGGAACAAGCATCAAAATCCAGGAGGTGCACAGAACCCCCTCAAAATCAATAAGAATAGATCCACACCCCAACATCTAATAGTAAAATTTATGAGTCTTAGCAACAAAGAGAAAATCCTGAAAGCAGTCCGGGACAAGAAGTCTGTAACATACAACGGTAAAAATATTAGATTGGCAGAAGACTTATCCACAGAGACCTGGCAGGCCAGAAAAAACTGGCATGATATATTCAGAGCACTAAACGAGAAAAACATGTAGCCAAGAATACTATATCCAGCTAGGCTATCATTGAAAATAGAAGGAGAGATAAAAAGCTTCCAGGACAAACAAAAACTGAAAGAATTTGCAAACACCAAACCAGCTCCAGAGGAAATATTGAAAGGGGTCCTCTAAGCAACGAGAGACCCTAAAAGTAGTAGGTCAGAAAGGAACAGAGACAATATACAATAACAGTCACCTTACAGGCAATACAATGGCACTAAATTCATATCTCTCAATAATTACCCTGAATGTTAATGGGCTAAATGCCCCAATCAAAAGACACAGGATATCAGAGTGGATAAAAAGAACAAAACCCATCAATATGCTGTCTACAAGAAACTCATTTTAGACCCAAAGACACCTCCAGATTTAGAGTGAGGGGGTGAAAACAATTTACCATGCTTAGGGACATAACAAGTTATCTGGGGTAGCAAACCTTATATCAGATCAATTAGATTTTAAGCCAAAGACTATAATAAGAGATGAGGAAGGACACTATATCATACTCAAAGGGTCTGTCCAAGAAGGAGATCTAACAATTCTAAGTATCTATGTCCCTAACATGGGAGCAGCCAACCATATGAACCAGTTAATAACAAAATCAAAGAAACATATTGGCAATAATACACTAATAGTAGGGAACTTTAATACTCCCCTCACTGAAATGGACAGATCATCCAAGCAAAAGATCAACAAGGAAATAAAGGCCTTAAATGACACACTGGACCAGATGGACATCACAGATATATTCAGAACATTCCATCCCAAAGCAACAGACAACTTCTCTAGTGCACATTGAACATTCACCAGAATAGATCACATCCTGGGTCATAAATCAGGTCTCAAGCAGTATCAAAAGACTGGGATCAATCCCTGCATATTTTCAGACCACAATGCTCTGAAGCTAGAACTCAATCACAAGAGGAAATTTGGAAAGAACCCAAAAACATGTAAACTAAAGAGCATCCTTCTAAAGAATGAATGGGTCAACCAGGAAATTAAAGAAGAATTGAAAAAATTCATGGAAACAAATGATAATGAAAACACAACTGTTCAAAATCTGTGGGACACAGCAATGGCAGTCCTGAGAGGAAAATATATAGCGACACAAACCTTTCTCAAGAAACAAGAAAGGTCTCAAATACACAACCTAACCCTACACCTAAAGGAGCTGGAGAAAGAACAACAAAGAAAGCCTAAACCCAGTGGGAGAAGAGAAATCATAAAGATCAGAGCAGAAATCAATGAAATAGAAACTAAAAAAACAATAGAACAAATCAATGAAACTAGGAGCTGGTTCATTGAAAGAATTAATAAGATTGATAAACCCCTGGCCAGACTTATCAAAAAGAAAAGAAAAGGACCCAAATAAATAAAATCATGAATGAAACAGGAGAGATCACAACCAACACCAAAGAAA
>NW_019154158.1:6904432-6911963 GCF_002288905.1 Enhydra lutris kenyoni
CTTCAAATCCTTCAGATTGTTTTTCAGAGTCCATAGTCTCTCATGGTTCACCTCCCCTTCCAATTTCCCCCAAATGCCTTCTCCTAACTCCCCATGTCCTCCATGCTATTTGTTATGCTCCACAAATAAGTGAAACCATATGATAATTGACTCTCTCTGCCTGACTTATTTCACTCAGCATAATCTCTTCCAGTCCCGTCCATATTGCTACAAAAGTTGGGTATTCATCCTTTCTGATGAGGCATAATACTCCATAGTGTATATGGACCACATATTCTTTATCCATTCGTCCGTTGAAGGGCATCTTAGTTCTTTCCACAGTTTGGCAACTGTGGCCATTGCTGCTATAAACATTGGGGTACAGATGGCCCTTCTTTTCACTACATCTGTATCTTTGGGGCAAATACCCAGTAGTGCAATTGCAGGCTCATAGGGAAGTTCTATTTTTAATTTCTTGAGGAATCTCCACACTGTTTTCCAAAGTGGCTGCACCAACTAGCATTCCCACCAACAGTGGAAGAGGGTTCTCCTTTCTCCACATCCTCTCCAACACATGTTGTTTCCTGTCTTGCTAATTTTGGCCATTCTAACTGGTGTAAGGTGATATCTCAATGTGGTTTTAATTTGAATCTCCCTGATGGCTAATGATGATGAACATTTTTTCATGTGTCTGATAGCCATTTGTATGTCTTCATTGGAGAAGTGTCCTTCATATCTTCTGCCCATTTTTTTGATATGATTATCTGTTTTGTGTGTGTTGAGTTTGAGGAGTTCTTTATAGCTGCTGAATATCAATCTTTTGTCTGTACTGTCATTTGCAAATATCTTCTCCCATTCTGTGGGTTGCCTCTTTGTTTTGTTGACTGTTTCCTTTGCTTTTGATTTTGATGAAGTCCCAAAAGTTTATTTTGGCTTTTGTTTCCTCTGCCTTTGGAGACATATCTTGAAAGAAGTTGCTGTGGCTGATATCAAAGAGATTACTGCCTATGTTCTCCTCTAGGATTCTGATGAATTCCTGTCTCACGTTGAGGTCTTTTATCCATTTTGAGTTTATCTTTGTGTACGGTGTAAGAGAATGGTCGAGTTTCATTCTTCTACATATAGCTGCCCAATTTTCCCAGCACCATTTATTGAAGAGACTGTCTTTTTTCCACTGTATATTTTTTCCTGTTTTGTCAAAGATTAACTGATCATAGAGTTGAGGGTCCATATCTGGGCTCTCTACTCTGTTCCACTGGTCTATGTGTCTGTTTTTATGCCAGTACCATGCTGTCTTGGTGATCACCTTATTTCTTTATTCTTATCTGCTTGTATTCCTTATCTTAACTCAAAGATGGTTTGATATACAACTGTTTTATCTATCGTGTCAGAAAAGGAATACCTTCACTACACATACATGTTATTTTTCAGTTGGCTGTGGCTCCATATCTCTCAAAAGCCACGAAATGCAATCTATGTTTAATACCAATAAATACAGTCTTCCAGAGGCTATGCACCTTTTTATTTTTTAATTATTTTTTTTTTATTTTTAGAGAGAGAGGCACGAGGGTCAGGAGAGGGAGGGAGAGAATCTTAAGCAAGTTCCATGCCCAGTGCAGAGCCCAACTTGGGGCTCAGTCTCACTAACCTGAGATCATAACCTGAGCTGAAAGCAAGATTGGCGCATTTAACCAACTGAGCTACTCAGGCTCCCCGCAGGCTATGCATCTTTAATTGTGTTTTTAATTTCTTCAAAAAGATACTAGCATCTCCACCTTCTCATCTTACCCCTACTTTGTTTAGGTCTTAAGGCTCTGCAAACTTTCATGTCCAACCTCCCACTGCTCTAACATCCACAGGAATTTTATTACTATTGAAGTCATTGGCATAATTTTTTGTAGTTCCTTTGCCTGACATCCCCACAATATTTTTTTAAGTTAAGATTCTGTCATGCTTCAAATTGATTCCATGCCATCATCCTGACTTTCTTCCTGACTTTCTCTCTCTTTTTAAAGATTTTATTTATTCATTTGACAGAAAGAAAGAGAACACAAGCAGGGAGAGTAGCAGGCCCAGGGAGAGGGAGAAACAAGTCTCGTAGAGCGGGGGAGCCCGATGTGGGATTCGACCCCAGGACTCTGGGATCATGACCTGAGCCAAAGGCAACTGTCCAATCAACTGAGCCAGCCAGGCACCCTATATCTCTCTTTTTACTGATCTACAGTCTCCTCATTCTCTATTCACCTATGAAGTATTTCTGTTCCCCAATGTTCTGTCTTGAGACCCAACTTTTCTTGTTTGCTCTTTTTTCTTCTTCTTACTGCATGCTCTCCAAGAGGATTTCACTTCAGGCAATTGATTTCATTCCCATTTATATGCATTCCAAAGGCCAGAACTTTTCCAAATAAAACAATTGCTAAGTGCACATTTCTAGTTGTCTGTTCCACAGACTCTTCATATACCATGAATTCAAAGTGAAATCATGGTCCTTCTGCAAGCCTTATTCTCTTCTAGTGTTAACTATTTATTGATGAAGATTAGTCTCTTGTGTGTAGCCTGCAAGGGTCTTCATGGACAGGACCTTCCGTATTCTCTCATTTTATCACTTATATATTCCTTACCTTTCTTTCTGCTAACTTAAATTCCACAAACATTGACTGCTTGTATTCTTCATGTTTTTCAAAGTCTCTCTCCTCTCCTCTTCCCTTCCCTTTCCTTCCTTTCTCTTCTCTCCTCTCCTCTCATCTCTTCTCTTCTCCTCTCTTCTCTTCTCTTCTCTTCTCTTCTCTTGAATGGCTGTCTTTTTTTTTTTTTCCTTCTTTTTTTCCTCAAGGGCTGTCTTCTCTTCCAGGGCTACTCTTTGATTAAGTCAATTGGTCCTTCAGAATTCTCCTTACATATCAGTTTTCCAAGGAAATTTTCATTCACCCTCCCAGAGTATGTGAGATTAGGATACCATGTTATTTCTAAACACCTGTTGTTTACTCTTCCTTGGAATAAATCACATGGTATACTTCCATATGCTTATATGTCTCCTCTCTGTTTCTGTACACTTTTCCAAAATAGAGGTTATGTTTTGTTATATAATTGTGAACTGGAGAAAAAAAAGAGTCATCTATATACTTAGACTAAGCTATCTTCTTTAACACCAATTTGGTCAGGTGGCTCAGCATTCTTATTTTTCTTTATGGTGATCAAGAATTTCAAATGACGTTAATGTCTGAGCTCCACCCAAACAATTAAGGAAGTTTGTTGCCCAGCCTCATCACTCATATCCACACCTCCATTCCAATCAGTGCTGTTATAGAATGTGCAGTCACCTTATTTATATATTTACATTATAATTGGAGATACACATGAAGGATGAGTAAAATATTAACTGGCTCCCTTTTCTTCATATTATATGTACCATTGGTACATTGGTCTCTTTTTTTCATATTATATGTACCATTATGTATATTATTCAACAACAGGAAAGGACTATATTTCTGTTTGTGGAGTTGTAACCACTTCTAGTCCTCAATAAACATTCATTATTTATAATGGTAACTATGAGAATATGTCCTATATGAAAACACAGTCTCTAGGGTTTCTGCTATTGCTCCATTACTAAAGGACATGGTATCTTCCCAGGAGACATCAATTAGTTTGCTATATGAATGATTTTTCACTAGATTGGTTTTAAAATAATACCTGCAAATGAAAGAGCCCTCTGAGTGTGGCAATATTAATTCTCTCTTCCTATGGACATGTGCCTTCTAAAGGCTTAGAAGGTATATAAGACAAGGCAAGCATCATTTTAAAGGAAACATCACAGGAAAATGGACACTCCTGAAGGGACTCTAATTAAAAACTCTGGTAAAGGAAATAATGTGGACCTGATACAACTAAAGTGAAGACACTAGCACAGCTATCTGCCAACATTAAAGGCACCTGGGGGGCCCAGTCAGTTATGTGTCTGCCTTTGGCTCAGGTCATGGTGTTAGGGTCCTGGGACTGAGCTCTGAGTTGGGCTCCTTGCTCGGTAGGCAGTCTGGTTCTCTCTCTGTCAATCCCACCCCCGCCCCCTGACCCAATCACGTGATCTCTCAAATAAATAAATAAAATCTTAAAGAAAAAAAGCTACTGGCCAACTATATGTAAGTAGAGACTGTCACATGCATTTCCATCATCCTTAAACTCTCAAGGTTTTTCAAATCATCAAAACTGTTTCTTTGATGACTCTTCCACTGCTGAAGAGTGATATCTTTGTGAGCCTCTCATACCAATCAATGGCTTATACAGGAAAGAAAAACAGAGTTTTTTGTTTTCAAACTTTCCGAGATTTTTCGTTTCCTCTTGATCTTCTTTCTTTGGGAAATTCTATATTTTCTTATATTAGAAAGTTCAATTTATTAATGGCTTTTTTTCATGCAAGTGAAATAGTGTACTAATAATTTACTATGGCTTATTCTTTGCCTTGTCCTTTGATTTGGTTTATCTAAGAAACTGATTCACTCTAAAAACTTTAGGGCTCCAAAAAGGGCAATAAGTAGAACTAACTACAAAGGAACTAAAAGTTGACATCCTGCTCTCATCTCCTTTTTCATACTTCCCTCTGGATATACAGCAGGCAGAAGTTGTCCTGGTGGAAATACTCTTCTCAACCTTGCTATCCTGAACAGTGCTCCATGAACAATAAAAATGGCCTCTCTCTCTTCACTCATCAAATTACTCAAATTATTTTTATTGAAGAATTAGGTTTTAAGAGAACATTTCTGTTTAAGTAATAGATGTTTAGGAAGGACTGAATTAGTTCTGTTCAAATTTTTCATCATAAAAGAATATTTACAAATTAGAAAATGTTAACATTTTAAGCAATGTAATATTCTTTCTGGGTACAAATCCCAGGCATATTTCTGTATGTTCTTGAAACTACACTGTGTGGGTGATTAGTTACGGATACAAAGTATAGCTATGGCTACTTACGAAGGGCTACTGAATAGTTCATAACATGTCTACTACAATTTTCCACATTAAAAGTTGAAACAAGCTTAAGTAACTGTATTACAGAAGAAAATGTCAACAAATATTACTCTCTATTATCTCTTAAAAGAGAAAATAATTCTCATGTCTACCTACAGTACTTACTCTTTAGGTAATTATTTATGGTTTTAGCTGGTAGCCATTTCCTGTTTCTCTGTGTTGTGGGGAAAGAGATGTACCTCAGCTCAGGTTTAATGGGATCAAGTCACAGTCACTCTTCAGGCATTTTCTGGAGGAACTTGAGTTCTTTAAGTTTCCTGTTTTCACTCTCATTAGAGACTCTTATTTTACACCTTGGAAGCATTTTCTTTGGTCTCTGTCATGAAGGGAAGAAACTTAATGTAAGGGAGGAGAACAAACAAATTTTCTCTGGGTTTTGGAAGAGCTCTGATTGTTCTGAGCCAGGATTTGGCTTTCCTCCTCTAAAACTAATGATATTTATGTTCCTCTGCTCTATCTTCTGGGGTGCACTGGGATCACGTGTATGAATAAAGTAACGGATCCTTAGTGACCTGGGGTCTAATGTCACTAAGGAATCTTTTGCTTAATGAACTTTGGCAAACAACTAAAATAGATAGCAGCAGGGATGTTGTCCTTTGAGACAGTAAGATAGAACAACAGCATCAGACAGAGAGGCCAGGTGCCCATCACATTAATGAGAAAAGGTGTGCAAGCCTGATTCAATTCTCTATTATACTTTCTAAAGATATGGTATAAGACACTTTAATAATCAAAATATTTTGCCTTCCATAATCTCCCAAATCAGTTTTTGTTTGTAAACATTTAATATGAAAATATGTATTGAAAAAATTACTATGTTCAATGGTATTGCAGAATGAATTTATTTTTTTTAATCACAGGAGTATTTACCTACATTTGAAAAACAGGGAAAAATATATATGGCAGACATATTTTTTATTCTGCCTACAGATGATGCTTGATAAGACAATGGTTACATGGATGATTCAAAAACATTTCACTCAAGTAAAAACCATGGCTCTAATAATTTCTGCTGTGAAATATCTGCCCCCAAGAATTTGCAATATGTATTAAAAGGGACCCATCTGAAAATATTTTAAGACATAAACTAAGGTTTGAAGGACTGGCTAAGAAATGCTGCTTGTGATCCTTTATAAAAGGGTAATAGAAATTACAGTAGTTTGGAGATGACTGTTTAGAATCTGGAAAAACCTTGTATGGTTACATATTAGTTACTTTAGGAGTTATAGTTTGATGATGGTAGAATAGGGCTCATGATGAATACATTTGTCATGATTAAGAAAGAAAGCTCCTACATTAAAGGAAGGAGAAAATGCCCTTGTTGTAAAATGCTTGAATAAATTATGCTAATCTCTCTTTATTATTACTTTTTATTATACCAGCATCACTTCTAAGGCTTTCTTTCCCTAATTTTCTTTTTTCTCTTCTTTCTTTCTCTCTCTCTCTTTCTTTCTTTCTTTCTTTCTTTCTTTCTTTCTTTCTTTCTTTCTTTCTTTCTTTCTTTTCTTTCTTTCTTTCTTTTGTTATGCTCCATTAGCCACCATATAGTACACCATTAGTTTCTGGATGTAGTGTTCAATGATTCAATAGTTGCATATAACACCCTGTGCTTATCACAACACATGCCCTCCTTAATACCCATCACCTGGGTACTCCATCCCCGTAACCCCTTTCCCTCTGAAACCCTCAGTTTGTTTCTGAGTCCAGAGTCTTTCATGGTTTGTCTCCCTCAGATTCTTTCCCTAATTTTCATTTTATATTTTAATTAAGACAGGTATTTTTTATTTAAGTCCTTCTTCTTAATAATTTTTTACACAATAAAGTTTTATTTGTTATTGGGATTTATATTATGGGAGACAATATATTATATGAGTAGGTCCTTTTTTTAAGATTTTATTTATTTATGTGGGAGAAAGAGAGAGAGCACATGTGAACCTGCACATGAGTGTGGGGAAGGGGCAGAGGGAGAAGGAGACTCCCCACTGAAGTGGGTGCCAGACTCAGGGCTCAATCCCAAGACCCTGGGACCATGACCAGAGCGAAAAGCAGACACTTAGCCACCCAGGCACCCTGGAATAGGTTCTTACCATGCCAATAAGTATTTAAATTTTTGGTGTGGGGAATAGAAAGAGGATAAACAGTGAATTTAAGATTTATAAAACTATGATTTTATATGTTGGATTGTAAATAGTAAGAACGAATCATATGCATGTAATATTGTGCAACTTCATCTATTTCTCTCGAAAGTTCTAGTCATTTTGCTGTGTATATTTTGAGTCTATGTTATTAAAGACATATGAATTTATAATTACATTAACTGTGAAAATTTTGTCATTATGAAATCTTTGTCTTCTAGTGTTTTTTTAAATTTGATCTTGTAGGATACATGCCCTTATTATTAACATAGGCATACAAGCTTTCTTTTTTTCAGTGTTTGTATTATGTAAATCTTCCATGCTTTTAGTTGTTATCTATCCTTATATTTTAGATGCATCCCTTGTAAGGAAATATAATGCTTTGAAAAAAA
>NW_019154158.1:6914963-6921139 GCF_002288905.1 Enhydra lutris kenyoni
TCACCACATGTTATCACATAATATCATAATATTTGTCCATAATATTCTCATATAATCACTTGGATGTCCGCACTGTCTCTAGGGATATACCTTGTTTCATTTTGATATTGGTAATTTGAGCCTTTCTTTTATTTGTCTCTCTCTCTTTCATTCTTACTAGATGCTTGCCAATTTTATTGATATTTATAAAATAACAGCTTTTTTGTTTCATTGATTTTTTTTATTGTTTTTCTGGTTTTTATTTATTGTATTTCTGCCTTTCTCTTTGTTCTTTCTGCCTGCTTTGAGTTTATTTGCTCCTCCTTTCTATGTTGAATGAGGAGAGCTTAGATTATTGGTTCAAGACTTTTTCTTTTCTTTTTTTATGTATATATTATTCTTTTAAAAAATTTTATTTTTCAGTATGTTATTCTTTAAATTATAGGTACATGTGTATATATTTAAATGTTTCAAGTTTTTATTTAAATTTATTAGTTAATATATAGTGTAATATTGGTTTCAGAAGTAGAATTTAGTGAATCATCATCTACAAATAACACCCGGTGCTCATCATAGCAAGTGCCCTCCTTAATACCCATCACCTGTTTAGCCCATCCCCCACCTGCCTCCCCACTTTTCCTATTTTGTTTTCCTTTTTAACATTTTTCTTTTTTTTTAATTTAATTTTATTTTTTCAGTGTTCCAAGATTCATTGTTTATGCACCACACCCAGTGCTCCATGCAATACATGCCCTCCTTAATACCCACCACCAGGCTCACCCAACCCCCCACCCCGCTTCCCTCCAAAACCCTCTGTTTCTCAGAGTCCACAGTCTCTCATGGTCCTATTTTCTAATTAAGTATTTCATGCTATTAACTCTTATCTCAGCAGCACTTTTGCACTGTCCCAAATTTTTTGATATTTTGTATTTTCATTTTAGAGTTTTCATAATAATTTTTCTGTCCCATCCTCTTTTCCCTCTCCTTCAGAGAAGAGGCTGATAAGAATGTTAGATCTTTTGTTATTGTCTGAGGGATCCCTCTGGCTCTGTTTATTATTATTATTATTGTTATACTTATTAATATTCAGTGTATTTTCTCCCTAATTCAGATTGTATATGTATTTTTTTTTTGGTCAAGTTCTGAATCTATTCTCTGTGGCTTCCATTCTTATGTTGAGCCTGTTTATTGAATTTGTTTCTATAACTAAATCTTTCATGCATATTCTTCTCTGCACCTACTTGGCTTTTCTTCACACCAGCACACAACACCTCAGTCTTTCTAGAAATGTTTGTTTTTTCTACCTTATATCTTCAGATCGTCACACTTTCTGCTTTTCTGAGAGCTTTATGAATTGTTTGGGAAGGAAGACAGCTGTCAGCATTTGCTCACAATCTTATCGGAACTTCCTCAGATTTTCAATGTCCATTTTTGGAGTAATTTCAGTTTTAGCATCACCAGAAAATAATCTTTAAGGTACTTCTTTTCCTTCATCTGATTAATACTTTTAATTTATTGTGTTCCCATTTGTTGTTTTCGTAAAATGCCCAAATAAATCCAAGTCAATGTTTAAAAATTTGAAACTTCTCCAAGTATTTTTTAATTTCAGTGATTTTTTTTTTCAGTCATAAAATTTCCAGTTGATTGTTCTTTATGTCTTTTATTCTTTGCTGAGGATTTCTTTCTATCTCTTTCTTTCTTCTTTCTTCTTTGTTTCTTTCCTTCCTTCCTTTCTTTTTTTTTCTTTTTCTCTTTCCCTCTCTCTCTCTTTCTTCCTCTTTATTGACTTTCTAATTTTTCTTTTTGGCCAGTGTCTTCATAATTGTTCACTGAAGTACTTTTGCAATAGTTGCTTTAAAATATTTATTAGGTAATTCTAACACATCTTTCATTGCAGTGTTGCTTTCGATTGATTCTCTTTTTTTCACTTAATTTAAGATTTCCCTAGTTATTGGTATTACAGGTGATTCTTTTTATTGAAATCTGGATAGATTTGCTATTATGTTAGGAGTCTCTGGATCTTACTTAGACTTTCTGTTGTAGCTGGCTTCCTCTGAGACTGGTCCAGCAGTAGAAGGCAAGAACTCAGCCTTGTTACTGTGTGGGTCCCCTACTTGGCCCCTTTCTCATCAAGGTGAAGGGGGCTCCTCATTAACAGCTGTTCAGAATAGGATTTTTAGGTCCCACTGTCCTCTGCTGGTAGGAAGGAGAAGAGGACACTTTCAACTTTTGAACCCTGACTTTGATGTGTTTTCAGATATCCATGTATAAAAGTAGATGGGATCTTTGCATATTGGCAGTACCAGACATGCTCTATAGAAGAGATGGCTTATGGGAGCCAACTCCTTATCTGGTTTATCACTAGGACAATTATATCTTAGATGATTTTATATAGCAAATATGTTGTTTTTTCTTAGCATACTTTTTTTTTGAGGTTGTAGGTCAAAAAAATGTGTGGATAAATCCACTACTCAAACACTTAAACATGGCAAAAATTAGGAGGTCAGATATTTAGGCCTTGACTTAGGAGTGGGTTAACCATTGGTTTAGATGTCATTATCTCAGAATACAAGATTAAACTCTGTGATAAAATTTTTAAAAGGGGGGAACAGAGAATGAGAGACAAAATACTATCAACAGTTAATTACAGAAGACAAATAGTTGCTGGTAAACTTGGGAATGAAAGCAAAACAAGGGAAAAGAGAGGAAGAGTATATTCCTCAAATCCAGGGATGAAGAGTATTCTATAAAAGAGAGATTATATGACAAAGTAGTACCAAATATTCATTGAGATCTTGAAATAAACACTTTAAATGACCTAATTTATCTTCGTCAAACAAAAAATCAATAAAAAAATCTGGCTATGGATTATTAATCACCCAATTTGATAGTTAATGACACCAAGACACTGAGTGGTTAAATAAAGCTGGTACAAGTCATTTAAAGGGAGTTAAACATACCATAAAAACACACACAAAATAACCATAGTCAGAATTTAACAGTATTGACTTAGTGTAATCTAGTAGAAATACATTTGGTCTATAGCATATAGACTTGTCACGGATGCTTTTAGGTGAAGGGATGATTCCTCATGTATCTTTATGTCTAGGTAAAAAGAAAAAAAAACAAACAATGGAGAAAAGAACAGTGGTATTTATTATCTATATCATCCTGTTTTTCTCAGTGTCTTAGTATGCTCATGATAAGAGTGTGGCTCCTCATAAAAAACCTGGCAGTCTCAGGCACTAGTAATGATTTTTAAGTGATGGTATATGCACACACACACACACACACACACACACACATAAGTACATACATATGCATGATCAATCATGTATGTATATAACTGAACAACTAAAAAATACTAGTGCCATATGCTTTTTTTTTGCTTTTTGAATAGATTTGTAATGATAAACATCAACACAATATATTTGAAGCACATATACGTAAGAAGTGATTTATTAATTTCTTTGTTATATCATGGGAAAAATACTGCAAATCATTCCATAATGATTTTGTTGTTAAATTCATTGAAGGAGAACTTATAATATAAAAACATTGAATCCAAAATAACAAATAACTTTATTCCTGAGAACTGATAAAAGTAAGGAGAGAGAAGAAACAAAACAATGAACTATCTATTGGCTCTGTCATGAAAGTGTTGTGTGTATATTGTTAACCTTAGAAACAAAAATGGTTGGTTATCTTACCAGAAAAAAAAAAAAAAGTTTATTTGGGAATAATGAGTGACAGAATTGCAGTTTGGGTCATGAAGGCTATAGGCAAATCCAACAAAGAAGAAGGATGTTATTTTATGGAGAAGAAGGTGGAATCTGGGAGAAGTTGTTTTGAACAAAAGTTCATTGGGGGGGGTGCCTGGGTGGCTCAGTGGGTTAAGCCGCTGCCTTAAGCTCAGGTCATGATCTCAGGGTCCTGGGATCCAGTCCCGCATCATGCTCTGTGCTCAGCAGGGACCCTGCTTCCCTCTCTCTCTCTCCCTGCCTCCCTGTCTACTTGTGATCGCTCTGTCAAATAAATAAATAAAATCTTTAAAAAAAAAAAAAGTTCATTGGAGAATAGCAAGAATTTAGGGTGATGATGATTTCTCATTGGCCGAGTTGCAGGGTAGTCAGTTTATTGTAGGGGAAGCAGTGTACATCTTTCTGTTTTGGGGCTTGTAATTAATAATTCTTTTCTGCCCTCTGTTTTTCTGGTGAGGTCTATAATTGACAATTCTTCCTGTAATTGACATTGAGTGGTAAGGCTCCACCCTTTCAGCTTCCTCTTCTAGCATCCCAAGTCCACTTCAGTGAGGTTTCCCACTTTTAATTTTCACAATATTTTAGCTATAAATATTTTATTTTATTTTATTTTTTTAAAAATTTCTTTATTATTTTTTTAATTTTAAATGATTTTATTGATCATATAAGTGTCAGTCAAATAGATACATTTTAAAAAATAGATTATCTTTTACTCTTCAACAAGATGGGATTGGGAGGGAGACAAACCATAAGTGACTCTTAATCTCACAAAACAAACTGAGGGTCGATGGGGGGAGGGGGGTTGGGAAACGGGGGATGGGGTTATGGACATTGGGGAGGGTATGTGCTATGGTGAGTGCTGTGAAGTGTGAGAACCTGGCGATTCACATCCCTGTACCCCTGGGGATAAAAATATATTATATGTTTATAAAAAATAAAATTTAAATTAAAAAAATAGATTATCTTAAAATACAGTATATTGTGGTGTAATTGACATCAGAAAATACTGTAGATCTTTAATATACAAAACTTATGGATTGAATACACCTGTGAAACAATTATCACAGTAAAATTCATTGATTATCCATCATATCCCAAAATTTCCAACATCTTATTTTTTTAATTTAAATTCAATTAGCCAACATATATAACATAATTAGATCACACGTGGGGTTCAGTAATTCATCAGTTGCATATAACACCCAGCGTTCATCACATCATGTGACTTCTCTAATGCCCATCACACCATTACCCCATTTCCCCACCCACTCTCCCTCCAGAAATCCTGTTTCTTTCCCATACTCATGGCTTGTCTACCTTTCTCATTTCTTTCCATTCAATTTTTCCCTTCCTTCCCCTATGATAGTCTGCACTGTTTCTTATATTCCTAATATGAGTTAAACCATATAATTGTCCTTTTTTTTTGGACTGACTTATTTCAGTGAGCATAGTACCCTCGAGTTCCATCTATGTTGATGTAAAGTGTAAGTATTCATCATTTCTGAAGCCTGAGTAATATTCCATTTTGTATATGAACCACATCTTCTTTATCCATTCTTCTGTAAAAGGACATCTCAGCTCCTTCTACAAGTTGGCTACTGTGGACATTGTTGCCATGAACACTAAGGGTGCAGGTAAAGTTTTTCTTTAAAATTCCACAGTAAAGTTGAAGTATCAAACAGACATAAGATCAAGAAGGGGATCCTCAAGGCAGTGTTCTTGGATATTTTACATTAAAGTGTATAGTTCAGGAATTATGTAATATTCAACATCAATGACAAGTATATAGAACAAGAAATGTGTATAGCAATGTAATTTCTTTATTTTTTAAATAAACATATAATTTATTATTAGCCCCAGGGGTATAGGTCTCTGAATTGCCAGGTTTACACACTTCACAACACTCAACATATCACATACCTCCCCAATGTCCATAAACCCACCCCTCTCTCCCTATCCCCATCCCCCTGGTCACCCTCAGTTTGTTTTGTGAGATTAAGAGTCTCTTATTCCATTGTATATATATACCACATCTTCTTTATCCATTCGTCTGTTGATGGACATCTAGGTTCTTTCCATAGTTTGGCTATTGTGGACATTGCTGCTATAAACATTCAGGTGCACATGCCCCTTCGGATCACTATGTTTTTAGGGTAATACTTTAGGGTAAATACCCAGTAGTGCAATTGCTGGATCATAGGGTTGTTCTATTTTCAACTTTTTGAGGAACCTCCATGCTGCTTTCCAGAGTGGTTACAACAGCTTGCATTCCCACCCACAGTGTAGGAGGGTTCCCCTTTCTCTGCATCCTTGCCAGCATCTGTCATTTCCTGACTTGTTAATTTTAGCAATTCTGACTGGTGTGAGGTGGTATCTCATTGTGGTTTTATTTTGTATTTCCCTGATGCCAAGTGATGTGGAGCACTTTTTCATGTG
>NW_019154158.1:6924139-6945647 GCF_002288905.1 Enhydra lutris kenyoni
TATTCTGGAGAATGTTCTATGTGCACTAGAAAAGAATGTGTATTCTGTTGCTTTGGGATGGAATGTTCTGAATATATCTGTGATGTCCATCTGGTCCAGTGTGTCATTTAAGGCCTTTATTTCCTTGTTGATCTTTTGCTTGGATGATCTGTCCATTTCAGTGAGGGGAGTGTTAAAGTCCCCTACTATTATTGAATTATTGTCGATGTGTTTCTTTGATTTTGTTATTAGTTAGTTTACACAGTTGAATGCTCCCATGTTAGGGGCATATATCTAAAAATTGTTAGATGTTCTTGTTGGACAGACCCTTTGTGTATGATATAGTGTCCTTCCTCATCTCTTGTTGTAGTCTTTGGCTTAAAATCTAATTTATCTGATATAAGGATTGCCACCCCAGCTTTCTTTTGATGTTCATTAGCATGGTACATTGTTTTTCACTCCCTCACTTTAAATCTGGAGGTCTCTTTGGGTCTAAAATGAGTTTCTTGTAGACAGCATATGGATGGCTTTTTTTTTTTTTTTATCCATTTTGATACCCTGTGTCATTGGATTGGGGTATTTAGCCCATTTACATTCAGGGTAACTATTGAGAGATATGAATTTTGTGCCATTGTATTGCCTGTAAGGCGACTGTTACTGTATATTGTCTCTGTTCCTTTCTGGTCTACTACTTTCAGGCTCTTTCTTTGCTTAGAGGACCCCTTTCAATATTTCCTGTAGAGCTGGTTTGGTGTTTACAAATTCTTTTAGTTTTTGTTTGTCCTGGGAGTTTTTTTATCTCTCCTTCTATTTTTAATGATAGCCTAGCTGGATATAGTATACTTGGTTGCATGTTTTTCTCATTCAGTGCTCTTAATATATCATGCCAGTTCTTTCTGGCCTGCCAGGTCTCTCTGGATACGTCTGCTGCCAATCTAATATTTTTACCATTATATGTTACAGATTTCTTGTCCCAAGCTGCTCAGGATTTTCTCTTTGTCACTAAGACTTGTAAATTTTACTATTAGATGATGGGGTGTGGACCTATTCTTATTGATTTTGAGGGGGGTTCTTTGCACCTGCTGGATTTTGATGCTTGTTCTTGTTGCCATATTAAAGAAATTCTCTACAGCAATTTCTCCAATATACCTTCTGCTCTCCTCTCTCTTTCTTCTTCTTCTGGAATCACAATTATTCTAATGTTGTTTTGTCTTATGGTATCATTTATCTCGGATTCTCCCCTTGTGGTCCCATAGCTGTTTGTTTCTCTTTTGCTCAGCTTCTTTATTCTCTGTCATTTAGTCTTCTGCCTCATTTATCCTAGCAGTGAGAGCCTCCATTTTTTATTGCACCTTATTAATAGCTTTTTTGATTTCAACTAGGTTGAAAATCAACTAGATTTTAGTTCTTTTATTTCTTTTATTTCTCAAGAAAAGGCTTTTATTTCTTCAGACAGTGTTTCTCTAATATCTTCCATGCCTTTTTGAGCCCAGCTAGCACCTTGAGAATCATCATTCTGAACTCTAGATCTGACATATTACCAATGTCCATATTAATTAGGTCCCTAGCCTTTGGTACTGCCTCTTGTTCTTTTTTTTTATGCTGAGTTTTTCTGCCTTGTCATTTTATCCAGATAAAAATATATGGAGTGAATAAAATACTAGGTGTGTGGCAAAGACTCCAGAAAAATGTGTGTTAACCAAATCAGAAGAGACCCCTAATTGTGGGGGCAAGAAAGAGGGTAAAAATTTCGGGAAAAAATTTAAAAAAGAAAAAATAAAGAAAAAATATATATTAGACTGAATAAAACAGAGTCACCCACTTAATTATAGTAGTGTTTTGGTCTCTTAGAAAAAAATACCTCTCAAAATTTTAAAGAATGAAAATTTATATATTCACACACAAAATAAGAGTAAACATGATGAAGGGATGGAATATGACTATAAAGATGAAAAATTTTGTAACACAATTTCTAAAAAGGGAGTTGATATAATAAGTTGGTTGGGAGAATAAAGAAAAAGAAAGTGGAGGGAATTTGCTCAGGCTGGAGACTAGAAAAAAATCTTGTGCTAGATTTAGGGTATATTTTTATCTATTAGAAGAGGTTGTATCCCAAATTTTTTAGAAGAAAAACCCCTATGTGTATAGAAAAAATAAAGTTAGATAAAAAGAATGATAAAATATGACTATAATAATGGAGGTTTAAAAAGATTTTTTTATGAAAGGTATTCTCAAGATAAACCTGTTAAGGAACATTAAAAGAGGAAAGAGTAAATGTTAAAAAAAAAATTAGCATTAGAAAAAAATAAAATTAAAGAAAATTAATTAACTTTTCAAGACTAAAGTATCATGGGGAGAAAGCCATGAATTCCATGCTTTGCTTTCTCCTCCTCTGGAATTCTGCTGTTCTCCTTGGTAAGGGAACTTGGTCTTTGCTGGATTTCTTGCTGATCTTCTGGGGGAGGGGCATGTTGTAGTGGTTCTCAAGTATCTTTGCCTGAGGCAGAATTGCACCACCCTTACCAGGGACCAGGCTAATTAATCTGCTCAGGTTTGCTTTTGGGAGCTTTTGTTCCCTGATTGCTTTCTGTAGAGCTCTGGAGGAAGGGAATGAAAATGGCGGCTTCCCAATCTCCTGCCAGGAGGAGTGGAGAGCCCAGGGCCTCACTCCTCATCGTGCTCTCAGAGAAAAGTGCTCAATCACTCCCGTCTCCTTGGCCTCACACCACACTCTGAGCTCACTCAGCCTGTAACCAAGTGTCTCTGTCTCTGGCACACAGCCCTGCCTGGAGTCTCCAAACCCAGCAGATCCCTGTGCTCTTCCAGAAGGGTCTCCCCAGATCTTGTGGGTTCTCTGCTCACAGAGCAGTGGCCTGACTGTGCCACGGATCACAGTTTAAGGTAACCCCGAGTTGAGAGCTCACTCCTCAGCTCTGTCTCTGTAGCCGGCTTCCCCGCTCTAATACCTGTGAGCTCTGCAACACTCAGACACCCCCGATCCTTCTGTGACCCCACAGGACCTGAGACCACGCTGTCTCTGCGTGGGCTTCATCCTGGCTTGCCTTTGGAAAGATGTCCCTCAGTGGAGCACAGTTTTAAAAGTTCTGATTTTATGCTCCATTGCTCCACCACTTACTGGGAGCTGGTCCCTCCCCCCACAGTCTATCTTCCTGTCGTTTTTGATTCACTTCTTCGCAGGTCCTACCTTTCAGAAAGTGGTCGATTTTCTGTTTCTAGAGTTGCTGCTCTTCTTCTCTTCAATCTCCTGTTGGAATTGTAGGTGTTTGGAATGGTTTGATGAACTATCTAGCTGATCTCCTGCTACCTGATGTCATCTTAGCCTGCTACTTTTCTGTATGGAAGACATATTTTTTTTTCTGTCTACAGACAATGTTTGATAAGACTGTGTTTACATGGATGACTCAAAAACATTTCATTCAAGTAAAAACCATGGCTCTAATAATTCCTGCTGTGAAATATCTGCCCCCAAGAATTTGTGGTATGTATTAAAAGGGACACATCTGAAAATATTTTAAGACATAAACTAAGGTTTGAAGGACTGGTTAAGAAATGCTGCTTGTCATCCATTATAAAAGGGTAATAGAAATTACAGTAGCTTGGAGATGAGATTACTGTTTAGAAATCTGCATAAACCTTGTATGGTTACATATTAGTTGCTTTAGGAGTTATGGTTTGATGATGGTAGATTAGGGCTCATGATGAATACATTTGTCATGATTAAGAAAGAATGCTCCTACATTAAAGGAAGGAGAAAATGACCTTGTTGCAAAATGCTTGAATAAATTAAGCTAATCTCTATTATTACTTTTTATTATACCAGCATCACTTTTATGGCTTTCTTTCCCTAATTTTCTTTTTACTCTTCCTTTTTTTTCTTTTTCTATCTTTTTTTTAATGTTCCATTAGCCACCATATAGTACATCATTAATTTCTGATGTAGTGTTCAATGATTCAATAGTTGCATATAACACCCTGTGCTTATCACAACACATGCCCTCCTTAATACCCATCACCTGGGTACTCCATCCCCCTAATCCCTTTCCCTCTGAAACCCTCAATTTGTTTCTCAGAGTCCAGAGTCTTTCATGGTTTGTCTCCCTCTCTGATTCTTTCCCTAATTTTAATTTTATATTTTAATTAAGGCAGGCATTTGTTATTTAAGTCTTTCTTCTTAATAATTTTTCACACAATAAAGTTTTATTTGTTATTAGGATTTATATTATGGGAGACAATATATTATATGAGTAGGTTCTTTTTTAAGATTTTATTTATTTATTTATTATTTATTAGATTTATTATTATTTATTTATGTGAGAGAGAGAGAGCACAGGTGAACCTGCACATGAGTGTGGGGAAGGGGCAGAGGGAGAAGGAGACTCCCTGCTGAAGTGGGTGCCAGACTCAGGGCTCAATCCCAAGACCCTGGGACCATGACCAGAGTGAAAGGCAGACACTTATCCACCCAGGCACCCTGAAATAGGTTCTTACCATGCCAATTAGTATTTAAATTTTTGGTCTGGGGAATAGAAATAGGATAAATGGTGAATTTAAGATATCTAAAAACTATGATTTTATATGTTGGATTGTAAATAGTTAAGAATGAATCATATCATGCATATAATATTGTGCAAATTAAAAAGGTTTAGTCCTAGATATTTTTAAATTTTCTTTTCATCCCTTTATCTTATCTTTTTTTTTACTAATGTATGTAATACACTGATATATGTAATATATCTAATTAATATTTTTGCATTGAGAAAGGCCTTGATCTTAATAAATATATCTTATAACAAGTCATCTTTTTTCCCCCACAGATGATTCTCTTAGATTTTACAAACATACAGTCATATTATGAGTATATTATAATAATTTTCCCTGCATTCACTGATGGGATTTATAATACCGTAGAGTTGTACTGTTGAACATATTTAAATAAGACTTATTTTTTAAAATAGTCTACCGTGCATACAAAACAATGTATCATTATAGAGGTATCCACAAGCTAGGTTAAGGAACAGAACATTACCTTTATCTTATAAACCTCCTGTTTGTCCATCTCAGATCACATTCTTCTTTATCCCTAATAGATGAATTCAAGGGCCACTTAGTTTCTGTTTGTACTCTTCTGTTTGTGCTCTTTGTCTGAGAAGGCTGACCAGAATACACTGCATGCAGGAGCTCCTTTTTCTGTGGATTTGATTTTTGGTTCAGCCATTGAGAGCCCCTTATAATACCATCATCAACTATTGTATCAAGATTATGCTATTCTCATTTTTTACAATGTGTAGATACTCCTTTAGCTATGCCCTGAAATGTCTGTGTAGAAATGGTATACATTTCTTAAATATTTGAACCAGTTGTGGTAGGTTGTACTTTTTTGTAGAAATTTCAACACTATTTACGAGTTTATTGGCAGAATTGCAATTATTTTGGTTTTATGACTGCATTATGTGTAGTTATGTGCACTCTATTTCCTAATATAATGGTTGAATTCCTCTCTTCTATTTTTTTGGTCACCCTTGGGAGAGATATAATGATCTCATTAGTCCATTTAGATATTCCTCTTTTGGCATTGCAGGTTTTTTAAAAAAAATTTGCTCATTGTCTATTTGCTTTTTCTCTATTTTGATAATATGTGCTTTAATATTTATTACTTTCTTCTTTCCAATTTACTTAGGTATAATGTCATGCCTTCTTAAAACTTCTTTGGATTAATGCTTAGATAATTGATTTCAAGTTTTTATCATTTATTTTCTAATGCATTTGGATCTAAATATTTTGCTAATCACCACTTTGTGTTTACCCCACAAGTTTGTTACTTCATATCTTTGTGTGACATAAAATGTTCCTTCTAATATTTGTTGTGATTTATTCTTTGACCACAGTCATACTTAGATGCTATTTCATAATTTCCAAATGTATGGTGATTTTCAAAAGTTTTTTTCTTCTTTAATACAATTCTGTTCAGAATTTATCCTGTGGGTTATTTCACTCTTTTGTAATATTTAATATTTGTTTCATGGCTCAGTATATGGCTAAGCTCAGCAAATAGTCTATAACTACCTGCATAAAATACTGATTCTGGAGTAGTTGGATGTAGTATTTTATACATGTCGGTTAGTTCAAATGTGCATATTATGCTATACTTGCCAAGTGTTTTATCCTTAAAGATATGTTATATATTCTTTACACATTTACTATTGTCTACTATCTTTATCAGTTAGTGAGAGTAGTTTGTTAAAATACTGTGGATTTGTCTATTTCTCTTGAAAGTTCTAATGATTTTGCTGTGTATATTTTGATTCTATGTTATTAAAGACATATGAATTTACAATTACATTAACTGTGAAAATTTTGTCATTATGCAATCTTTATCTTCAGTGATTTTAAAATTTGATCTTGTAGGATACATTTTGGTCTTATTATTAACATAGGTATACACGCATTCTTTTTTTCAGTGTTTGTATTATGTATATCTTCCATGCTTTTACTTTTAAATCTATCCTTATATTTTAGATGCATCCCTTGTAAGGAAATATAATGCTTGGGGAAAAAATAAGCTGTTCAAAACTATGTATGCTTAGTTGGGGGAATATAGATTATTACCTTTTTTTAAACAGCAGTTCATATTTATGCTGTACATTCTATGAGTTGTGACAAATGTATAATGACATGTATGTAGCACTCTAGTATCATACAGAATAATTTCTCTGGCATAAAAATCTGCTATGCTCCACCAATTCATTGCTTCCTTCCTCTCTCTCCTAGCCCCTGGTAACCTCTGATCTTTTTGCTGTATCCATAGTTTGCCTTTTCCAGAATGTTAAAGAGTTGGCATCCTACAGTATGTAGCCTTTTCAGATTGTCCTCTTTCACTTAGTAATATGTGTTTAAGGTTTCTCCATGATAGCACATTTCTTTTTTTAGTGGTGATAAATATTCCACTGTCTAGATGTACCATGCTTTATCAATTCACCTATGAGAGATATCTTAGTTGCCTTCATTCTTTGGGCAATTATGAATAAAGCTGCTATAAACATTAGTATGTAGAGTTTTGTGTGAATGTAAGTTTTCAATCATTTGGGTAAATACTAAGGGGTATAATTGCTGGACTGGATGGGAAAGAGTATGTTCTGTTTTCTGAGAAATTGCCAAGCTCTTTTCCAAAGGGACTACACCATTTTGCATTTGTACCAGCAACAAATGAGATTTTCTGTTGATACTCATCCTTACAAGCATTTGGTATTGTCAGTGTTTGGATTTTAACCTTTTTAGGAGGCTTTTAGCAGCACCCCATTGTTGTTTTAATTTCTAATTCCTTAGTGATATATGATATTGAATATTTTTTGGTGTGCTTATATGCCATCTGTGTATCACTTTTGGTGAAGTGTCTGTTCAGATCTTTGTCCATTGTTTAATTGAGTTGTGCCTTTTCTTATTGTTGAATTGGAGTATTAGGAGATGTCCCAATGGAAAACTAGCCTTAAATGATGATAATCTTTATGTGAGGAACAATATTGATAGTGTTCCAATTATTTAACCATACTTTAAAATATATTTTTGGGTGCCTGGGTGGCTCAGTGGGTTAAGCCGCTGCCTTCGGCTCAGGTCATGATCTCAGGTTCCTGGGATCGAGTCCCACATCGGGCTCTCTGCTCAGCAGGGAGCCGCTTCCCTCTCTCTCTCTCTCTGCCTGCCTCTCTGCCTACTTGTGAACTCTGTCTGTCAAATAAACAAATAAAATCTTTAAAAAATATATATATATATATTTTCCATCTTTCTTTTAATTCAGAGTATACATGTTGATAATAAACCATTTAGTCCAGCACTGTCAGAAATGGAATACATATTTATTTAATTCAACTTTTTCATGACTATTTATAGAGAAAGCTAAATTTCCAGCATAATTAGATGCCACATTCTTAACCTGTCTATGAGTTGACCTTCTCATCTTTCCCCAGGTGAAACTGCACTCAGTGTCTTCTGAAATTCACAAGCATAACTTGCTTATGACAAATGGTGTGATACTGAATGGAGAAATGGTATGTTTTTCAGAATCCTGAAGGAAGAACACAGTAAGATAAAGGGTAATAGCAGTTCAGTTCAGTAATGTAATGCTCTTTGAATTTGTTGCAGTTTTTATTTAATAGTTTTCCATTAACAGAAGAAATCATTTGGCTGTGAAAAAGCACAAAACAAGTAAATAATATTCCACCAACCTATGCTTAAGCATATTGACAAAATAAAAACAAAGTAATGAGGCCTGAGGTTCTAACACATTGAAACCTGGAGCCACAATGTGGAGAGTTGTAGAATTTGAAAGCAGAGATAAATAAAAATGAAGAAAAGACACACTGACTGAACAAAGATTTTTAACCTACCATGTTTTCAAGGGGTAGAAACACTTTGAGAAATCTCCAGTGAAAACATTTGGAGCTAGATATTTCTCTGGGGAAGTTTTATTTTTAATCATGAGCCCAATTTACCTAATAATTACAAAGATAGTAAAATTATTTATTTCTTACTGGGTAAGCTATGGCAGTTTGTGTTTCTTGAAGAATTGGTCTACTGCACCTGTCAAATTTGTGTGCATAGATTTGTCCATAATATTCTCATATTATCACCACATGTTATCACATAATATCATAATATTTGTCCATAATATTCCCGTATTATCACTTAGATGTGCATTGTCACTAGGGATATACCTTGTTTCATTTTGATATTGGTAATTTGAGCCTTTCTTTTATTTGTCTCTTTCCTTTCATTCTTATTAGATGCTTACCAATGTTATTGATATTTACAAAATAACAGCTTTTTTGTTTCATTGATTTTCTCTATTGTTTTTCTGGTTTTGATTTATTGTATTTCTGCCTTTCTCTTTATTCTTTCTTTCTGCCTGCTTTGAGTTTATTTGCTCCTCCTATCTGTGTTGAATGAGGAGAGCTTAGATTATTGATTCAAGACTTTTCTTCTTTTCTTTTTTATGTGTAATTATTCTTTTTTAAAATTTTATTTTTCGGTATATTATTCTTTAAATTATATGTACATATGTATACATTTAAATGTTTCAAGTTTTTAAATTCCCATTAGTTAATATGTAGTGTAATATTGGTTTCAAGAGTAGAATTTAGTGATTCATTGTCTACATATAACACCCAGTGCTCATCATAACAAGAGCCTTCCTTAATTGCCATCACCTGTTTAGCCCATCCCCCACCTGCCTCCCCA
Source organism: Enhydra lutris kenyoni (assembly GCF_002288905.1). Taxonomy (NCBI): domain Eukaryota; kingdom Metazoa; phylum Chordata; class Mammalia; order Carnivora; family Mustelidae; genus Enhydra; species Enhydra lutris. The sequence goes on from NW_019154158.1 coordinate 6,933,371, forward strand.
TTTTTCCTATTTTTTTTTCCTTTTTTTCCTTTTTAACATGTTTCTTTTTTTTAAATTTAATTTTATTTTTTCAGTGTTCCAAGATTCATTGTTTATGCACCACACCTAGTGCTTCATGCAATACTTTCTTCACAATATATGCCCTCCTTAATACCCACCACCAGGCGCACCCAACACCCCACCCCCTTCCCTCCAAAACCCTGTTTGTTTCTCAGAGTCCACAGTCTCTCATGGTCCTATTTTCTAATGTAGGTATTTCATGCCATTAACTCTTATCTCAGCAGCACTTTTGCACTGTACCAAATTTTTTGATAATTTGTATTTTCATTTTAGAGTTTTCATATAATTTTTCTGTCCCACCCTCTATCGCCTGTCCTTCAGAGAAGAGGCTGACAAGAATGTTAGATCTTTTGTTATTGTCTGAGGGATCCCTCAGGCTCTGTTCATTATTATTGTTATGTTTATAACATAGTCAGCTTATTTTCTCCCTAATTCATATTGTATATGTATGTTGTTTCTTTGTCAAGTTCACTGAATCTATTCTCTGTGGTTTCCATTCTTATGTTGAGCTTGCTTATTGAATTTGTTTCTATAACTAAGTCTTTCATGCATATTCTGCTCTGCACCTACCTGGCTTTTCTTGAAGCCAGTGCACACCACCTCAGTCTTTCTCGAAATGTTTGTTTTTTCTACCTTATATATTCAGATCCTCACACTTCCTACTTTTCTGAGAGCTTTATGAATTGTTTGGGAAGGAAGACAGCTGTCAGTATTTGCTCACCATTTTATTGGAACTTCCTCAGATTTTCAATGTCCATCTTTGGAGTAATTTCAGTTTTAGCATCACCAGAAAATAATCTTTAAGGAACTTACTTTCCTTCATCTGATTAATACTTTTAATTTATTGTGTTCCCATTTGTTGTTTTCATAAAATGCTCAAATAAATCCAACTCAATTTTTAAAAATTTGAAACTTCTCCAAGTATTTTCTAATTTTAATGATTTTTTTTCAGTCATAAAATTTCTAGTTGATTGTTCTTTATGTCTTATTCTTTGCTGAGGATTTTTTCTTTCTTTTTTCTGTCTTTCCTTTCTTTCTTCTTTTGTTCCTTCTTCTCTTTCTTTCTTTTGCTCTTCCCCCCCTTTTCTTTCTTGACTTTCTAATTTTTCTTTTCAGCCAATGTCTTCATAATTGTTCGCTGAAGCACTTTTACAATAGTTGCTTTAAAATATTTATTAGGTAATTTAGGTATTTGGTATTTATTAGGTAATTCTAACACCTCTTTCATTGCAGTGTTGCTTTCAATTGATTGTCATTTTTTCATTTAATTTAAGATTTCCCTAGTTATTGGTATTACAGGTGATTTTTTAAATTGAATCTGGATAGATTTGCTATTATGTTAGGAGTCTCTGGATCTTACTTAGACTTTCTGTTGTAGCTGGCTTCCTCTGAGACTGGTCCAGCAGTAGAAGGCAAGAACTCAGCCTTGTTACTGCCAGATGTGGATGCCTTACTTGGCCCTTCTCATCAAGGTGAAGGGGGGGGGGGGTTCCTCATTAACAGCTGGTCAGAATAGGATTTTTAGGTACCCACTGACCTCTGCTGGTAGGAAGGAGAAGAGGACACTTTCAATTTTTGAACCCAGTTTTTGATGTGTTTTCAGATATCCATGTATAAAGGTAGATGGGATGATTGCATGTTGGCAGTATCAGACATGCTCTATAGAAAAGATGCCTTATGGGGGCCAACTCCTTATCTGGTTTATCACTAGGACAATTATATCTTAGATGATCTTATATAGCAAAGATTTTTTTTCTTAGCATACTTTTTTTTTTTTTTTTTTTGAGGTTGTAGGCCAAAAAATGTTTGGATAAATCCACTACTCAAACACTTAAACACGGCAAAAATTAGAAGTCAGATATTTAGGCCTAGGCTTAGGAGTGGGTTAACCATTGGTTTAGATGTCATTATCTCAGAAGCAAGATTAAACTCTGTATAAAGTTTTAAAAGGGGGGAATAGAAAATGAGAGACAAAATACTATCAACAGTTAATTACAGATCAAAGAGTTGCTAGTAAACTTGGGAATGAAAGCAAAACAAGAAGAAAGAGAGGAAGAGTATGTTCCTCAAATCCAGGGATAAAGAATGTTCTATAAGAGACAGATTATATGACAACATAATACCAGATATTTATTGAGCTCTTGAAGTAAACACTTTATTTTTATTTTTTTAAAGATTTTATTTATTTATTTGACAGACAGAGATCACAAGTAGGCAGAGAGGCAGACGGGGGGTGGGGAGCAGGCTCTCCACTGAGCAGAGGGCCCGATGCGGGGCTCGCACCCAGGACCCTGAGATCATGACCTGAGCCAAAGGCAGAGGCTTAACCCACTGAGCCACCCAGACCCCCCTTGAAGTAAACACTTTTAATGACCTAATTTACCTTCATCAAACAAAAAAATCAATAAAAATTATGACTATGGATTATTCACCCAATTTGATAGTTAATGACACCAAGACACTGAGTGGTTAAATAAAGCTGGTACAAGTCATTTAAAGGGAGTTAAACATACCATAAAACACACACACAAAATATCCAAAGTCAGAATTTAACAGTATTGACTTAGTGTAATTTAGTAGAAATACATTTGGTCCACAGCATTTAGACTTGTCACAGATGCTTTTAGGTGAAGGGATGATTCATCAATTATCTTTATGTCTAGGTAAAAAGAAAAAAAAGGCAGAGGAGGAAAGAACAATGATATTTATTATCTATATCATTTTTTTTTTCTCAGTGTCTTAGTATGCTGATGATAAGAGTGTAGCTCCTTCTCATAAAGCACCTGACAGTCTCAGGCACTAATAACCAGTTTTAAGTGATGGTATATGCACGTACACACACACACACACACACATACATAAGTACATACATATGTATGATCAATCATGTATGTATATAATTGAATAACTAAAACATACTAATGACATATGCTTTTTTAATAGATTGTGCAGTGATAAACATCAACACAATATATTTGAAGCACATTTATGTAGGAAGTGACTTAGTAATTTCTTTGTTATATCATGGGAAAAATACTACAAATCATTCCATAATGATTTTGTGCTTAAATTCATTTAAACAGAACTTATAATATAAAAACATTGAATCCAAAATAACAAATGATTTTCCTGAGAATTGATTAAAGTAAGGAGAGAGAAGAAATACAACAAAAAATTATCTATTGGCTCTCTCATTAAAGTGTTGTGTGTAGTGTTAACCTTAGAAACAAAACGGTTGGTTATTTTACCAGAAAAAAAAAATTTATTTGGGAATGATGAATGACAGAGAATTACAGTTTGGGGCATGAAGGCTATAGGCAAATCCAACAAAGAAGAAGGATATTATTTTATGGAGAAGAAGGTGGAATCTGGGAGAAGTTGTTTTGAACAAAAGTTCATTGGAGAACAGCAAGAACTTAGGGTGATGATGATTTCTCATTGGTCAAGTTGCAGGGGTAGTCAGTTTATTGTAGGAGATGCAGTGTACATCTTTCCGTGTTGGGGACTGTAATTAATGATTCTTTTCTGCCCTCCGTTTTTCTGGTGAGGTCTATAATTGACAATTCTTCCTGTAACTGACATTGAGTGGTATGGCTCCTCCCTTTCAGCTTCCTCTTCTAGCATCCCAAGTCCACTTCAGTGAGGTTTCCCGCTTTTAATTTTCACAACATTTTAGCTATAAATACAGTCAGATCAATGCTTTTGAAAAAATGATCTTTTTCACTACATCTTTAAATGCTTGTTTCACTTGCCAGTTCCTTAAAGTGTAAATAAAGGGATTCAGCATAGGAGCAACAGAGGTATTGAGCATAGCTACACCTTTTGTCAAAGCAACACCTTCCTTTGCTGATTTTTCACGTACATGAAGATGCAGCTTCCATAAGAAATAGAGACAACTATGATATGGGATGAGCAGGTTGAGAAGGCCTTTTTTCTCTGTTGAGCTGAAGGGATTTTCAGAATTGTCTTAAGGTTGTAAGAATAGGAGACAATTACTAACACCAAAGTGGACATAAAAGTAAGCACAGCTAAAACAAAGCTCATGAGCTCTAGAGTACTTGTAGATACAAGTAGATGCAAGAGATCTGCAGTAAAGGAGCAGAATCACAGGTGAAATGGTCAATGACATTGGAGTCACAGAAATCCAGCTGCAGGCCCATGGCCAGTGGTGGGAAAATTACCAAGAAACCAGCCAGCCAAGAGCTGACCACAAGCTGATAGCAGATCTTGTTACTCACAATGTATAATGCAAAGGCTTGCAGATGGCCACGAAACGATCATAGGACATACAGGCCAGAAGGAAAAATTCTGTCGAGCCAAGAATGATGAAGAAAAACAGCTGAGCCGCACAAGCACTGTAGGAAATAGATTTGTCTCCAGTTAGGATGCTGATCAAAAATCTAGGATTACAGACAGAAGTAAATGAAATTTCTGAGAAGGAGAAATTCCCAAGGAAAAAATACATGGGGGTCTTCAGGTGGGAATCCAGCAAGGAAAGAATGATGATGGTGAGATTTCCAGTAACACTCAGTACATAGGTGAGAAATAGAAAGAAGAAAATTACAACTTGTACTTCTGGATTATCAGTCAGACCCAGGAGGATGAATTCAGTCACTGATGTTCTATTTTTCATTTCTGGTGGTTGATTTTTCACCAATCTTACTGGCAAAACTCAATATGGACAATAATAAATCAGTTAGACAAAACCTAATATCTGTCCCTATTTTTTAAAATAATGATTGTAAAAAATTATAAAAGTGAAATTATGACTGTATTTTCACACAAAGTACCTGGCGCTTAAAAATTTTCCTTCTATAAATACATTCCTCATTTTCCCCAATTCTATTATACATTTTATGGGCATATCTTCTGTGTTTAATATCAGTCTTACTACTCTGAATAATGTCCTCTGATTCTTTGTTACACGTTTGCTCTGCCTCCATTTTTACCAATGTTACGTGGGAACTATATTGACTGAACATGAGCTCTTCTCATGCTTCACTTTTTTCCCCCTCAATACCAGAGGACATTATGTTGTTGTTTTTTTTTTTAAGATTTTATTTATTTATTTGACAGAGAGAGACACAGAGAGAGAGGGAAAACAAGCAGGGGAGTGGGAGAGGGAGAAGCAGGCTTCCCACCTAGCATGGAGCCCAATGTGGGCTCAAACCCTGGACATTGGGATACTAACCTGAGCTGAAGGCAGACACTTAGTGAGTGAACCACCCAGGCACCCACGTTATGTTTTTCTTATATCATCTTTTTCTGAGCATAAAATCCCTAATGCTGTTAGAAATTATTGATCAACCTAACCCTAATTAATACTTTCTAGTGAAAATTCTAAGTGTTCTTTTTGGGAAGTAGTGAATACTACCTCCATGAGTTTATTTATAACTGTTTTCATTGTAAAAATTCAGAAACCAAGTCATTCTACTATTGCATTATGAACTTTTATTTGTATTAAACAACAGTTTATATAAGTAGTACCCTTTTTTTTTTTTTTTTTGCCATTATACATTCTATTTCCAGATACACATTGAGCCTTTGGACTCCTACCTCTATCCTTGATTCTTTAAAAAATGGTGTCTTTCTAAACCAAGAAACAGACTCTTAACTATAGAGAACAATCTGATGGTTACCAGAGGGGAGGTGGAAGGGAAGATGGGTAAAATAGGTGAGGGGGATTAAGGAGGGCACTTGTTATGATGAGCACTGGCTGATGTACGGAATTGTTGGATCATTGTATTGTACACCTGAAAATAATATGGCACTGTATGTTAACTACATTGGAATTAAAATGTCAAAGAAAGGTATGTCTATATGAAAACTTAATTAACTCAGTTATTTTCACTTTATTATTCAAGATTCCTAATAAAATAAATTTTAAAAATCTAGTTAATAGCTGAACATCAAAAAATATGTTCACAAAATGTTGTTAATGAAGTTCAGCAGTACTCATATATAGAAATTAGATACAAACCCCTTATGTATATTATTTAGAACTGTCTTGGACACCCACACCAGGAATATCCATCAAGTCTTTCTAAAAATGTATCAATATTAAGGAAGGTTTGCCATATTCCACATATTTCAGTTAATTGCTGAAAATGACCATTTGAAATATTTTTACGTTTCCATTTATTACACTATTGAATAATGTATATACATATATTATTATACATATATTGAGAGAAAGAAACACACCATGGGTAGTCACTGGTATATAATGAATAGAATAGAAACTGAAACAGATAAATATAAACAGATAAACATAAATATAAATATATACAATGTATAAATATAAACAGATAAATATAAACAGAGGATACTTACATATTGTCAAAAGATTGATAGTGTGAAATACTGAATGCAAACTAATATGTTCAATTATGTTAAATCAAAAGACAAATTTTAGACTATTGCTTCATGGAGAAATAACTGTTTTCCCTGTTTTCCTACAAAGATATACATTTCCTCATAAAAATCTTGATGTTTCATCTCAAAATATTTAATAGGACAATTTTCTCATGTTTTTCACGACCATTGTCCCAAATCTGGAATCCTGAAATATCCCACCTGCCATCTTACTAGCAAATCTTTAGATAAAAGTCATCAAAGAAAAACAACCTAGAATTATTTTTTGATAAGCTATTTTGATATTTCACAGGTGGCCATTTCCATTTATTTTCCTGAGGAAAAAAGTAAACATAGCACCTTTAATGTGTTTTGCTACAGAAATATTTTTTTTTACTTTAGAAAACATCCTTTGAGATAAATTCTTAATGACTTTTGGGAAAATAGTAATAGGGTATACTGATGAATCATGGACAAGATCAACTTTGGGAGTATATTTTAATTGGTTTATTATAGGACCTGTGTCCCAGGAGAATACTAAGTAAATTATCCAGCAGGAGATGACCAGGTATTTGGGGGAGGAGGAACCTTCCTAACAACAACAAAAAAAACACCCAACATTTTTTAATGTTCATATTCCTATGACATGTGTTATCATTTTTAACACTGTGTGGAACCAGTTTACAGCATGAAAGGCAAACTGGTAGGGACTGTGGAGTAAAAAACACTTAGTTCCACTGCTTGTAAAATAATTTTAGAATTATTGAAGACTTTTGAGATATATAATTCCAACTAAAATTTCCTTAAAGGATATTTCTTTTAATTGAGCTAAAAAACAATTTTACATATAGGGGCATCTGGGTGGCTCAGTTAGTTAAGCGTCTGACTCTTGGTCTTTGCTCAGGTTTTGATCTCAGGGTCATGAGTTTAAGGCCCAAGTTGGGATTCATGCTGGGCATGGAGCTTCCTTAAAATAAAATAAAAATAAGTAAATAACTAGTTTATATTTAAATTAGAAGCAACTCAAATTTCACCTTTATACTTCTATGTTATTTTCAACATGTTGGTGTAAAACCCAAGACATATTTTATTATATAATGTGCACCAAAGCTATTCTTTCTTAATGAGGAAATTAATCACAGTTTATCCCACTCTGAATAAAAATAACACTAAAAAAACTTTTTTGAAATAATATCTTCTTGTTAAAACATAGTGTATAAATGAAAACTGGGATATTAAAGTTACTTTTGTATAACCAATAAAGGTACTTGACAGAGATTTAGTTGATAATTGGATTATTAGAGACTTTATCATTATTGTAGAGACAAGCATAATTGAAGAAAAATCACAGCATGAGTATTTTCATTTTAAAAGAGTTGTTTTCATGTGGTGTATATAATTTTAAGCATTTTAGACCCAATTAAGAAATCTTCATTTTAAACAATAGTTAGCCATTTGGCTTCAATAAACATTTCCAGTGTCAATTTTAATGGCTGAATACAATTTCAGTTTATGGATATGCCATGAGGAGTCAAATCCCTCTTTGCCGAGCCTTTAAAATTTTCCCAGGGGGCGCCTAGGTGGCTCACATGGTTGAGCGTTGGACTCTTTCTTGGTTTCCACTCAAGTCCCGATCTCATGGGTCATTGAGCCCTGTGTCAGGCTCCAAAGTCAGCACAGATGTCTGCTTAAAGATTCCCTCTACCACTGCCCCTGCTCTCTCTTTCTAAACATAAATAAATAAATAAAATATTTGGAAAAAAATTTTCCCAGTATAAGTAATTTTAGAGTGCATAGACACACATATACATTTCAGCCCTGTTGTCCTATTACCTTTTGAGAGTTATTTCCACAAAAGGAATTACTGATCATAATTTTGCCTACTTAAAATGTTCATACATATTTATATATTTCTCTAGAGTAATGGTCATTTATGTTGTCTACTTTAATAAATAAGAAGGGCCATTTTGACACAAACTCACCATGCAGAAGATGAATAGTTTCAACTTTTATCATGTGGTAGAGAGTAAATGCCACTGCCCCCCAACCTTGGATGCAAATTTTTTACATATTTTTATATATATATATTGTGTGTATATATATACATATATATCATTAAACATAACATTGCCATATAATCTTGCAAATCCACTTCTGGATGTATACCCACAATAATTGAAATCAGAAACTCAAAGAGATATGTTTATTGCAGCCTTATTTGCAATAGCCAAGGTATGGTAACAACCCAGGTGTCCATTGATAGATGAATGGATAAAGAAAATGTGGTGTACACATGCAGTGTAATAGTTTGCAGACTTAAAAGGGAAGGAAATTAGATCCACAAAGTGCAACATCATATTATGCTTATTTCCATAAGCCAGACACAAAAGAACAAATATTGTATAATTCCACTTATAATCAGGTACCTAGACCAGTCAAAATCATAGAAATAGAAAGTGGGGTGGTTGTTGCCAGGGGCAGTGGGGAGGACATCTGCTGTATAACACTGTGCCTATAGTTGACAATACTGTATTGTGCACTTAAAAATTTAAGAGAATAGATCTCATGTTAAGTGTTCTTACCACAGTTTTGAAGCTTTCCTCTGGGAAGCTCTACAAACAGCTTCACTACAGGGAAAAGGAAGGAAGTACTAAAAGTATTTGGAACCCAGGCTGTGCGCACTCAAGCGGCCCCAGGATTTATCTGGGCAACCTTGAGATATAAGCAGCAGTAAGCAGTGGTGTCAGGGGCCTGAGGATTTTCAGCAAAAGTCATTTCTGGATGCCTGCAAAGGAGTGCATATCGGGATAGAGAATAAGGCTGAGACCCAAGAAAAGGATGTGTGTGATTAGTTTAGGATGAGGATTGGTTCTCCAAAAACATTGTATGGTGATTGGGAGAGGGATGCAGTTTTCTCAACTAGGGGGAATATACATACCATGAATCTCCTTGCTGCGTTTGCTATTTTATGTGCTCCCATAAAGTGCTTCTAGTTTTTGGCACGCATGTTTTGTTTGGAGAGCATTAATTAGTTTAGGAACCATGACCAGGAAAGAAACAAGCAAGTAGGCAACTTTGTGTATGGAAAGTTAACTGAACTGGGATATAGATCTCAATTTTTTCTGATTCACTGAGTCACCTTGAAGAATGCCCTTCCCTTTCTGGGTTTCCCTTTCTTCATCTCACAATTGAAAAAGTTCAGTCTATCAGGGATCCAAATAAATCTCATCTCATAGGTCGACACTTACGGTATTAGCACCAAGTTGAGAAGGATTCTGAGGTTATATCCTCACTCTTTGAGAGATAATTATCCAATTTATTTGCAATGATTTCCTATAGCCATGGGAAAGGGAGTTTAGTGGCACGTCTCTTTCATTTGCTACCCCTGCAGGAGAATATATTAACAATCCCCTCTACATGGAAAATTCCGTTATTCTAAACATCTTAATAGTTATCCTGGTGCTTGAGGTTAGAAAATTATTTTTAACTCTTCTCAATCATTTTATGTGATACCCCCTACCAATCTTCTACAGAAATATGGGAACACAGAATCTGTTTTTAGGTATCAAAAATCAAAACATGTATAAAGCACAGAGCCTAGTCATTCAAAATTGAGGTTTTCAGTTCCTTCCACTGTGTTCTCTGGTAAGTAAACTTGGCCATACACTAATAATGTACAGTGTGTGAAATCAAATACACACACACACACACACACACACACACACACTTCACATGAATGACTTAGTCATCTAAGGTTCATGCACCTAACAAGATATTAATAAAATGTTGGGAATTTTTGAAAGCACAACTCTTAGAACTTTGCATATTTTTTCTGCAATCTCTTCCATCGTTAAAATACATATTCAGATTATTTGTTACTTTGTGAATATTTGCTAATTAATACCATATACTAACAGTTTAAGAATAGGAGTGTTTTTTTTTTAAAGATTTTATTTATTTATTTGACGGAGATCACAAGTAGGCAGAGAGGCAGGCAGAGAGAGAGAGAAGAGGAAGTAGGCTCCCTGCTGAGCAGGGAGCCCGATGCGGGGCTCGATCCCAGGACCCTGGGATCATGACCTGAGCTGAAGGCAGAGGCTTTAACCCACTGAGCCACCCAGGTGCCCCAGAATAGGAGTGTTTTTATATAATTGCTCATAGTACCATAAATGCATTAGTATCATGTAAGGATATATCCTTTGTCAGTATTTGGAATATTATAATATTAAAATATTTATGTTTGTTTCATGTTTTTATATTAGAATTGCAGAAGGTTTTTTAAAGTAATTTTAATTTTTATCAACCTTATTATTTATTTTTATTAATTTCCTTATCATCTCTATTTTCTTTGGTTTTCCACATATTGAATTTTTTTTTGTTTTTTAGTTTTCAGGGTTCTCAATTTCATGTAATTCCAGTATTTTTGTTCCTATTAATTAAATAATGTGAACCTTAGACTGATTGTTTAAAAACAGCAAAGGCAAGTGGTTTGTCTTTGAATTCCCCTTATTTATCAAAGTACTAATAAAATTGTGTTCTCTGACCTTTATGGGCATGTTAAATAGGTGTGTACAAATCCTGGATTGATTTTCAGTATCTTCATGGACTGATTTTTATGTTTTCCCAATTCTGTTTTCTGATTTTTATATATATGTATATATATACACACACACGCACACACACATACACACATATAAATGATTGATTAATTAAGGTCACTGCATGTGGTGTAAAAACAGGCATTCCTAATAACCCAGTTTATGGCACTCATGGAAGGAGATCACCCTCCCCATCAGCTGTAGCCTCTCAAAATTCCTGTTTGTTGTTTAATAGGAGCTGTATAGTCTGAAAAGACATAAAGTACTATTTCCAATGGAGCCGATTAGGTGGAAAAGTAACCTGACAGCTTGAAATAAATCATTTTCTCAGTTGAAGATAACTATCAACTATTTTTTCACCTATGCAGATTTTGACTATCTGATTCAAGAGCATAAGGGGACAAGAGTGGGCAGGAGACAAGAGTTCATTGCTAGAAGTAATCATAAAGCATAGTTATCTAAGCCCTGGAGTTAGGTTCCGTCTCATTCATTAACTGGATTGCTGAGCATTCAATTTCTGGCCATTTCTTTTCAAGTAGAATTTGGCTAGATCTTGTTACTTTTGAAAGTGAAGAACAATGCTTATTTAGACTCATTTCTCATGGTCTTCCTATATTTGACATGCATGAGACAGATGATTGTATGGACTTGGGAAAACTACAGAAAAGAGAAAAGGAAGAGAATATAGAAAAATATGTTTGAATGAAGAAAAATGAAATAAATAGGAGCTCTAAAAATGACTGAAATCTTGACCATTTTATTTTTTTATTCATTTATTTGTTTATTTCTTTATTCATTCATTTATTTAGAGATCTTGTGTGTGAATGGGTCAGCGGGAAGGCAGATCAGAGGGGAGAGATAATCAGAAGGGTCTGATTTCATGACTTGAGCCACAATCAAAGCCAGTAGCTTAACCCACTGAGCCACCATTGACCACTCTATTTAATTTGGAATCTCTTCTCCTTTCCTTGAAGTATTTCATTTTTCCCCCCACAGCACTTGTCATTAACTTAAGTACTAGGAAATTTATTTTTCTATTATGTTGCTTGTTTACTGTGTGTGTCTCCTCATTAGAAATAAGTGCTGCAATGGCAGGAACTTTTGTATCTGTGTGTATACCTACCACAAAGAACAATGATTTGCATTTATGTGTGGTTTATTTGTTGTTTTAGCTACAGAGTTCATAATTATGAGTGCTTGTTTGGTAAATTTTTTTTGGTGAAGTCCTTAAGGGCCTGTTTCATCTGTTTCACCTGGTTCCTTTG
>NW_019154159.1:0-9135 GCF_002288905.1 Enhydra lutris kenyoni
GGTATTGGGGAGGGCATGTATTGCATGGAGCACTAGGAGTGGTGCACAAAGAATGAGTTTTGGAACACTGAAAAAAAGTAATAAAATTCAAAAAAGAAAAAAGAAAACCTCCATTCAGCAAGGTATATTCTATACAACCCACAGTCCCCAAACCCATGGCACATTTTTCCTTGGTGTTATTTTGGCTCCAAGACACCAAAGGTTTAGAGAAACCTGGTAGATGTTTCCTTTGGTTTTCTTCTATGTACTAAGAGATTGGCTTTATGACCTGTGAGGATATTCTCTTTGGTCTCCACCATTCAGAGGATGCACTCACTGGGGTACACTTTGGAGGCCAGCGCAACACTCTGGGCATCCAAGTCTCTGTCTCTCTGTCAGGTTGTGCCAGTTTTCAAGGTGTTTGTCATGAGAGGTTCCAGAACCATGAGAACCTTTGTGGTCTCGACCCTCATTGCTTGTTGGTGCTGGAGAGTCTCATTCCAGAAGCACCTTGGCGATGTCACAGGGGAGAGGTCTGTGAGTGGAGACATCTCACATTTTCATGGGAGGCTGAAGACACCATTGCCCCTATACACCCTCACTGCCTGTGCACTGAAGGGCTTTGCTTTTTTAGTAAAGAAGGAGTAAGGGGAGTAAGTAAAGGAGTAAAGGGGAGGAAGCTTCTGGATCATGGAGGCTGCATTCCGTATGCCCTCTGTGGACACCTCCTGTTTCCTGGGCTCAGTCCCTAAAAGGCTTATTGGCTTGTTGCTAATAAGCGATCCTCCTCATCGATGGCCAGATGATGGATCCTTTAAACTACCAAACTACATCTTGAAAAACCGTGTATTTTCTAAAGGGCTCTCAATTGTCCTATTAGTATCATTGCTAGCCTTAAGGACTCCCTTGACAAGATAGAAGAAGTTCAACTTTCAGACAAAAATAAGGATTCCCAAGCAGTATAAATTCCCCTTCCTCTCTTCCTTGTTTCTTTTAGTTTCATTGAGTTTTTCACTGACATTATAGTAGCTTTTTGTTTTGTTTTGTTTTGTTTTGTTTTGTTTTGTTTTTGTTTTGTTTTGTTTTACTTCTATATGTCACTCAGTCTCATCTCAGGAAGTGGACGCTTCATGCCCTTCCCCTCCCCTGCATGGCCCCCACCCGCCTCCCCTCTGGGAAGCATTCACTTCTTCACTGAAGTAAGAGTCTGTTTCTGGTTTGTCCATCTTTTTTTTTTTTCTTTATTCATTTGTTGTGTTTGCCTTTCTAAACTCTGGCCTCATGTGCCTGTCTTCACCTCCCTTTCCCTACAAGATTTACAGAGATTGCTCTGGACTGATCTCTAGGTTCAAAGCATCCAGGTTGCTCCTATCAATGCTGAAAGCCAGAAAGCGAATTTCACAAGAGCATCGCGAACTGGCAACAAGGTTTACTTTGCTCCTTCCTTCCAGGGCTTGGTACTCGGGACCTGCCAGCCTCAGGAATTCTTGTACAATATGTTTACAGGTGTATCCTCGACCCCCGCCGCAAAAAATTCATGTCCCCTGGACAGGAGCAGGACTTTTAGATTATAAAACCTTTTTACTTCCACTTTGAGAAGGTCCCACCTTTGTAGTTCAGATGTCTCTGGTGATCTGAGTGGCCCAGTGAACAACCAGAACAAAGATTGTCTACTTGTGAGCTATTGTGCTGATTTCTCTGAAGTGCACATTTAGTTGTTCAGGAAAAGGGGCAGTTTTCATTCTCAATGACTCCAAGTCAGAAAGGTGTGAGAAAACTCAAAACGTTAGTGTGGAGACTAACTGTTTTCAGGTGTTAACTAACTAGTTAACTAACTAGTTAACTAACTAGACTCTTAGGGGGGTGGAAGACACTAGACGAAACCTGGTCCTAGTCGCGTTTATACTGATTAGTATTAAAATCTAGTAGGTACCACGATGTGTTATTGAAACATCTTTTGCCTCTAGTCACCCTCATTGTTACCAGAGATAAACAAGTTAACATTAATTTCTTTGCGAAATAAATCTAGTTTCCAAAAATGTGGCTTGATCATTTACGTAAGTGCAGCAAGAATTGCGCTGTATGTTAAAACTGCTTTTTTTCTAAGAGTATCTCTACATAAGAGGTGTCTGGGTGACTCAGGCAGTTGGGTGACCAGCTCTTGATATCAGCTCAGGTGGAGATATCAGGATTGTGGGATCAAGACCTGCATTGGGCTCTGTACTCAGGTGGTCTGCTTCTCTCTTCCTCTGCTTGTCCCCACCCCCCAAATAAATAAGTAAATAGATAGATAGATAGATAGATAAAATATTAAAATAAATAATCTCTACATGAAATTTAACAGGGTAGAAGATAGACCGTACCATTTTATTTTACATTCTGCGTACTTTTTAAATTCCCTTTTCTAAAAATCCACAAATAAATATAAAAGTTTCAAACCTGCTCAGTATTTCACTAGCTCCCTCTTGCCAAGGAGATGGCAAGTGGTGCACGAAAGAAGAATGTTTCCCTGGGTCAAGGGTCAGGTTCACTTGGACACACAGTCAGCTCTGGTCTCCTAATCCCACACCGGGACGTGTCTGCATCCAACGCCTGAGTTCCTCCACGGTGTGTGTAGAAGATGGTGCTGGTGTACTGAATTAAGAACAAGCTGAACAACCTGCTGAATGAGGAGGCAAACGCCACCCACATGGGTGTGCAGGGAGCTCCCTCCACAGGCAGCCTCCCATTTTGGGGACATGAAGCACCCAAGGTCATTTTAATAGAAGGCACAGTTTCAATACAACCACACAAAGGAAAGAGAGTCACTAAGTTTATTGCTTACAACTGTAGGGGAGAGGTGCCCAGTGAGCCTGGGAGGGCGGTCCTCCATCCCAGACCACGGAGGAGCAGGAGCCCCAGAGCAGGGTGCCAGGTCCTCTTACTTACACCGTGGACCGGACAGAGGTCACTGATTTTTCCTGGGCTCAACTCCAAGTGGTTATTTTGAAATGTGCATCAAGTAAAGCAAAAAGGGAACTTATGGAAGAGTTCTAAGATTAGAGCCTTCTCTAAGCTCTAGATTTCGGGGGTGAGCAGGGTTGCCTTACTATAAAATGCCTGGGCAGCAGCTCGTCAGAACAACAGCTGATTGTTCGCAAAACTTGTTTCACTCGCCCCAAATGGCCATGGAGAATGTGCGCTTCTTCTGATTGATGGACAGCTGGTTCTTCCTCAGCTCAGGTCCGGTGGTTTGAACAAGGATGCGGCAGATGTTCAAATCCGTGTCCGGACACCATGAGTTCACGAAGGTCTCCCAACCCGGGCCGTAGTGACACTGCACGGTCACTTGCAGATGGAAGGAGAAGAAAGGAAACGATGAGGAAAAGAAAAAGTTAATGAATTAGAGAGCAAATATAAAATAGAGAAGATCAAAAAACCCAACAATGGGCTTTTCAACGCAGCAAAACCCTCGCAGGATATTTGTGATGAAAGGAGAGGTCTGAATAATCAATAATCAAAACAGGTACATCACACAGTATCCCGGGCATAGTAAAAAGAAGGAAAGGCAATAAGGGGATAGGATAATAAAAGGATAGCTAAACAACTGTATGCCAATAAATTTGAAATTTTAGGGGGAGTAAACCAATTTCTGGCAAAAATAGTGTGATATCCTAAAAGATATTTACAAAAGGAAATAGAAAACCTGAATCATCTTGTAGCTATTTCAAAGAATCAAATCCGTTATTAAAAACCACTCCAAGGAGCCCCTGGCTGACTCAGTGGGCAGAGCGAGTGACTCTTAATCTCGAGGTTGGGAGTTCAAGCCCCACCTTGGGTGTGGAGCTTACTTAAAATAAATAAGTGAATGAATGAGTGAATGAAGGAATGAATGAATGAAACATCTCCAAAAGAAACCTCCAGACCCTTAGAGCTTCCTGTTGGGTATCTGCTAAATATTTAAGGAAGTAACGGTGTCTGTCCTAAACAAAAATTCCAGGACGTAGGAAAGGAAGAGGCAGTCCCAAACCCATTTAATGAGACTAGCATGCTCTTGATGACAAAATCTGACAAGGGCACTGCAGAAAAGAAAAGTTATACACAACAAAGTCAGTCTTCAATGTAAATCTCAGAGTTCGCAACACAAAATCAGCAAACTGAATCGAGAGACTTAAGCAAGATAATACATCATCACTAAATTGGGGTTATCCCAAGAATGCAAAATTCTTTGAACATGAGAAATTCAGTAAGTATAATATGCCACGTTAATAGAGTCGAGGAGAAAAATCACGTGAGCATCTCACAGATGCAGACAAAAGTCTTTGATAGATTTTAAATAGTCCCTTAACTAGGAAGGCCTTTCCAGACTTTAGGAGTCAACCACAGCACCCCAACTGTGCTGGGCCTCTTCCCTCTGAGACCGGACTATGGAACAGGGGGTGGGAATAGCCATCAGGAAGTCTGGCCCCAAACTCCAGAATGCACAGGGACACAGGGGCACCAGAGCTCGAGGAAAGCATTGGCAAGAATCGGGGTCTCTGGGTCCTGGGGAAGAAGGTCCCTTTAGCCCAAGGACTGAAACTGGGACCATCCAATTCCATCTCCATGGACAACAGACTCAGGCACTGCGCTGTGCAGAGAAACACCTGCCCAGAGAGGCTGGATCCCGTCCTGGAGGAAGTGGCAGGAGCCATGAGAGCATCAAAGAGAAGCCCTCTCCCTCCCAACTCAAGGGGTAATTTGGGGTCCTAGAAGAATTCAGGACTCAACCACTTTGTGTGACAGTTCACTCCAGGTGACACAAGTCACTGGAGAGGAACCTCAGGGAGCATCACAGAGCAGGTCCTGAAGACACATCTACACACACACGCACACACACACGCACACTCTTACCTGGGTCAATGGTCACTTTAACATCGACCCCAAGGTCCGTTCCAGACTTCTCGATCCCACACCAGTAAGTGTCTGCACTGTTCCACCTGAGGTCCTCCATGGTCACGGTGAATGTGCGTGATTTCCAGTTGTCCTTGATGGACACTCGGTCACCCTTCGCTTCCTGCTCTGATCCATCGGTTTGAACGAGGATATGGCAATCACTCCACTTGGCTCCTTGACACCACCACTTATGGTAGGTCTCCCACCCGGGTTCATAGCGACACTGTACGGTCAGTGAGCCCTGCAGTGGGCCACTCACTGCACTGGACACTGCTCTGAGGGCAGAGCCTGGAAAGACAAGCCAGTGTGCTTGTCACACCACACGCTACCCCCTGAGGGCAGAGCCACAGCCTCCTACATCACAAGTAGCCCCAAGAAACCCAAGTGCCTGATGAGTTGAGTGACAGTCAAAGAGGGAATACACCTTCCACAAGACAGACCTCTGTCCTTCAAAACTCCACGGGTCAAAGCCACCACAGAAATCACCTAAGAGCACAACTCTACACATCAGAGAAACAAGAATGTCCCTACAGAGCAACAACGGCATTTGATAATCCACCCCTCCCCCTCCCTGTAGTCAATGTCATCTGGAAGCAAATGACCCAAGCGAAGGCATGGCCCCAGTCCACTTCAGCCCACTGTCCTCGTGCGAGATGTGGGCTCTGTGGTTTCAGACCTTTTCATTTTTCTAGAGTAGCCAGGAATCTGGATTTTGTGTGAAACCTCTCAACTTGAAAACACTGGTGACCAGCACAGAAACAGAGCAAACGACTTTCCGTATCTTTAGAATCCTAAGAAATAGCTACAAAACTCTCTGGCAAATTCTTGATTGGAACAAATACTTTGATGACTGAAAATTGTTTTCCCCTAAATATTGACTATTCAAGTGCTTTGATAATTCTTGAAATTCTTCTAAAGTTTTGGTTCTTTTTTTCCCAGAGAGTTTATCTATTCCATGGAGTATGTGTTAGCCTAAAGTCCTCCATTTAGAATGTATCCTTTATAATTAAAATGGTCATATCCCTTTCAGTTACATGCTCTGACCACAGGTGCTGTGTGATTTTTGTGGATTATACCTGCTGCAGGATGTCGTCCTTCTGTTTCTACTCTTCCTGCACATTTTTACACATTAAACCTGTTTTGAGATGAATTTGTGTTACTGTTTTTATTTCCTCAATCATTAATTTCTCATGCGGATAATTTTATTCCTCTTCTTTCCTCCAGATTACCACTTGGGCTCTTATTCCAATTTGCTGAGTTAAAGACAGAGACAATTTTCTTCCTTTCTAAAAAGAACTAAAGTGTGTGAAAGGCAAAGAACTTACTTTTGTTGACTGTACAAATTCAGATATAATGCACTTATCATGAATTTGAAGTGTATACCTCAGTGGTTCTTAGGGTATTCACAAAGTTGTGCCAAGAAACCCTGTACCCCATTGTTGTTCCCCATTCCCTCTTCCCTGAAGCCTTTGACGACCACTAATCTACGTTCTGTCTATAGATTTCTCACTTCACACATCAGCTGTCCGTGACAGTAAGACTGCTCTCCCACCTTCCAAATCTCTGGCAGGTGCTTCCAGGGACAAACTCCAGCCCATATAAGGAAGGTGATCCTGGAGGGAAGGCAATTCCCAGGTTTTGCTCAGGGATGCAGAAGAGGACTTAGGAGGGGCGGTAGTGATATCAACATCAACAGATGAGCTTATGCTCTCTGCCCCTTGATCAATTCTGTCCCTCTATTGTCGAGGACTGGATGTTTGTGTTGCCCCACAATTCCTGTGTTGCTGTCCCAAGCTCTAACGGGATGGTATGTGAAGCTGGGGCTTTGGGAGGGCATTAGGGCTAGAGGAGGTCATGATGGGGAATCTCAGGATGGGACCAGTGCTCTCATGAGAAAAGACACCAGAGAGCCTCTCTGTCTTTCTTTCTCTGTGTCTCTGTCTCTGTCTCTCCCTGTCTCTCCTTCCCTAAACACAAGGTGGAGGTCACCGTGAGAAGGTGGCTGCCTGGAAACCAGAAAGAGGACTTTCATCGCGAACTGAAATCAGCCTGCACCTTGATCTTGGACTCTCCAGCCTTCAAACTGTGAGACAAGAAATTTCTCTAGTTCAAGCCCCTCGGTCTCTGCTTTTTTGCTCTTACGACTCATAAGCATTTGTAACTCTTTTATGAACTTCCAAGTCCAGAAAATAATAACATGCAAGTTTTCCCAATAAGTGTTGTACATGCCTATCTCTCCCTCAGAGTGTTTTCCTTTTACACATATCATGAAGAAGTCCATGGATGAGGCAATGGGGTGATTTTATTTCCCATGATGTCCTCCTTCCCAGAAGAGACACTGCCTGCATCCTGCTCCAAGCTAAGAGATTGTGAAGGAGGAGAAGGAACAGAGTTGGGGGGTCAGGTGGTCCTACCTTACTAGCTCCTGTCTTCTCTGAGCCTCAGGAAACTGCCTCCAAGGATTTGACTGTCATCCAGCCCAGAAATAGACACCTTCTAACCTCTGGTCTTCCCTCCTGGTTACAACCCTCAGTAAGTCTCAGAGGTTGTGCTTCTGACACTAGACAACCATCTGGTCACTGTCATCCAGAGCAGAGACTCAGGAAGCCTGATGTGCGGGACTGAACAAGTCTTCAGAGAGCCTGTCACACCCTGCGTTTCTGCCGGTCCTCCTCCCTCTATGCCTCTTCAGAAGAGAAGGTCTCAACTCGAGCTACAAGTCAAGATCACTGCGCAGGCTTTTAAATGATCCAGATGTCTGAACCCCACCTTGACTGAGTGGGTCTCAGCTGGAGCCTGAGCTTCTGAGCTCCTCCAAAGTGCCTCAGGAATTGACGTCATGCATGTATGTATACATTTGTGCACGTTTACGTCTGTCTCTCATCTACCCATCCATCCATCTATCCATCATCCAGTATCTGTCCATCCGTCTGTCTGCCAGGGATGGCAAACAGTACCCTAAAGACAAATACCGTATTACTTATTTTTACTATCTTTCCCCAACTCCTAACTTAGATCCTATCAGGAAAAAAATTTTTTTTAATTTTTTTAACAAGAAAAGGTCTGGATGAGTTAAAGTCCCTACCATTTCCCCCAGGACAGACCCGGTCTGTTTCCCGCCCAGCTCTGTAAGTGCTATGTCCTGAAGCACCCAGCCCACTCACCTTGGACGACAGGAAGGAAGAGAACCAAGAGCAGCCACATATCCTGCTGCCTGGGTTGTCCACCTGGTGCTCAGCTGATGCCCGCTGCCCTCCAGGGACTGGAACTGAGCTCAGAGGCAGAATGCCTTCTATTTCTCTAAATCGTCCTTTTAGAGTTCCCTCCTCTACTTCCCTAATTTTTTATTCAGTTCCTTCATAATTTATTTAATTAGGAGAAAGACAGTGTCCTCCTTTAGGAGTCTATGGTGATATGATTTGTCTCAATGATTTGGGGAAGCCAAGTGTCCCACTGCCCAGAACGCCATTTACCAGGATGCATGAGGACCCAGGTAGCCCGCTGCCAGCAACTAGGGCACACAGTGCAACAGGGCCCAGACACCTGATCTCAGAGCGTGGCTCCAAGGAAGTGATGGAGACACGTTGGGTTTGCACGTGGGGAAGAACGCAGTGCTCAGGGCTTACGCCCAGCCTTGCTGGACACACAGCCCCATCTTTAGTCTCTTTCTGGGCAGCCCACCTGGGTGCATCCCAGACCACCCCTCTCTCCCTGGGCCCTGGTCCAGCCCTGAGCCTGACCCACAGACCCCTTCCTCTTGGGCTTCCCCCCAAGGTCCTGATTACCTCTGAGAGAGGTGCCATGGGGAGAATTTAAGGAAAGCGAAGTGAGGCCTTTTCCCATCAGCCCCATTCTGCCCTAGACACTTCCTCTGCCACCTGTTGGCATATTTCCCCTAACTGTGGACTAAGACCTCTTCCCAGCCCCACACTGCCTATGCTAATGCCCTCCTAAGGGATTTTCCCACAAGGGTCTCCTCATCCTTCACATGTCCTCTCCTCCCTCTGTCCTCTGGCCCCTTTTCCTAACCTCTCTGAGACAATTCTTCTGTCTCCTTTCTTTTACGTTTTCCACATTTGTGAGGTAGTTCTACCCCTTGGGAGGGTTTGGTTTGGTTTTGTGTTTTGACTCTCTCTTCCAATCTTTGGGTGAAATGTTTAGTTTAGGAATTATATTTTCTTTTCAAAAGTTCCTTTTTGCTTTCTGCTTGCTGATGTTTTCAAAACTCTCCTCACTCTGTGG
>NW_019154159.1:9145-371645 GCF_002288905.1 Enhydra lutris kenyoni
GAGAATGAGCCAGAATTTAGCTGATCAGGGCTCTGAGTATGTGGGGACAACACACCATGTGAAACAGGGGTGTCAGGATTTACCAAATTCTTTAAGCTTCCATTCCTTCTTGAACTATAAGCAATGTTTTCATGGGACTAGGCAAGGGGATCTTCTAAATTCCAGAATGAAGAAAAGCGAAGGTGGCCTCCAGCACCCTCTCTACCTGCCTTGGATTCCCCAAATATTTCATGAAGTTAAAGAACCTCCTGGGGGATGGAAGTGTTTGTTTCTTGATCCAGGTGCTGGTTGCAACATACTGAGCTGTGCACTTCTGATGTGTGCACTTTCTGTGTGTGTTTGATTCCTCCAATGAAAAGGTCTTAGACTTACCATGAATCTCTCCAAGCCATTACACCTGTGCTTACTTAATCCTTTAAGTAGCTTCCTTAATGGGGTCCCTTGGTGACTCAGTCGGCCAATCGGCCAACTCTTGATTTAGGCTCAGGTCAGGATCTCAGGGTCCTGGGATGGAGCAGGAGTCTGACTCTGATCTCGGTCCACAACCTATTCGAGGATTCTCTCTCTCTTTCCCTCTGGCTCTCCCCCAGCTCTTCCCCCACCATCAAATAAATATCTTTTTTTTTTAAATAGCTGCCTGAATGGTCCTTTGTGTGGTTGTAGCATAATTAACTATTCCGGTATTGGTGGCCATTCACCATGTTTCCCGTATTTGCTGTCGCAAATCTACACGGCAGGATTGCAAATCGGCTCAAATGATGTCATCACACGCCACAGACCTCTTTCCCTGACTTCAGGTAGGAACCCAGACAGAGTACTTTCAGCAGCTATCCGAGCATTCTGCAAAATGAACCCTAGCAGGAGATTGGGGAAGGAAACCAGACCAAGAATAAGAGCAACACAGCTGTGAGTTTTCTTGTCATGTTTCCTTCTCTAACCTCCTGCCTGAGCATGAACCCTGCGGCTCAAAGCCTGAAAGTGCACATTCAGCAGGAACCCTAAGAGCTCAGGATGAGCAGAGAAAATAAGCCCTAGGGAAGAGGGGTCATATTCCAGGAGTTTTCTTGGGGTTTATGTTTTCTTTCCCTCCCACCAGGTCCCCAGCAAGCCTGAGGACAGAAGCTGCAATCCCACCTGCAGCCGCTGGGGGCCGATAGCTGGAACGCGGTAGGAGGAGCGTCCTGGGTGCCCAGAACAGCTAGGGGTCCCAGAACCTTGGGGGAGGGAGCGGGGAGGGAGACTACCACTACCTCTTCTCTCTCTTTGGCCTCCCTCTGCTTGGCCCTAGAAGCAACCCTAATCTCAGGAAGTGTGCAGCAGACTGAGGAGAGAAAAGCCTCAGCTCGCCACACTTCCCAGCCAAACGACCAGGAAGGGGAGGGTGGAGCTTCTGAAAGCTGGGAGGGGGTGTGGAGAGGATGGAGAAGAGGAAGCCCCTGAAAAAAGGGACCCTAGACGTCCAAAGCCCGCGCCCCAGCTGTGCACACCTCAACAGTCCCTGGAAGGAATACCCACCTCAAGAGCTTGAGGAAGACCCTCCCCCGGCCCAAGACTGGCCACTGGAGGGCGCACGTGAGGCACATCCGGGGAGCACCTGCAGGGCTCCAGAAAGCTGAACCAGAGCACATAGGAACCACAGTCCACAGAAGCCACATCAGCGCTTGAAGTCCTAACCTCACCAGCTGGACTACCTGCCATTAAAGAAACGGAAGTCTTCGTTAAAGACCATTCCGGCGAGGCGCTAGCATTGCTTGGTATGTGTGCGGTGGTTTCCTGAAATGATGTGTGTGTGTGAAACACGTAGAACTGAACACCACCCCAAAACTCTACCATATGTAAAGTTTGAGAAGTAGCAAAAACAAGAAGAAAAACGTTTCAGACTGTGAACGATAAGCGGTTGCGGTTTATTCTACCAAATTACACCTCACTAAAACTTGAGAAAGACAGGGTGGGAGGGAAAAGTTTGAGGGGAGACCAGAATTCCTGCCCCCACCCCTTCATAAATTATTTGTCTCAGACAGAAACCCCAGGTTTCGCTGAGACCCCTAATGGCAGGAAAAGGCTCAGCCTTCGCAAGTGAACACAGAGGTCTAGGGCCTGTCGACGCACCCCCACCCCCACCCCAGAATATGCGCGACTTTGGCATGAAGAGAAAATTTTGCCCCTCCTTTAACTGCATTGAGGAATCTCAATGGCAGAGTCTTTGCAGAATAATAGTGACTTCCAGGGATTAATTTAATCTGAGTAACCCAACTAAATGGCGGGGCAAATATTTGTTTAACAAACATTTACTTGTTTTCTTCTTCCTGTGAATTGTTTTCCTCTTTGGAGTCCCAAGCCCCTTCCCTTTTCTCTTAACTCTAGATGACATATGTACCCCCATTATGCCTGACTACCATGTTTGTGTGGATTCCCCACACTTATGCTATTAATTTTGATTTTCTCCTGTTGATCTGTCTCATGACGATTTGATTCTAGATCCAGCTAGAAGGACTTTGAATGCGACAGGAACTCAGACTACCCAAGAATGCGATGGGACATTTTTGCTCCCTGACACTTGGTGTAGTCAGCAGAATACTTTAACTAGCAGGACACCACTCACCCCCCGACACTAGTGCAGCTGGGACATTCTTGGGACATCTGGCAGAGAGACAGCAGAAGGTAAGTTTTCTCGCCATGTCAGACTCCTGGAATCTCTATCTGCATAGGCTGGCAGAATGAGAGAAATCAGGGTCCTTTGTCTCCCTCTCAGTTTAGATCAGCAAGTCGTGGAACTAGTTCCTTGGGCTTAGTGACACTTTGTTTCAATTTGGTTGAGTACTCTTTGGTTACCGAAGCATTTCATTCCAGACATAGTCTCAGTTTTCCTTGGTCTATGTCATGTATGTTGTTTGTCATCTGTTGGTAAGGAACATCTTGGAAGGCAATGTTGCAAAATTTGGGGACACAGGTAGATCACTTAAAACCTGTTAGATCACTCACCACCTCAAGAAGATTCCCATGATAGGATGAGATGGTCATGGAATGGGATAGACGGACACTAGTCACCCACCAGCCTTAAGAAAACCTCTAATGTTCATAGCAGCAATGGCCACAGTTGCCAAACTGTGGAGAGAACCAAGATGCCCTTCAATGGATGAATGGATAAAGAAGATATGGTCCATATATACAATGGAGTATCATGCCTCCAACAGAAAGGATGAATACCCAACTTTTGTATCAACATGGACAGTACTGGAAGAGATTATGCTGAGTGAATAAGTCAAGCAGAGAAAGACAATTTTTTTATGGTTTCACTTACTTGTGGAGTATAAGGAATAACATGGAGGACATTGGAAGATGGAGAGGAGAAGTGAGTTGGGGGAAATCAGAGGGGGAGACAAACCATGAGAGACTGTGGTCTCTGAGAGATAAACTGAGGGTTTTGGAGGAGGGAGGTGGGGAATGGGGTGAGCGTGGTTGTAGGTATTGGGGAGGGCATGTATTGCATGGAGCACTAGGAGTGGTGCACAAACAATGAATTTTGGAACACTGAAAAAAAGTAATAAAATTCAAAAAAGAAAACCTCCATTCAGTAAGGTATATTCTATACAGCCCACAGTCCCCAACCCCTTGGCACATTCTTCCTTGGTGTTATTTTGGCTCCAAGACACCAAAGGTTTAGAGAAACCTGGTAGATGTTTCCTTTGGTTTTCTTCTACGTACTAAGAGATTGGCTTTATGACCTGTGAGGATATCTCTTTGGTCTCCACCATTCAGAGGATGCACTCACTGGGGTACACTTTGGAGGCCAGCGCAACACTCTGGGCATCCAAGTCTCTGTCTCTCTGTCAGGTTGTGCCAGTTTTCAAGGTGTTTGTCATGAGAGGTTCCAGAACCATGAGAACCTTTGTGGTCTCGACCCTCATTGCTTATTGGTGCTGGAGAGTCTCATTCCAGAAGCACGTAGGGGTTGTCACAGGGGAGAGGTCTGTGAGTGGAGACATCTCACATTTTCATGGGAGGCTGAAGACACCATTGCCCCTATACACCCTCACTGCCTGTGCACTGAAGGGCTTTGCTTTTTTAGTAAAGAAGGAGTAAGGGGAGTAAGTAAAGGAGTAAAGGGGAGGAAGCTTCTGGATCATGGAGGCTGCATTCCGTATGCCCTCTCTGGACACCTCCTGTTTCCTGGGCTCAGTCCCTAAAAGGCTTATTGGTTTGTTGCTAATAAGTTGCTAATAAGCGATCCTCATCGATGGCCAGATGATGGATCCTTTAAACTACCAAACTACATTTTGAAAAACTGTATATTTTCTAAAGGGCTCTCAATTGTCCTATTAGTATCATTGCTAGCCCTAAGGACTCCCTTGACAAGATAGAAGAAGTTCAACTTTAAAACAAAAGTAAACATTCCCAAGCAGTGTAAATTCCCCTTCCTCTCTTCCTTGTTTCTTTTAGTTTCATTGAGTTTTTCACTGACATTATAGTAGCTTTTTGTTTTGTTTTGTTTTTGTTTTGTTTTGTTTTACTTCTATATGTCACTCAGTCTCATCACAGGAAGTGGACTCTTCACGCCTTTCCCCTCCCCCACATGGCCCCCACCCGCCTCCCTCTGGGAAGCATTCACTTCTTCACTGAAGTAAGAGTTTGTTTCTGGTTTGTCTGTCTTTTTTTTTTCTTTATTCATTTGTTGTGTTTCCCTTTTTAAACTCTGGCCTCATGTGCCTGTCTTCACCTCCCTTTCCCTACAAGATTTACAGAGATCACTCTGGACTGATCTCTAGGTTCAAAGCATCCAGGTTGCTCCTATCAATGCTGAAAGCCAGAAAGCGAATTTCACAAGAGCATCGCGAACTGGCAACAAGGTTTACTTTGCTCCTTCCTTCCAGGGCTTGGTACTTAGGCCCTGCCAGCCTCGGGAATTCTTATACAATATGTTTACAGGTGTATCCTCGACCCCTGCCCCCAAAAATTCATGTCCCCTGGACAGCAGCAGGGCTTTTAAGTTATAAAGCCTTTTTACTTCCACTTTGAGAAGGTCCAACCAAATTTAGAGAGGGATTACAAAGATTATTTGACTAGATTTACAACCTTCTCTTCACAGAGGAAAAAATGACCAAAATTTCTTCTGTGTCCTCTCACAAATGATCAGTTGAAGGCCAATATTCAGGTGTAATAGAGCCAAACTTACATTGCATATCCAGAAAAAAGGGCTTTTGTTAAAATGTTTTAGACAGACTTCACAAAGGCATAAATCTTTTGGTTTCCATTTTAGGTAAATTCTCCCTAATATAAAGAAGCCAATTTAGTTAACAAGATGGGGCAGTGGCTTGATATGAGGGCTATGATCAGGTCTTTGAGGAATGAGAAACAACTGTCCTTCTTGTAGAAATCTCTACAAAAGGATGACTACAGCTCTAGAAACAAGTTAAAGCTCACTTCTAGCTCTCTCAACTTCCAAACCTTGCCTATTACTCTCAAAATGTTTCTGAATATTATAAAAGATCAGGGAAGGGGTACCTGGGTGGCCCATCAGTTAAGTGTCTGTCTTCCGCTGAGGTCATGATCCCGGCGTCCTGGGATGGAGCCCGGTGTGGGACTCCCTGGTTTTCCCTCTCCCTCTGCCTCACCCTACTCCTGCTCTCTCTCCTGCTTGCTCTCTCTCCAAGACATAAATAAAATCTTTAGTAGTGACTAACTAAATAAATAATCAGGATATTGGAGGAAATGTTCTGAATTTTCTTAATGGAAATTTTATACAGCAATAACCATGAAACTCAAGAAAAACAATTTTTTTCATGCTCGGTCCCAAGAAATCATAAATCTCATTATATCTTTGAAATGTAAACACAGCCCACAATCTCCTGAATTGACTGAAAAGAAGGAAAAAAGAGGGAAAAGAGACTAAGGTAAACTTAGGACAAAGTTTTTAGTGAAAATAAATAAATAATCAAGGAAAGTATTTAAAAATTGTGCCTATAATGCCCTCTTCACAAATATAGGTATAAACAAAATTAAGATTTTATGTGCATCTTGTCTGTGTATTGTGTGTGTGTGTGTGTGTGTGTGTGTGTGTGTGTGTGTGTGTGTGGTATCTCTGTGTATGTTGTAAATGTGAGATATTTTCTCTACCAATGGGAGGTATTGTTAAAAATAATTTTCAAGGAGCGCCTGGGTGGCTCAGTGGGTTAAGCCTCTGCCTTTGGCTCAGGCCATGATCTCAGGGTCCTGGGATCAAGCCCCGCATTGGGCTCTCTGCTCAGCAGGGAGCCTGCTTCCCCCCTCTCTCTGTCTGCCTCTCTGCCTACTTGTGATCTGTCTGTCAAATAAATAAATAAAATCTTTTAAAAAAATTTTTTTCGGGGCGCCTGGGTGGCTTAGTGGGAACACCGCTGCCTTCGGCTCAGGTCGTGGTCCCAGGGTCCTGAGATCGAGCCCCGCATCGGGCTCCTTGCTCAGCAGGGAGCCTGCCTCTCTCTCCACCTCCGCCTGCCTCTCTGCCTGCTTGTGTGTTTTCACTCTCTCTCTTTCTGACAAATAAATAAATAAAACCTTTTAAAAAAATTTTTTTTTCAAAAGAGGTCTATTTAGTTAGCTTGAGGGCAAGCACTCCTAAGCATTGGGCATTCTATACTCAGAGGGGTAAAAACTCACCCAAATGTTTTTCAGGTTCACACAATCTGGGAAAATATTCAGTAAAGCTAATTTAAGTTTGTTGGTTTACTTAAAATGAATATGTCTTTAGAGTTATCACCATTCAATATAAAACTTTTATTCTGCTTCTGTCTACTAAAAGTCAAATAAGATCATGGAATCTCTATTGCAAACTGACCAAGAGAAAAACAAACCTTAGAATAGTTGTTGATTTTAACCAAATGCCTTGTGAAGTTTTAGGGGCAGTGTGAGCCTAATTGTTAAAAACAAGTAAATTAAACAGATGTAAATAAGATAAAATAATGAACAGAAGTTTATCTACTTTTGTCTTATTATAGAGAGACTAAAAGTAAATTTGGGTCTATTAATAAGCAGATTTCAAGCTTTATTGAAAGACTGTATTATGAAAGCAGCACATTTCTAAATTATAAAATATATTCATCAGTTTGCCCATCTAAAGAATTCTGTTGTGACAGAGCTCACAGTTGCTTACAACTTGGTTTTCATAGGACATTAAAGTTTTGAAGCATGGGAATTCTGAGAAACATAATTAAGACTACTAGAAATAACAACTCTGTACATGAAGTAAGTAAAATATGTGTTGTTGGTAAGAAAAAGCATGAAGAAGAAAAAGACATAAATGTTGGGGGAAAAGAAAATAAGTTTGTCCTTACGCGAGGACAGTTATTTCAAGAGGAAGCATTTAGGACAAAATCTAAATGTAAAAAAAAGTTCTAGAAGGTTTACAAAGGAAGGATCTTTGGAAAAAAAATTTGTGGCCAATACTGGTTAAGATTATGATACGTTTAAATAAGTAAATGAGTTTTAACATCAAAAGTACAATGGTGCAAAGTTTTTGTTTTGTCTTTGTTAAAAGTACAGTTTTCTTGAACTATTGGTCTGCTCTCCATAAGAAATTGTAAACAAAACTTTTTCTTGGGGCTCCTGGGTGGCTCAGTTGTTAAGCGTCTACCTTTGGCTCATGTCATGATCCCGGGGTCCTGGGATCAATCCCCACTTCGGGCTCCCTGCTTCTCCCTCTCCCATTCCCCCTGCTTGTGCTTCCTCTCTCGGTGTGTCTCTCTCTGTCAAATAAATAAATAAAATCTTTTTTTTAAGAACTTTTTCTTTGTCACTTAAGTTATCTGCCTAAAAAACCATGATTCTAGTTGACAAAATAATTTCCTCAGTTTATCACATCTTTGATTACTTAAGAAAACTGAGTCTTAGTATGAAGGGAGTTACATTTTGCTCACAACGATGTAACTTTCTGTGTTTGCCTTGAGTATCTTGTACTGTCACTTCAGTTAAAAGGATGATTAAACATTGTTTCATAATGATTTGTGATCCTATTCAAACATTCAAACAATTTTGATATTTTGTGACGTACTTCCCAAAATCAAATTCTAAAATAAAGTCTTTTTTTTAATTTCTTTTCAGCGTAACAGTATTCATTGTTTTTGCACTACACCCAGTGCTCCATGCAATCCGGGCCCTCTCTAATACCCACCGCCTGGGTCCCCCAACCTCCCACCCCCCACCCCTTCAAACCCCTCAGATTGTTTTTCAGAGTCCATAGTCTCTCATGGTTCACCTCCCCTTCCAATTTCCCTCAACTCCCTCGAAAGAACCAAGATGCCCTTCAATGGACGAATGGATAAGGAAGATGTGGTCCATATACACTATAGAGTATTATGCCTCCATCAGAAAGGATGAATACCCAACTTTTGTAGCAACATGGACGGGACTGGAAGAGATTATGCTGAGTAAAATAAAGTCTTTTGACCACAGTCTGGGTGTTCCAAAGAGCCCGTGGAACATTTCAGAGATTTTGTGACATTAAACTAATGAGTCTTATTTGGTACCTTACCCTCTATGGGAAGCGTTGCCAAAGAAGTGATATAAATTTATGTAGATAAAGTATTAAAATACTTGTCCTAAAAGTTATATGAAACTCTTAGAAATCTGATGTCTTGGTGTGATATTATCTCAAAATTGAGGAGAATTGGGGGTTAGGTGAGCCTGGTGGTGGTTATTAAGGAGGGCACGTATTGCATGGAGCACTGGGTGTGGTGCATAAACAATGAATCTTGGAACACTGAAAAAAATAAGAAATAAAGAAATAAATGTTGTGTGTCACAGAAATAACCAGGTTTCCTTGTTGGCTGCACTGGAAGAACTCTAAGCAGATCTCCAACCTTGGCCATTTCTAAGTCTTTCCTCATTTACGGACAGTTACACTTAAACTCAGATGTCTCGATAAATGTGCAGATGTGCTTCCTTTTCCATGAGATTCATGGAAGAAACTCTGAGAACAAGTTTCTGATAATCTTAGGACCGTAAATCTGAACTAAGTGAAAATATCCAGAAGTAGTACAAAAACTGGATTCAAGCAGAATAAGAATTAATAACACAACTCTGAACAACTTGAGAATAATTATACTCTTTATGACTTTTTGTTTGAAACTTTGTTACTTTTTTAATGCTTTGTTTTTGCAGATGTAAGGAAACTTTGTCTCCTAAACTGACTTAGAGCAATTTGATAAGATATACCTTTGTGAACAAATGGAAACATTTCCCTTTGCTCTTCAGCTGAACCCTCCAAATTTCTGGAACTGTCAGTGAGTATTCTTTAATTTTCATGGCAATCTTTTTATTTGCCTCAGTTCAATAAATCTGTATCGTCTCGTGACAGGACACATTAGAAGTATGGAAGTCTGCTCTCTACTGCCTGCCTTTAGAACTCAGAACCTGGCTTAACATTTCCTCCCATTATTATTCATGGTATTCTTTTTGTTTCCATAGAAACGCCTCTTACTTAACACCTGATGACTTACTCCATAGGCCTGCTGTTGTGAATCCAGCGGCATCACTGTCTTCTGAAATGAGTCTGCCTAAACCCACCTGTTGTCAGGACTAATACACTGGTTCAATGAGAAAAAACATCCTACCGGCGCAACTTTTAATGTGTGAAACTTCAGAGAGGTTTAAATTTAAATTTAATCTGAGCAACTCATCTATCTGGCAGAGGAAACGAAACATTTGCCTACCAAAGATTTACTTGTTTTCGTCTTCCTGTGAATTTATTTCCTTCCTTTTGAAGTCCCAAACCCCGACCCTCTTCTCTTAATTCAGGATGACATTCAAACTCATTGTGCCTGACAATCATATTTCTGTGCATTCCCCATACATATGCTATTAACTTGTTTTTCTCCTATTAATTTGTCTCATTTCAGGTTGATTCTTAGTCCAGCTAGAAGGACCTTGAAGGGGACAGGAACTCTTATTCCCCTTCCCTCCCTGCACCTGGCCCACTATACCTTCTCTTACTTCTGCTGGTAAGCCTTTGGCTGCTACATCTCCAAGAACCCCTTCCCAGCAAGGCGTTTTGAGGGTGGCAGGTGCCAGGAAGGAGACCCCCATGGGCTTTGTCTTAGGAAGGTTAGTCTGTAGGGTCAGGTGGAGAGGGATGTGCTGGACCTTAAACTGACTTTAGGAATAAAGATGACAAGAAATTACATTTTGAGCACCTTGGAGTAGCTAACATAGTAGACAGCTCTACAAAGACACCAGGAGCCAATGGAAGTCCAGACCTGGGCTGGGGCTAGGGGTGGCAGGAAGTAGGTGTGCACAGACTGGAAGTGGTGCTAGACACTGGGGCAGGGGCTGTCCTGAGAAGGTCACCAGGGACAGACTCCAGGGGCTGCTGAGCAAGGGGCTAGACCAAGGAGAGGGTACACCTCATCCCGTCAACAAAACTACCCAAAGACGGGCACTGCCTTTCTCCTAATAAGGAAATTAGGAAGTAACTGAAGAAAAAAAATTAAGGGAAATAGATGACAGAAACTAAAAAGGATTAATTTAGAGAGAATAAAGGCAAGTGGCCTCTGAGCTCAGTTCCAGTTCCCGGAGGCCAGTGGACATCAGCTGAGCGCCAGGGAGACAACCCAGGCAGGCAGGACATGTGGCCGCTCCCGGTTCTGTTTCTTCTCATCATCCAAGGTGAGTGGAACTGGGGCTTCAGGAGGGAGCACCTGCATGGCTGGGGCAGGACACAGTCAGGGTCCATCCCAGGGTAAATGGCAAGCGGGGCCTTTCACTCATCTGGACACTCAATCTTTTAAAAAAAAAATTTTTTAAGTTTTGTTATCTGACAGGTACTAAGTTGGTGTTGGGGGAAATAAGAAAGTAAACAACGTAAACAGCATCTGTTTTCTAGGACAGTGCTTGTCAGCCTTTTCAGATAGAGATAGTTAGACAGGTGATGGATGGATACGTGGTAGGTGATAGAGGGCGCATACACGCAAACATATGCGCACATACACGTAAATGCATGAATTCCTGACCAGCTTTGAAGAAGCACAGGGACTCAGTTTCCAGTTGAAATCAACCCACTCAAAATGGGGTTCAGGTA
This sequence comes from Enhydra lutris kenyoni, assembly GCF_002288905.1. NCBI lineage: Eukaryota > Metazoa > Chordata > Mammalia > Carnivora > Mustelidae > Enhydra > Enhydra lutris. The sequence goes on from NW_019154159.1 coordinate 20,196, forward strand.
TCTGGATCATTTAAAAGCCTGCGCAGCTGACCTTGACTTATTCCTAGAGCCTGGATCTTCTCTTCTAAAGAGCTCAGATACAGGAAGGAGGACAGGCAGCAAAACCAGGGTGACAGGCTCTCTGAAGACTTGCTCAGTCCCACACATCAGGCTGCCCGAGTCTTGCTCTGGATGAGCCAAAGACCGGACCACCATCCAGTGTCGTAGGCGCAACAACGGAGACAGGGGCAAATGCTCTGATGGCACCAGGAGCCACCCAGTTGGCTGCAGAATTGTAGACCCCATAAAAGAGACAATGTTTGAGCCAAGCCTTGAAGGATGAATATAAGGGGTTGATTGCCTTCAAGCAGAGAAGAGAGAATATTTCAGGCAGAGGGAACCGCTTGTGCAAAACTATGGAGACTCAGAAGAGCAAGGTGTGAGGTAAAATAACAAGCCATCGTGTGTGCGCGCGTGGTGGTTGTGTGTGTGAATGTGTGAGTGTGTCTGATTAGTCCAATGCCATGTGTCCATTCAAAGGGTGAGGTGAGGGTTTTTGGTTGTTTAGGGGTTAGAGTGTCAGCGGGTACGTGAGGAGGGACCCTCTGTCTCAGCATCTCTGGGATTCGGAAGTACACCACGGGCTGCTGTGTGGGCGCTGCACTGCTGGGGAGAGGTGTTGGCAGAAGACGCAAGAGGGGTCGATGGTCAGTAGGTATCAGTTGAGCAGAGGCCCCTGTATTGGCCAAAGGGGACATCTGAGAGAGGGGACAGCAAAAGTTATACTGCAGGGGATAAAGGAACAAGTTGGGATATGGTGATTAGACAGAAAGCAGAGGCTCCTGGCCCATCTTCAGGGCAGCGCCAGATGCCCCCGAAGCATCCGGACGAGCCCAGGGCTCAAGAGAAGATGAGACAAATGTCGGGTATCTGTCTTTTAGGCTACTTCTCCAAATGCCAAGACGGGGTGGTGAGAGGCACAGCAACGGGCACACTGACCACACACTGTGTGTATGGCCCAGGATGGGAATCCTACAACAAGTGGTGGTGCCGTGGAGAAAACTGGATGTCCTGCAAGATCCTTGTAAAAACCACCGGGTCAGAGCAACTGGTGAAGAAGGGCAGAGCCTCCATCCAGGACAATCCCAGCCGACGCACATTCACCATGACTTTGGAGGATCTCCGGTACGACGATGCAGGCACCTACTGGTGTGGGATTGAGAGAATCGGTTCAGACCTGGGGTTCAAATTTTCTGTGATTATTGACCCAGGTATGCATTACCCCACTCTGATCTGGGCCCTGGTACCCCCCAACAAATATTCCAGGACTGTCCCTCTGTCTTCTCTACAGATGGAGGAGAGTCTCTTAACATGCCCAAGAATACACGTGTGTGTGTGTTTGTGCAACTGTGTGCATGTGCAAGCAAGTATGGGGGGGGCACCAAGATTCTGGGAAAGACTGGAAGAAAGAGCGAGCCCCACATCTCTGCATGTCTCCACCTGCTCTCCCCAGAGGCAGCAGAGAAGCAGAGACTCGGCTAGGACAGACTTGTCCGGGGAAGGCAGCTCCTCTTTCCCTAGTCACAGCATCCCCTTGCAGCCCCAGGCTGAGTGGAGCCTTGTCAGGTGTGCAGGAAGAAGTGGGTGCTAGAAAGCTGTGATCCTGATGGTCTCAGCTGCAGGACAAGAGACCCTCTCCCTGCCTACTCCTTCTCCCTCTCCCTCCTCTGGCAACAGAAGCACAAAGGAGCAAGAGACTCTGAACCCATTTCTGGGAGAAGGAAAGGCAGACTCCAGCAGAGTGCAGAGGCCCCCTCTCTGGCTGCCTCTGAGCCTTGGAGGGGACTCTGGGCTCCCCCACAGCTGCCCCCGAGGCACTAGGGCCTCCCTGGAGAAAAGCCTCGAAAGGGTGTCCAGCTGGAGCCCCCCTCCACACAGCCCCACTTCCGGACCCCTCAGTCTTGTCCCCAACATACAGACACACAGACTAAATGGGAAATACATCTGCTACTCATTAGTCTCCTCACACTTAGCATATACAAATCTGGTGTGTGCATGTGGGCAGTGGACAGCTACGCTGGTGTAGAATGTTCCAGAAATTAACTGAAAAAGACCACAAAGGTGGGTGGATGTGTACGGGAGTGCAGGAGGAGCTGGGGCCAGAGACGTGGAGTCTGGACCCTCCAACCAGACAAGCCTTTGCTGGCAGGCCTGGTGCAGGAAGAAAGGCCCAGAGAGGTGGGCAGGACTGAGGGGACAACGGGGGCTCCAGTCTCTGGACAGCTGCAGGAGACGGGAGACCCTGGGCCAGTCAGCTCATGGGTCACAGTGCTTCGGGCAAAGCTGAGACTCAGAGAAGAGCTGATTGAAAGCTCCAGGGGTGGGGACGTGGCTCAGACATGCTCAGCGATGCCAAACAGGACACGGAGATTGAGCTGAATGTAATTGCTGCAGAGCTCCCCACCCCCACACACCTCCCACGGTGGTGAACTGGTGTTTCCCTGCAAATGACGTAATTGCAGGTTTGGGGTGAGAAACCAAAAAGATGCAAGAGCAGACCAATGTGCCTGAGCGATGTCCCTAAGACAGAAGCTTCTCCACCCTGGGGGTGGGGAGTGGAGAAGGCCATGGGAGCCACCTGCGTTCTCTCACAACCTTGCTCTGCTCTGTGTGTTTAGAACCGGATCCAACAGACTCTCCCAAGCCTGTGCCAAGCACCACACCAGCCAGTTGGGACTCCTCACCTCCGTTTACCCAGGGCACCAATAGTAGCCAGCCCGTGACTCTGATCAACCCCATCAGCAGGTGAGCAGGGCATTAAAGGATGGGGCTTTCCACGGCTGCCCTGTGACTGCTCCCCTCGGGACAATCTATCAGGGAACCCCCTTTGGCCCCACCGATGTTTCCTGGGAGGGGAGAATCAGCAAGGTCTGCCCTGACCCCCATCCTTTATACCTCTGAGCACGTGAAGAACTCCCCACTCCCCCACGAGGAAACTAACAAAGTGCTTCAGCTGGGCTGTAGGAGAGAAGGCTCTGGTCTCCTTCTGATCTGCCTCCCAACCAACAAGAACCTCAAAGAGAGGTAGTTGGTTCCATCCTCGAGTATGCCAGAGGGAAATGCTCTGTATTCTTTTCCTGTGGCTTCTAGAACAAATCACCACCAACCTGGTGGCTTAAGACAAATAGTTTTGTGACCTTATGGTCCTGGAGATCCGAGGTCTGTAATGAGTCTCCCTGGGCTAAAGTCAAGGTGTTGGCAGGGTTGGTTCCTTCTGGAGGCTCTAAGGGTGAAGCCCTTCCTTGTCTTTTCCAGCATCTAGAGACCCAGCACCCCCTGGCTTGGGGTCCCTTCCATCCTCATAGCCAGCAGTGGTGGTCGAGTCCTCCTCACACCACCTTAATGGGACACTGGCTCTCCCCTGTCCTTATACTTATAAACATGCTGGTGATGACGTAAGGCCCACCCAGTAACCCAGGATAATCTCCCCATCTCAAGGTCAGCTGGTTGGCAATCAACTCCATCTGCATCATGAAATTCCCCCTTGCTATGCCATGTAACTTAACACATTCACAGATCTGGGGGTTAGGACATCTCTGAGGGGTGGTGTTATTCTGCCTACAGCTGGACACAGGCGGGCACCTGTTCCATGGATCCAGCCCTGCCCTCCCCAAGTGCTAGGGAAATGCTGGGAAGGAGGGGGAAGCTGGGATTCCTGCTTTCTTACATTCCCAACATGGCCGAGAGGCTGGGCCATCAACCTGAAACGCCCACTCGAAGAAGCGTCCACAGACAGCCAATTAGCTCTTCCATCAGAGGGCAAACACACTGTCTCAGTTTCACCCCATCAGAGACCAGGGTGGAGATGCATTCCCTCCCTGGGTCCTGCCTCCCAGAAACACCCTCCACCAGCTCCTTTCCAGCTCCAGTCCAAGTTCTTTTCCTTCTCCAGGACCCTATTCCTTGGAACCTGGACCCTGTAGACATTTTGTTCAGTCAATCCTCTGAATGAGGAAAGCACTTGGCTCATGCTTGATGATGAGCTCTGTCCTGCTGGTGACTGTTGAAGACCAGTTGTTCTGTTGAGTGGGGAGTAGAGGATGTAGGACTTTTCAGAGACCAAGAGACCAAGGAACATGAGAGGAAGCCTGCAATGTGGAGAGACGGGATAGCATCCCCACAGGGAGTGCGAAAAGAGTACAGTGTCTTAAAAGACATTTTGAGGAAGGGCAAAGCAATGCTTTTGCCCCTCTCTCCAGAAAACCACCTGTGAAATCCACATGATTCATCATGCTCAAGGCAGGACGAAGGACAGAGCAAGGCTGGCCTGCAGGGGGTCCTTGCCCTGCTTGTGGAGGAAGACTTGAGGTCAAGGATGAGGGGTCCAGACTCATGGATACTGAGAGGGACCAACAGGGGGACACATGTAAGCAAGGCCCATCATCCATCTAGAACCCCGTCCACTATCCAGGATGTATGAGCGTACACCCCATACATGCTACCATGGGGGGGGGGCAAAGCTGGGAGAGACACCTCCCAGGAGAACTTTGAAGGTAAATACCCAAGTTGGACAGGGATGGGGATCCTTCTTGCTTCAAAGAGGTAATATTAGATCAGAGATGGAAATTCGGGAAACTTGGGCAATGTTGCAGCTCCAAGACAGATCTGATCCCCGTTAGGTGGGGACTCCTCTCGTCCTGACCTCAGGCATAAGCTCTGGCTGCCTCCCTGCTCCGCACAGGTCGGGGAAGATGGCCTCCTCTGTAGCAGCCAAGAAGCCTCCTGTGTGGACCCTCCTGCTGCCTCTTTGCCTTGCGACCCTGGAGGGGCTCTGCCAAAGATGATGGACCATTGCAGCATGCAGGACTCTGGCCAATGATGGGTTTTAAAATTCCCAACCAACCAGTCACTATAAAAACCAGAACTAAACCAAAAAGCTTGAGGGGGTTGCACATGGCCGGAGACCCCTGAAGACCAGGTGTGCAGAGTCCTGCCGATCCCACCTGCTGCCCCTTCGGTGCCTCCTGGAGTTAGAGTCGCCTGAACATCAGATGGAAGAGGGGTTGGACCATCTCCGACCCACATCCCATCTGTTCGTTCCATACCTTTGCTATTAAATCTATGGCTTTTCCTGGGCTCCTTTGAGATTATTTCACTGGGACGCTATTTCAGTCTTTTATATGTGAGAACAAGAACCTGTCCATACTAGAGGGTCCGAGGTGAGTCTAAATCCAACACTAGAGTCACAATGTGTCCAGCAACTAGGAGGTGGGAGAAGGGAAGAAGGGAGAGACCTGAATGATGCCTTTTTTTTTTTAAGATTTTATTTATTTATTTGAGAGAGAGAGAGAGAGACAGAGTGAGAGAGCATGAGAGGGGAGGTCAGAGGGAGAAGCAGACTCCTCATGGAGCTGGGAGCCTGATATGGGACTCGATCCCAGGACCCCGGGATCATGACCTGAGCTGAAGGCAGTTGCTTAACCAACTGAGCCACCCAGGCATCCCTGGATGATGCCTTTTAATCCCCTCAAAGAGTTCCCAATGAGGGCTCCCCTCCTATAGATGGGAAATTTCACTGATGGCCAGGAGTGAACAAAGAAAAGTATAAGGACTTGGGTTTGGAAGTCATTTTCTGTGTTCGTGCTTCTTTCTTTCTTTTTTTTTTTTTTTTTATCTTAATTAGGGAGAGAGAGAGAGAGAGAGCATGCAAGCTGGAGGGGGAAGGACAGAAGGAGGGTGAGAATCCCAAGCAGACTCCATGCCCAGTGTGGAGCCTGACGCAGGTCCCAATCTCATGACTTTGAGACTGTGACCTGAACTGAAATGAGGTGTCCAATGCTTAACTGTCTGAGCCACCCAGGTGCCCCTGTTTTCTGTATTTTCAAAAAGAAAATCATGGTATATATATACCTCACATATTGAAAGCCTTCACAAGCTAGGTGTGCAGTGAATGAGCCTTTTTTAAGCAGCAATACTTGGTTTACTGTCATTGCAGTCAAGATCTTAATAGGGATGCGGATATATGACTATAAATCGGTCAAAACTAAATGAAGTTACCCTTTTTTTCCTGTGTAAGTAATAAGTGTTTTGTGGGGAGGGACTTTGAAACAATGTAAATATCCACATGTCCCTGTATCTATATCAGTGGCCTCCAAGGACAGGGGACTCACCCAGTGGTCACAAGAACAATTCATTTCTGTCCCTCCCTTTGTCCCTTAGCCTCTCTGGTCCTTTAGGTGCAGGGCTCCAGGGACAGTCTGGACGTCTCCATCCAGACGGGACAAATGAGGGCTCAGATCTGTCCACTTCATGCCTGTGATGCCGTCCATCCCCAGTCAGCTCAGACCACCATCACCCCCTCCTGAGTTTCACCTGAACTTTGCCCTGCCCACCCTCCCCTGCTCCCCAGCAGAGCAAGGGCAAGACAGAATGCTGGTCCCTTCCTGTTTAACTTCCTCCCACTCACATCAAAAAATAACACAAGTCTTTTCCTCTTTTAATTTTCAAAGGTATACATATTTTTTCTCAACAAAGGTTTTGTTCTTTGGTTGTTGCTGGTGTTTTGTTTTTTCTCCTGTCTTCCACTTAATATTTTTCCTGGGCTCTGGCTACTCTTTTTTGTGTCCATATTTTTTGAACCAATTTTGGGGAACTATATCTCTTTTTTGAGCTCCTTGTCAGTGAGGTCGTTGTCTGTAATTTCTCTGAGAACAAGCGGAGTCCTGGAGCATTTCCTTTCTTTTTTTTTTTTTTTTTTAAATTTCAGCATAACAGAATTCATTGTTTTTGCACCACACCCAGTGCTCCATGCAATCCGTGCCCTCCTTAATACCCACCACCTGGTTCCCCCAACCTCCCACCCTCCACCCCTTCAAAACTCTCAGATTGTTTTTCAGAGTCCACAGTCTCTCATGGTTCACCTCCCCTTCCAATTTCCCTCAACTCCCTTCTCCTTTCCGTCTCCCCATGTCCTCCATGTTATTTGTTATGCTCCACAAATAAGTGAAACCATATGATAATTGACTCTCTCTGAAGCAAATTTTTGCTGGCACTCTGTTCCTCTCCTTGAGCCCCTTCGAAAAGGTGCTGGTTTGTTTTTGTCTGGCGCTTTCCTTTGAAGGTCGTCAGGGCATCTCTGAAGCTGGTGTGTCAGGTTGGGGGTGGGGCGTTCTGCCGCAGTGGGCATCTTCTGGGGGGAACACCTCCTCCACAAGCCAACACCTGCAGCCACACGGTTCTGCGTCGCCTGTCAAGAAAGGGTGAGACCTCAAGGCCTGTGTCTTACCATGTGAGAGCTCCTGGCCACCATCCCCTTTGCAGGGCTGAGTCCCAGAGTGGCTCTTTGCAGCAGCCAGCAGCCTCCCCACAGCCCTCCATGCCCACGGCAGAGGCAGCACCTTCCTCTTTACCGTCTTGCCTGACCCTAGAATGGACAGAGCCAAATGGTCCCGTGATCCATACTTAGATTTTCCTTGTGACATAAAACAGCGATCACTTTGTCATGTCACAGATTCCGCGGTCAGGAATTCAAACGGGTTGAGAGGGGACAGCCTGTCTCTGTTCCATCATGTCTGGGGCCTCAACTGGGATGACATAATGCTGGCGGGGTGACTCACATGGCTGGGTGCCACTGTCATCCAGAAGCTTCTTTGCCCGTGTGTCTGGATCAGGAGCCAGGGTGACCCAACACGGAGCCCCGTCCTGACTGTGGACCCGAGACCCTACAGGAGACCCTACCTCTCCATGTGGCCGCCGGGTTCTGAGTGGGACAGTCCCCAGAGCCAGCATTTCTAGAGACTGAGCAAGGAGCTACGGGATTCCTCCTGGCCTGGCCTCGGATGTCACACAGGGTCACTGTCCCCAGGCTCCATCCAGGCCTTCTGACGGGGACGAACATTGCTTCTTGGAGGGTGAAAACTATTATACTCTTTTCATGTACAAAACATAGATGATCGATTGGTAGATGGATCAATTGATGGACAGATCAGTAGAACATGGACATATACAGCATATCTTTAGTACTAAAATGTCATAGCTTGGGGGGGCATTTCTAGGAAGAGAAAATGAGTAAACAGGCTCCTTAGAAGATAATCATGGAAAAAAGTTGGGGCAGCGCTGCTCTGGGCTTCTGTCTGCAGCAGCCACAGCCCTTCCCGACGCAAGGGGTGGGGACATACCCCCAACTCTTAATAAAAGGAGTGTCAAGAAATTTGCAGCCCCATGTTGGAACTGCCACATGGAAGAATTTTTTTTTTAAGATTTATTTATTTGAGAGAAAGAGAACCCTCAAGGGCAGAGCAGAGGGACAGAGCAGCAGAGAGGGAGGGATAGGAGAAGGAGACTCCCCAGTGAGTGGGGGGTCCCATGTGGGTCTCTAGCCCAGGACCCTGAGATCATGACCTGAGCCAAAACCATGAGTCAGATGCCTAACCGACTATGCCCCCCACCCAGATGCCTTTGGAAGAATATTAATCTAGTGTCTTCATGTCACATTAAAAAACGAGGAGCCCAGAAGGGCTCAGGCCCCCGGCCCCAGTCATAAGGCCTGGGAACAGACTTGGATCTGCACCGGAACCAGCCTGGGGCTCGTCCACACGGCATCCCTGAGAGCCCATCTGTGTACTTGAAAGGTCAGTTCCCAAGCCTGCTGGGCTCCATATGGCCCCAGGTGTAAACACTAGGCAGACGTGACGACCATCCTGCCATTTCTCTGCTGTACTCACAGGTCACAGACTACACCCATCAATCGCATGAACTTGTGAATGTGTTTTTTTTGGGGTCACAATATTATTTTTTAAATAGAGTTTGTTGCCTACACAAAAACAAAAAAATTTCACTTCTGGTTTCTCTTTTAAAAAGCAGAAATACCGGAGAACAGCGGGTCCTGCGTGGCCACCAGAGTGTCTAAGACCTACCAGCGGCTCCCTAAGGCTTCCAGAACACTATTAAAGCTCACAGACTAGAAAGAAATAAAATTGTCCCTTTGTGCGGATAACATAATTATGTAGAAAATCGTAATGATTTCATACACACACACAAAAATACCAACTGCTAGGATTAAAAAATGAGTTTAATGAGCTACAGGAAAAAAGATCAATACAGACGCACATACACATATACACACACAAACATACACACATACATGTACACACACACACACACACACACACACACACACAGTCCTATTTCGATACTAGCAACGAGCCTGTAGAAACTGAATTGAAACACACGGTGCTAGTCACAGCTGCTGGACAAGAAAAAGAAACACGGGCTGTAAATCTAACAAAATATGCAGCACCCATGTACTGAAATTTACAAAACTCTGGTGACCGAAGACAAGGACTATTTAAACAAATTGCGAGAGGTACCACATTATCAACACAGAGGAGATGTCAGTTCTCCCAATATCGATCTGTAAGTTTAACACGATTCCTATCAAAATCCCAGCAAGATTGTCTTGGTAGAGAAAGACAAGCTTACACTAACATTTACACGGAAAGGTGACGAAACTAGAGTAGTTAAAAATGAGTTTGAGAAAGAATAAAGTACATCACAAGATTCTCTCTTGCCCAGCATTGTGTTTCCTACATTGCCTTGTGTGTGTTTTATCATATGGCCCATATGTGCCTCTTTGGCTGAATTTCTCCTTCGGTGGAGTCCTGGACCAGTGCCAGCTCTCCTGGAAGGTGTCACGAGGGGTCCTCCCCTAACAGAAGCCACGCCGGAGCTTGGGTTCCGAGCATGGCCTCCCTGCCTGCAAATGCAGCACTGAGGAGCTCGAGTGTTTTCTGGAAACTGGCATCACTGGCTTTGTGTGGTGGAGACGAGAGGGCTGGTCTAGATGCGAGGAGCTGAGTGGAGCTGGGGACGCGTGCTCGTGACAGACTGTGTTCCTCCCTGCACACTTTCGGAAGGGGGCCATTGACAAGCACTCAAAACCACCTGAGTCCTTCCCAGGACTGGTGTGCCCCATGGTGGCTGTGGCAACCTGCCATCCCACGGAGCCTCCTGGCTGCAGGAAGGAGGTGGTTATTGCCCTGGGGGAACACTGAACCCGGAAGCTTTTGTGGCAAGAAATTCTTGCCCTTGGGAGGTAGGCATGAGGGCAAGGAGCTAGGGGTTCGGGGGTGGAGAACGGAGGACCCCCCGAGCATGAGCCCAGGAGACTCGTCCTTCCTGAGGACTCAGAGCAAATGTCCTCTGAGAACCAGGATTCTCCCTCGAGACACAGGACCCATACTCCCAAGAAGACCTGGGTCCCTCCAGGATCCAGGCACAGCAGCTCCCCCTGCCCTGGAGTCTGGAGTCTGAACGTCTCTCTTGTCCAGGCCAAGGAGCTACGTTCCTGGACAGGGCCTTCCTGGGAACGGTGCACTACATTGTGGATTATCTTCCTTCGGCTTAATTCCTCCACAGCCCCTCGGAGGCCTGTTCACCCAGAGGACAGCGCCGATCAATGTCAGGAACAGGGGAAGCTTCAGGAAGACCAGGAGCAGGAAGTGGACACTGCTGAGCAAGGACCTGCGGGGGGGACATAGGGACAGGAAATGACTGCCTCCTCGGGGGGAGGCCCAGGACCCTTCTCTCCCAGCCTGTTCCTGTGTCCTGACCCTAGAGCCCTCATAACTCAGGATCAAACTTGGAAAAGATGTGCCTGGGCAGCCCCTCTCTGGGGCCCCATCACCTCCCCTCCCCTGACTGTGCACTACTCCTGGGAATTCTGTGAAGGAGAGGTGATGGGGCAAAGAGAAGAGGCGCCTGGCACTGCCTGCTTTCCAGAAGCTTCCTCTCTGTCCCTTTCTCTCACATTTGTCCTTAACAACCTACTTCTTGAAAACTACCCCCACCCTCACTTTAAAGCCCTGACCCTTATCCTTGGCCCTACACAGGGCCTGAGAGCAACATGGTAGCCCTTTCTGGGTATCTTTGGAAGGAGGAAAGTAGCCTGGAGCCAGCTCATCTCTCTCCAAACCCCCACAAGAAGCACCTGGATCTCTGGTTCAGCAAAGACCTTTGGAGGTAAGCCCCAGTTAGGGCTCTAGAACCAGAAGCCAGAGTCCAGAACCAGGGGGGGAAGGAGAAGGGGAGGGGTGGACATGGGAGGAGCCGCATGTCCACGTGAGCCAGCCTCCTGCTCCCCTGCAGCTGCTGCATGGGGGAGAACGTTCCCCAAACAAGTGATACTTTCCACATGAAATCCCCACGCAGCCACTGAGAATGTAAACATTGTGACCCAAACTGAAGCAAACCCAGCAGAGAGGTAAAAATCTCATGGTGTGCTGCCAGCCCCCACCCAGGATCCCATAAGGCTGCTGAACCCCATTTTCTGTGGTCTCTAGGCTGGGGGCCCTTACCCTGAGCAGCAGGTCAACGGCTCCTCCATGCTGAGGTTCTGGTTGGTGTTCAGCCCCGGAAAGGCAGCAGGTACAGCTTGACATGTGGTCCTCCCTGTGGTTTTACTTGGTGCTGGAGATAAATCACATATCAGGGGCTACTCTATCCCCAGCCATCCACTACGTGCCCATTTGAACCCAACGTTATGCATGATGGCCCACTGGAAGAAGGGAATTGAGAGATGCTCCAAAGCTAGCATCAGGCCACTTCCAGGATGGTGTGAGCTGCTCAGGGACCAAATGAGACTTTTCTAGAACTGGTCAAATGAGCCACCTCTAGTAAGTGTCGGATCTTTCTTTCCATCCCAAGTCTGACTCTGCCTAGGGAGAGAGCAGGGGCAAGCCTGGAGAAAATGGCCCTGCCTGTGGCCCAGGAGCCTCAGAGAGACTGTAGGAGGGGGCTCACAGCACCTTCAGATGGAAACTAAGGCCACTTTAACTCTCTGCTAGGGAGGAGCTAAGTCTCAGGTGTCCAGGCTATTGGTGTGACCAGTGTCTCTGCCCCAACCTCATGACTGCCCAAAAAAAGCAAGCCTCCCAGAGTCTTTGCCTTCCCAGTGCTCCCAGGACAGGCTCCGTTTCATCAACTACAGCCCTTGACATCTTGGCCACTGGGGATTCACTGACATATGAGGCACCATTCCTGCCCTCACACAGGGCAGAGGCATCTAAGTCGATGGGCTCAAATCAATAAAGAGAGGGCAGAGGGGCAGCCCGCCATCAGATACAGCGAGAGCACAGAAGGCTCAGACCTCAGGGGCCATCCAGGCAAGCAGAAAGGAGAGAAACGAGGAGTGGTGACACCTAGAGGAGGCCACGGGTATTACAAGATATTTTTAGAACAGGAGAGAACCCAGAGTGTAGTTCTGGGCTGAGGGGAAGAGAAAGTGTGGATAATTGATGGAGGAAGATACAGATGAGCAAGGAGGGAATTTGACTCGAGGAGACAGGGAGGCAAGGAGATCCAGGGTGAGGAGCCAGCCTCAAGATGATTGTTCTCGAACAAGGTGAGGGAAACCGCCCTCAACCTAGAAGGGAAAGGGGGAAGAAAGAGTTAGGCATCACAGAAGTTTGTAGGGGGAGAAGAAAAGAAACTGAGAGAGTTCACGTCTGATATTCCATGTGCCCTTGGTAAGATAGAAGAATGGGAGAGTCATATTAGAGACCATGAACTTATATGGACACCCATCATCACCGGCTGTGACTTCTCCAGCGCTACTGCAGCAGATAGATTTTAGATAGGAGATCGATTTGCCCTAGATTGCCTAGGATCTTACCCAGTTTTAGCACTCAAAGCCCCACATCCCAAGAAATTTCTCAGTCCTAGGCAAACCCCAATGGTTGCTCACCCTAATTTTAAGATGGATCCAGGGATGACGGTTTCAAGAGGCAGGTAGGGAAATGGTGCATGACAAGTGAAGAAAATGTAGTCCTCCTTGAGAGTCGGGCCTGGCTTAGGAAGGAAGTGAGATCAGGGCAGGGGAGGGGCAGGCAATAAGTGGGGAGAGAATGGAGAGAGGGATCCAAGGACTGGAAACATATGTGAGATTGCGAGTAGGGCCAGCGGGGGTGAGGGTGTGGGAAGGCTGATGCACAGAAAGTTGTCTGAAAGTATAGCGTCTGCAGGTAGGGTTCTGGACATGGACCAGTTTGGGGTGACAGCAAGACGTGCAATGTTGCCATGGAGTGGCTGGAGAGTGGAAATGCAGGTCACTGCAGTTGAGAAGGTCCTGGAAGCTGAGACAAGTTACTTGTTTAAAACTCCCAAGACAATGACAGGGATTAGGGGTGTCGGAGAGTAACCTAGAAGCCAATGGAAGGTCATGCCAAGGAGAAGTAGAGGATGCATGTGGCCATGTGACACAAATGTTAAAGGAGCAGATAGGATAGTGATAGGTTGTGGTGGGGGACTGGGAGAATTTGAACATAGCTTCACCACCCTATAGCACGTGGAAGTAGGAAAAAGAGCAGCTTCCACTCAAGAAGCCTATTTTTTGAAATGAGAGGAGTGAGGCCAATTTCAGGACAGTATAGTCGAGAGAATATTGTATGAGTAAGCTGAAGATGTATGTATGAAGAATTTGTTTCCTTTGGTACAGGTTTCCAAAGGGCATGGTGGAGATAGTCTTGGTGCAGCATGGAGGGGCCTCCCGCAGTGGAGTGAGGTCCTGGCCCTCTGAAAATGAGGGTACCTTCAGCTACACACCCCCACCCATGCCAAGGCTAAAAAGACAGCTGCCTCTCACCCTGCCTTCATCATAGGCTCTTGCCAACACTACTGGGATGAGGACTAGACAAGACCCAGAGACAAGACCCATAAGCTCTGCTGGTGGAGTGAGAGGATCTCTTACCTGTGGAAACAAACACGTTAACGTGGAATGAAGGGTCATATGACCACACATCCAGGAGCCATACTGTCTGAATTCTACACCAGTAGGATCCAGCATCGTCTGCAGTGAGGTTCTCCATGGTCACTATAAAGGTGAGATGATCAGCGTGGTCTCTGATGGACACACGCCCACTCCTCTCTTCTTTCTCTTCTCCCTTGGTCTCCACGATCTTCTCACATGTTGCGTCATACTGTCCTCGGCACCAGTATTTGTTATACCTCTGGTATACCTCCTTGTACCAACACTGCACGCACAGAGAGCCACCCAAGGTGCCTGTCACAGAGCTGGGGCCCGTCAGGGACAAAGAGCCTGGAAGACACAAGCCACATCCCAGGACTCCATCTCAGTGGCCTCCTATAGCAGCTGTCTGCCTGAAGCCCAAGGGGAAAGTTGCCAGGGAGGTGTAGACAGTTCTGGGCTCAGAGATGTGGGCCTGGAGAGACATCAGAGCTTAGACTTAAGCCAGAGGGTAGGAGAAAGAGCTTCCACTCAAGAAGCCTATTTCTTGAAATGAGAAGAGTAAGGCTAATTTCAGGACAGTATAGTAGAGGGAATATTCTGTGAACAACCTAAAGATGTATGAAGAATCTATTTCCTTTGGTACAGGTTTCCAAAGATCATGGTGGAGATAGTCTTGGTGCAGCATGGAGGGGCCTCCCAGGCAATGGAGTGAGGCCCCAGCCCTGTGAGAGTGAGAGAGCCTTCAGCTACACATCCCCACCCATGCCAAGGATGAGGAGACAGGGGGGAGTCACCTCTCTCCCTGCCCTCATCATAGGCTCTTCCCAACACCACTGGGACTGAGGACTAGACAAGACCCAGAGACACTCTTCAGCATGACACTCAACCTCGTCTCCATGTTCAGTCATATCCCCTAAGATCTACTGGTGGAGTGAGAGGATCTCTTACCTGTGGAAACAAACACGTTAACGTGGAATGAAGGGTCATGTGACCACACATCCAGGAGCCATACTGTCTGAATTCTACACCAGTAGGATCCAGCATCGTCTGCAGTGAGGTTCTCCATGGTCACTATAAAGGTGAGGTTATCAGCATGGTCTCTGATGGACACACGCCCACTCCTCTCTTCTTTCTCTTCTCCCTTGGTCTCCACGATCTTCTCACATGTTGCGTCATACTGTCCTCGGCACCAGTATTTGCTATACCTCTGGTATACCTCCTTGTACCAACACTGCACGCACAGAGAGCCACCCAAGGTGCCTGTCACAGAGCTGGGGCCCGTCAGGGACAAAGAGCCTGGAAGACACAAGCCACATCCCAGGACTCCATCTCAGTGGCCTCCTATAGCAGCTGTCTGCCTGAAGCCCAAGGGGAAAGTTGCCAGGGAGGTGTAGACAGTTCTGGGCTCAGAGATGTGGGCCTGGAGAGACATCAGAGCTTAGACTTAAGCCAGAGGGTAGGAGAAAGAGCTTCCACTCAAGAAGCCTATTTCTTGAAATGAGAAGAGTAAGGCTAATTTCAGGACAGTATAGTAGAGGGAATATTCTGTGAACAACCTAAAGATGTATGAAGAATCTATTTCCTTTGGTACAGGTTTCCAAAGATCATGGTGGAGATAGTCTTGGTGCAGCATGGAGGGGCCTCCCAGGCAATGGAGTGAGGCCCCAGCCCTGTGAGAGTGAGAGAGCCTTCAGCTACACATCCCCACCCATGCCAAGGATGAGGAGACAGGGGGGAGTCACCTCTCTCCCTGCCCTCATCATAGGCTCTTCCCAACACCACTGGGACTGAGGACTAGACAAGACCCAGAGACACTCTTCAGCATGACACTCAACCTCGTCTCCATGTTCAGTCATATCCCCTAAGATCTACTGGTGGAGTGAGAGGATCTCTTACCTGTGGAAACAAACACGTTAACGTGGAATGAAGGGTCATGTGACCACACATCCAGGAGCCATACTGTCTGAATTCTACACCAGTAGGATCCAGCATCGTCTGCAGTGAGGTTCTCCATGGTCACTATAAAGGTGAGGTTATCAGCATGGTCTCTGATGGACACACGCCCACTCCTCTCTTCTTTCTCTTCTCCCTTGGTCTCCACGATCTTCTCACATGTTGCGTCATACTGTCCTCGGCACCAGTATTTGCTATACCTCTGGTATACCTCCTGAGCCTGGAAGACACAAGCCACATCCCAGGACTCCATCTCAGTGGCCTCCTATAGCAGCTGTCTGCCTGAAGCCCAAGGGGAAAGTTGCCAGGGAGGTGTAGACAGTTCTGGGCTCAGAGATGTGGGCCTGGAGAGACATCAGAGCTTAGACTTAAGCCAGAGGGTAGGAGAAAGAGCTTCCACTCAAGAAGCCTATTTCTTGAAATGAGAAGAGTAAGGCTAATTTCAGGACAGTATAGTAGAGGGAATATTCTGTGAACAACCTAAAGATGTATGAAGAATCTATTTCCTTTGGTACAGGTTTCCAAAGATCATGGTGGAGATAGTCTTGGTGCAGCATGGAGGGGCCTCCCAGGCAATGGAGTGAGGCCCCAGCCCTGTGAGAGTGAGAGAGCCTTCAGCTACACATCCCCACCCATGCCAAGGATGAGGAGACAGGGGGGAGTCACCTCTCTCCCTGCCCTCATCATAGGCTCTTCCCAACACCACTGGGACTGAGGACTAGACAAGACCCAGAGACACTCTTCAGCATGACACTCAACCTCGTCTCCATGTTCAGTCATATCCCCTAAGATCTACTGGTGGAGTGAGAGGATCTCTTACCTGTGGAAACAAACACGTTAACGTGGAATGAAGGGTCATGTGACCACACATCCAGGAGCCATACTGTCTGAATTCTACACCAGTAGGATCCAGCATCGTCTGCAGTGAGGTTCTCCATGGTCACTATAAAGGTGAGGTTATCAGCATGGTCTCTGATGGACACACGCCCACTCCTCTCTTCTTTCTCTTCTCCCTTGGTCTCCACGATCTTCTCACATGTTGCGTCATACTGTCCTCGGCACCAGTATTTGCTATACCTCTGGTATACCTCCTCCGTACTGACACTGCACACTCAGAGAGCCACCCAAGGTGCCCGTCACAGAGCTGGGGCCTGTCAGGGACAAAGAGCCTGGAAGACACAAGCCACATCCCAGGACTCCATCTCAGTGGCCTCCTATAGCAGCTGTCTGCCTGAAGCCCAAGGGGAAAGTTGCCAGGAAGGTGTAGATGATTCTGGGCTCAGGGATGTGGGCCTCGAGGGACATCTAAGTTTAAAACCTAACCCAGAGAGTCTGGAAACAAGGGCCAGCAAGAGAGGTAGGGATCTGTGCCCTGTGAGCCTAGAAACACTGAGTAACCACACAAGGATCCTGCCCCTTGGGGACAGGGAGAATGAGAACAAAGCTGGAGAGGGAACAGCATGAGCTGGCTGTCCTGCCCTGTCTTAGCCTTTGCAGGCATGAGATTCAGTGAGATATAAAAACACTTCCCTTTGCAGTGAGCCTCTGCATTCAGGTTTTCTGCAACTCAAGCTTGTTCTGTAGGAGCACAGCTTCTTGTTTACTCCACTCTAGAGGTGTTCTCAAGAGAGGAAAATAAACCCCTGGCCTTCCTCCAGTCTCGAAGGAGGAGCGACACACTGCTAGGAAGGGCTGGGTCCCAAGGAGACTCTCACAGGCTCCTTGACATGAGTTTAGGGCATGAACTGACCACCCCTAACCCCATCACTGTACCCAGGACCTTACCATCTTTCTTTACCACCTTTCCCCCTTCCTTTCTTAAGCTAGCCATACAGCCCTCCATAAATGTAAAGTGGTCACATTTTTCCAATGTTTGTAACCCCAGGTGTTTGTAATCCCAAAGGGTATGGTGGGTGGGAGAATGCTGGAACAGAGAGTGGGGAGCTAAGCCAGGAGCTGGGATGGGAAAGAACAAAAAAAAAAAAAAAAAGAACCAAAATTTCAGTCTCTACAAGTGACTCCAAAACTTTTATCAGGACCCAGGAGGAAGTCTAGCTGTAAATGGACAGGAAGCTGAACCTGTGGCCTCGGAGAGATCAGCCAGTCCACGTGAAGGGGTGGGAAGAAGTTTCCGTCTCTAGTTTACCTGAACCCAAGCAAGGGCATTTAGGCAATTTTATCAGAGTTAAGCAAGCAGATGTGAGGAAGCCGTGATATGCTGGTAAACCAGCTCTGGGCAGGGAGCAAGGCGGGGTGCAGGAGAGTCAAGGAGAAGCCATGGTTCATAGCATTTCCCAGTTTCTGTGGTGTAAACACTCTCAGTATGACGAATTTCATGCTAACAATATGCTGTCACTGGTTGTAAGGTTGGGAAAATAAGTCTGTGATCAGCTCTTGTGAATGAGTGCAAGCCAGCTCCAGCCACTGCTGCTTTGGTGCCCATTTCCTTAATTACAGTGATTCAGAAAAAGTCCATCATCAAGAGGAAGAAGAAGAGGAGGAGGAGGAGGAGAGGGAGGGGGAGGAGGAGGGGGGAGGCGGAGGAGGTAGGGGGGGAAGGGAGAGAAGAAAAAGAAGGGAAAAAAAGAAAATAACCATTATTATTTTCATCCTCATTTAAGACATTTTGAGCGTCTTCCATCTGTAAAGAGATATATCTCTTAAATGTCTTTCTGAGTCTAAGATCTCAGTTATGAGGGCCCCAGGGGACCTTGAAGACCATCCCATCCACTCTCCTGTGTTACTGAGAAGAAAATTATGTTTTAGCCAGTGTCACCCAACTGGTCTTCTTTCTTTAAACGTCTGCCTTTCCCACCCACTATTCTGGGACAGTCCATCATTATGTTGGGCAGGTTCTATGTCTTACCCAACATAAAAATTATTCTACAAACATGAAGAATACCACCTAATTTTTACCCTGAACTTACTTTCCACAGAGAATGGGCTCTCATGCATGTTGAATGTCTTTTTTTTTAAAGACTATCTTCTCCAAAACGATTGTATTTACCTAACTGCAAAACACCTTGTTCTAGCAGGGGTTTAAGATGCATGCTGAGGGTACCTTTTTGGTCCCTTCTTTAATTCCTGCTAAGAAACATTTCCAACCCCTTTAAACTAAGTTCTGACACATTCTGAACTATTGCTAATGCCTGAACTTTCCATGATCTTTAAAGAGATCAACACTTTCACATAAGCTATTCTCTCCTTCCACTCAGCAAACTCATTCATCCTTCAAGACCAAAGTCCAGTGAAGCCTCGATAAGGACTTGCACTGGATCAAGAGCAGTGTTTGGGGCCCCTGTTGTGCAGCTCCACACCACATGAATAAATTTCTACAGAAAGTTCTATGCTGTATCACAGTGACTTGACTCCCTCTTTCAACCATGAGTCCCTGAGTGTAGAAGTTGCTGTCCTGACACACAGCTGGTCCTGGCACACAGATGGTGCTCAATAAGCATATGCAAATCTGTAGATGAATGCTTCAGTGGATAGAAGAATGTACAGATGGATGAATGGATGTGTCCTCCCTGCTTTTGCTGAGACTTCTCTGGCTTGAACCCAGGACAGACATTCTATCCACTGTTCCACCCCCTCCAATAACAAGTGCCCAAAACCCCAGCCCCACTCACCTGAGAGGCAGAGAAGGAGCAGAACTGGAGACAGCCGCATGGTCCTGTCTCTGGCTGGTGTCCCCAGCAAATCCAGGTCCCCGCTGTAATCCAGGTGTTTGCAACAGAGCCTGCGGTGTCCACTTTCTACTTGCTCAAGTTTCCTATGTGTTTCTGTCTCTCACCTACTTCCTTTTTCATCTCCTAGATACTTCCTAGTTTGAAGCCCTACTTAGGAAAAGGGGAAGAGCGTCAAGAGATCAGAGAATGGACTACGAACAAGAGAAATCTGCTGGTTTTTCCTGGCAATAGAAAGTTTGGATCATACCCTGAGTCTTCATGAAAGTCAGTCCCAAAATATGAAACCTCCAACAGAGGAGAGCCTTTGTCCCCATCTCTCATTCTTCTTCCTGTCCAAGGCTACTTGCTCGACCTAACCAGCTGTCCCTTCTCTCTGACTACATACTTTTGGGTCATAAAACACCCCACTTAAATATCTGGGGTGAGGACTCCCCATGAATCTCTCAACCACTACCTCCATGTGGTTGATCTCATACCTCTTCCTCTAACGTAGTCTCTCTTCTGGGCTCTGGACCCAACTTTTTGACTACTTGTGGGGAAGCTCCACCTGCTTGTACACCCTTAATCTATTTCAGTATAAAGGTGTTGGTGAAGGGCATAGATCCCGGAGTCATGCAGATTTAAATCCCACCTCCACTGTGTACTAACCATGTGCCCTTGGGCATGTTGCTACATCACTCTCATCCCTAGCTTCTTCATCTATAAAATAGAGTCATAGTAACCATCCTCACCTCATAGAAATAAAGGAGTGAACAAACATAAAGCACTTGTCACCGTGCCTGGAACATAGTAACTGCTCAGTAAATGTTAACTCTTTAGAATAGTCCTGGATCAGGACTAGCTTCTCATCCGGTCTGTCAAACAGTTATACACTCCCTCCAATTCAACTTAAACGTCAGAAACATATTCTTCTCGAAGACACAGGTATTGGCTTTGCCCAAATTATTTAAGTTTACAACAAAGCTGTGAGGCAGGTACCGTTATCCCCACTTTACAGATAGGAAGACAGAGGCACAGAGAGGTCCTGAAACCAGACATCATCAAATCAAGTCCATAAATCCTAGTCTAGTTTGTTAGCCATAGGGATATGGGGAGAAAGCTGCCCGGTGTCATCCATGCCCAGAGCCATTCTGCTTGGGGACAGCAGGAGGTCCATAGGGCTCTGGCCTGCCCACCTCCACCAGCAACTGTCGGAAGCACCTGGAACACATACATTTGGGAGAAGAGGCTTAACTCCTAGGAGAAAAGGCTCATCTTATCACTGTCTGTTCCACCACACCAGAGAGGAGGTAGAAGCTGGGGCAGTGCAAAGCTGAGCACAGACAACATTATTAGGGAAATGCAGCCATCAAGGAATGCAAATCAAAACCATGGTGAGACACTACTTTACACCCACTAGGAAGACTACCATCAAGAAGTCAGATAGTAAGTCTTAACAAAGATGTCAAGAAGTCAGAACGTCCATATACGCATTCATGGGAAGAAAAATGGTGCACCAGTTTGGAAAACAGTCTACAAATTCCTCAAAGGATTCCACATAGAGTTGCCATAAGACCCAGCAATTTCACTCCTAGGTGTACACCCAAGAGAAATGAAAACATATGTCCACACAAAAACAGGTACACAAAGGTTTTTAGTAACTTTATTCAGAATAGCCAAAAGGTAGAAACAACCCAATGTCCATCAGCGGATGAACAGATAAACAAAATGTGATCTAACCTCACAATGAACTATTACTCAGCCATTAACAGGAATGAGACCTGCTAGAAGGTGAACCTGAAAACATTACGCAAAGTGAAGGAAGTCAGTGACTGAAGACCTCATAGTATGTGATTCCATTCATTGCAAAGACGAGAACAAGGAAATCTATAGATACAGAAGTCATGTAGTTGTTGCTTAGGACTTGGTGAGATTCAGAAAGGGATGATAGCTAGAAAGCATGGGGTTTCCTTTCGAAGATGATGAAGATGCTCTAAGATCGGGTGTGGTGATGGCCGCACATATCTGTGAGTACACCAGACGCCACTGAATGGCATACATTACACGGGCAAGTTGCATGATATGTGAACTATATCTCAATAAAGCTTTTTTTTTTTTTTTTTTTTTTAAAGATGAGCACAGAGAGGCAGGAGACCGGCTGGTGGGTGGGAAGGGAGAGGTAGGGATGGGAGACAGGTCTCAGAATGGTGTTTTCCTCTGCACCCCCACACCATTCCATGTCTTTATTCTTCATCCAGAGCCCAGCACATGGGCCCCGGGAAGACCAGGCTTTTCAGAGCATCAGCAGCAGGAAGTGAAGGGACCAGGGTACGGGAGATGGCACCACACAAAAGAGCTGCCTCCCAGAGACAGGTGTCTGGACCTCTCTCCCACCCTCAGCAATGAGCAACCCATACACAGGAGAAAAGTCAGAAAGCTCAGCTCCAAAATTAGAAGAGAAAGAATTAGACACCTGCCTATATAGGCACTGCTGAGCAAAGGAAGGATGAAGCAGTGACGAGGACAAGCTCATCCATAATTTCTTCTTCTAACATTTCCTTTATTAAAAAAAAAAATCCACACACCTCTTGAAAGGCAGTCAAGATAGAGTTCTAGGAAATAAAATAATTAAATGACAAATGCATTTTGAAAACGGAGGAAAATTTGGTGGACCCTGCATAAAACAATGGAGAGGAAGAATAATGTGGCTCAAAACCCTAGTGATTAAGGAAAGAATTTCTCTGGGGTCCGTCCAACTCCTGAGAGGATGCCACACAAGCACTAATAAGCAACTACCATAGAAATAGAGCCTGGTGGTGGGTATCAAGGAGGGCCCGTATTGCATGGAGCACTGGGTGTGGTGCATAAACAATGAATCTTAGAACACTGAAAAAATAAAATTTTTAAAAAAGAAAGAAAGAAATAGAGCCTCTAGAGTGGAAGTGTGATGTCCCTGAATGGGTGCCAAATCCGGATGCCAGTGTGTGAGGAATGCAGATGTTGCTGGTGCTTTTGAAAGAAAAGGAGGAAGCTTTGAAATTTGATTCAGTGGCTTTCCTGCTTTCAAAATTTCGCCATCTCCCCTTTGGCTACAGTCAAGTCCAGACCCTGCTGTGATACACCAGACCCAGCTCCTGGTTGGCCTCCAGCCTCTCCCTGTCCTCCACAGCTCACACTCTGGGCCCTGGCCACTGTAAAGGACTTCCAATGCCCAAACAGCAGGTGCTCCCTTGAGCCAACAAGCCAGTGCACATGGTGATCTCTCGACGCCCATCCAACCTCCCATCCACCTGCCCAGGCACATGTACCCTCTCAGCTTCCTTTGAGATGCAGATAAATCCTTCCCTCCCAACCTGGGCACTGGCAGACTTGACCCCTGCCTCTGAGCCACTGCCCCACCTGTGTTCATGTCATTCTCTCCTAACCCTGCCCCAACATGCTTTCTCGGGTTTTCTGTCTTCGGTGTTGCTCTGTTTTGTTTTGTCTTTGGAGGGTCCCTCAGGTCCTGCAGGTTGAGTTCACAGGCCCAGGAAAACCACCCTTCACCAAACTTGTCCTTTCTTTACCTGGTGCTTTCAATCCCATCCCCTGTTCACACACCTCAGAGACAATCCTTCAGTGGATGTCCTTGCCTCCGCATGATTATGAAGAACGTATGCTTGCTTTGTAGGCATATGCTTAAAACCACACGGTTTCGGGCCATCCATCTCATTCTGGTGTTACTTTTCTCATGCAGCACCGGGTCCTGAAGCCTCATCCGTGTCACTGAGTGTCCATTTTACTGTTTCCAGCTTCAGCTTCTCCTCCGCAGCAGGTGCCCGAGGCCACTCATCAGTGCCCGGTGTTGGATGTCTAGGTGGCCCCCAACTCCTTGCCTCCATGAATGGCACCTAATGAACATTCTCTAGCACACACCCCCTAGGGGCCTGCAGAACATGTTCCCGGGATATACACCCAGAGCATGGTTTCCAGGCCCCAGGAAAAACATACCCTTAACCTGACAGATTGCTGTCCAGAATGGCCACGTTGGACGGTCGGGTCTCATTCCTTAAAGCCAAAGTTTACAGTCAGAACCTGTTTCACTGAGTGGACCAGAGTCTTCACCAACTGTGCACTGTGATCCCTGTGACGTCCCCCGACCCCTTGATGCTGGCCAGCCGTTTGGTCTGGATTAACTCAGTCAGGTGAAAAATAATGTATATATGTATAATAGTTCTTCAACTCTTACTGAAATCTCTCTGTCTAGACTCTCCACAGCTTAAGATCAATTCAGGACCCTTGTTTGGCCCCTCAAGGGAAATAAACCAGGGCCACCCACCAGGACCCTCGGGTGCATTATCAACAATCGCTTCCTGCCTGCACACACCACAGGGGACTCTGCGCGTCTCGTGGCTGCACACCCAAGCCGTCACTAATGCTGCCTGAAGTGGCTCATTCTCCCAACCGTCCCATTACTGCCGCCCCCAGACAAGTTGTGCTACCTCATCAGGTCTCCTGGGAATCAGGGTCTGCTCCTCTGAGGCCCTGCACACCCCAACACCAGGCCTCTGGCTTGTCCTCATTCTGCTCCTCGTGGGAAGCTTGGCTGTTGTCCCCTTAACTGCCGGCCTCCCACTCCTCCAGAGAGCCCCCCTCTCCCGCCTGGCACCTCTCTAGCTCCCCGTTCTTCATTGGGATGGTGGCATCACCCTCCTAAGGACTGCTGTGAGGCATGAAGGAGATCCCTGATGTCAAATGCTAGGCACAGACCCTGGCACAATGTAGCAACTGATATCACACACACACACACACACACACACACACCAGTGGGCTGATGAAACATCCCCCGCCTCTGTGTCTGGCAGGGAACAGCCGCGGTCTCCATATCCTCCCGCGCATCTGGGTGGGTGGAAACGGTTTCCTGGGACCCGTGTGTTACCTCTCCCCAACTCGCTTCATTCTTTTCTCCAGGGAAGATTCAGTAAGTGACAAGTCCCAGACCCACTCACCTGTGGCAGAGAGGGGGCCGAGCTACAATCAGACTGGTGGTCCAATCTCCCCAGCCCCAGAATGTCCAGATCCTTATCTTCTGACATCTGGCCTAGGAGCTCCAGGCCAAGATACGGTCACTTCCCATCTGTATTTTGTTATCGGCTTCCTTCCTCTGCCGCTTCTTCATTTTGAGTTGCGAAGTTATTGGGAAAGGGGAACTACCTGCTGAAAAAGAGTGACCCAAAACCAAAGCTGCAAGGGGAGCTTGGTGGCACCTCGCCTGCTCACCTGCCGAGGGCCTGCTCACCCATGGCAGGGCCCACCCGGCTCCATCCCGGGTCGTCCTTGGCTCTCAGCCCCATAGATCCACAGCTCCAGCCCTGACCTGAGGGAAGCGACTGCCCACCGTGGTCACAGCACAGGTCCTCTTGGGGGGCAATTTCTGGTCCAGCTGTGACCAAGGTTTACATCCTGCTCAGTTCAAAGCTTTTTCTACCTGTATGCTCTTCTTAGTGTCACATGGAGGAGTGGGGACATACTCCAGTCTTATGGTTCTAGAGGTTGGAAATCCGAAATTAGTTTTGCTGGGCCAAAGTCAAGGCATCAGCAGGGCTTCGTTCCTTCGGAAGCTCCAAGGCAGACTCCACTTCCTTGCCTTGTGCCACCATGCGACCCCCACCACGCCACCCTCGGCTTCCGTCAGAATGTCTGCTTCTCTGACTCTGAACCTTCAGTGTCTGTCTTATAGGAAACTGACGATAACATTGGGCCCACTGGATCACCCAGGATAATCTCTCCATCTCAGGATCTTTAACTTAATCCCATTTGTAAAGTTCCTTTTGCTGAGAAAGGGGGTAACATGACAAACATTGCAGAGAACGTCGTTCAAGTGATGAACCTTGAGGTCCAACCTGGTTAGAGGAGAAAGTGAAGAAAGAGAAGGGACCTGCTGTACTGGTCTGGATACGTGATGTTGCCTGCTGTAACTGGCAGCCCTAAAGTCTCAGGGGCTCAACGTGATAAAGGTTTATTTCTCACTAACAGCATACTCCAAGGAAAGTCAGGGAGATTGCTAAGTGGAAGGATCTAGACTCTTTCCAGCATGTGATGCCAACAGCTTCAATACTGGTCCCTGTTTTTACCATGCAGTGTGTGTGTGTGTGTGTGTGTGTGTGTGTGTGTGTGTGTGTGTGAGTACTACATAGACGTCTTATGGCCAGGCCCAGAAGTGGTGAAACTGATTTCCATCCACATCCAGAGGAACCACAAGACAGAGGCTCTGTATTGGAATGTCATCAGAAATAAAGTAAGCCAATTCTATGCCCTGTCTTTACAAACATGCACTTCGGGGCACCTGGGTGGCTTAGTGGGTTAGGCATCCAACTCCTGATACCAGCTCAGGTCATGATCTCAGGGTCATGAGATCGAGCCTGAATCAGGCTCCGCACTGGGCATGGAGGCTGCTTGGGATTGTCTCTCTCCTTTACCTTCTGCCCCTCGCCTCCCCTCCCAGGAAGGTAGTCTTTTTCCCTATCCCTCCCACTAAGGACAATTAAACCCTGAACATGACACATAAAACAAAATAAGAAGGTTCTTAAAAGTGGAGAGAAAGTACACTGGGATGGGGCCTTGGGAATCAGAATTTTCTTTCGCTTCATACATCCAGACTAGAGAAGCCAGCAACAGGGAAATAATAACAGGCCCGGGGCAGGGGGATGGCAGGGGATGGTTGGGGGCGTTGGGGAATCTCCACAGAAGCCATCTCTCTTGCCAAAGAACCAGGAAAGGGTCAGCCTAGCAAAACTAAAGCTTAGATCGTAACTTCTCTACCTCCAGCCAAACCACAGAGAAAATAGGGGCCACCACCCACCCAGGGCAGCACAGGCTGCAGGGGGGGAAGTAGCTGCTAGGCACTGAGCCCCTCCCAGCCAGGAAGCTGAGCAGTGGAGGCCCAGGGGAGAGCCAGAACACACTGCCTCACCCATAGGGGTTCAGACAGCCTCCTGGGCGTGCCGGCTGGCTCATACCACACTCTGTGTACTTCTCCAGGTCCGCACACATTCCAGCATGAACTCGGGGGTACTGTGGGTCCAGGCGGAGTCATCTGCAGCCTGCACTGCACCGACCAGGGTTCTGCCTGGTTCACTCCCGGGGGGTCTCCAGTACCTGGCCCAAAGAGGGGGTTGGTGATGAGCACAAACTGAAGGGAGAATGGGAGGGAAGACAGCAGCCTGGAAACGGTTTGGGAAAGACAACAGAATGTCCCATCAGTGGGATCAGGTTATTTTGCATTAACCAAGTGTTAAAAAACAGAAATTCAGCTGAGTACATTGGAAGATCTTAGAGGCTTTATTATTACTTATTTTGAGCCGTGGGAGAAAAAGTAGCAAAGGCTGGACTTTGTTGCCGCTGGAAGCTTCCAGGCAGCCAGGCTGAGGCAGAGAGGTTGTCACTCTCCACAGCTCCCTCCAGGAATTCTTTTAATGTTTTATAGCTTTGCTCTTGTTAGTGTTGCTTCCCTCTGATAACGGAAAACAACCGCCTACAAGACACACATTGGCAGCCCTCGTTCAAACACACGGCCCACTGATACACATCTGAAGGCTCTCATCCCTGGTGTTTTCTGGCACAGTGGTAAATAAACTTATCTGAAGAGCAGTTAGCCCCTCGAGGTCCTGGAGACCTTGCTTCTAACATGCACACATTCCTTAGAGACCTATGCTATGCCCTAAGCCCCGCTAACTAAAAGTATATAATCAGTCACTCCTCACAAGCCCAGGCCAGCTCTTTCTGCCCATGAGTCCTGTCCCTGAGCTATTAAAAAAAAAAGAAAGAAAGAAAAGAAAAAAGAAAAAGCACCTTTGGGCACAAAAACATCTCAAGAATTCTTTCATGACTGTTATTATTATTGTGAATCATGTGGGGCGTTGCACAGTGGTGGGGGCTGGTGACCCAGCATGAAAGAGTTCCCCCAAGGAAGAACAAAAGAGAAGTTTATTGAATACGATGCCAGGCAGCAGGCAGGACAGCAGAGGAGAGGCCAACTGCCACGAGGCAGTGGCCACAGTTATATGGTGGAGTGGGGCACAGTTCTGTGTTAAAGCCTTGCCTTCGGCTCAGGTCATGATCTCAGGGTCCTGGGATCGAGCCCTGCATCGGGCTCTCTGCTCAGCGCAGAGCCTGCTTCCCCTCCTCTCTCTGCCTCCCTGCCTACTTGTGATCTCTGTCTGTCAAATAAATAAATAAAATCTTAAAAAAAAAAAAAAAAACTGTTCCTGGTTGTAACTGGTTGGTGAAGGCTTATGGCTATTTTGAGGTGGGTCGCTTCACGAGCCTGTGGGCCCTCCTGCCTCGCTCAGTTTCCAGTGCTGAAGTCTGTTGCCTAAAAGTGGCCTCTATAAGTGAGGTTGAGCATCCCACCGAGCAGCATCCCACCTAAGAGTGGCACAAAATGGAAGGCTTTTATAGCAAGGAGGGTGGGGCAAGAAGTTACTAGCAAAAGAAACGAAGGATTGTCCCAGGCGAGGTCACCTTCCCTTAGGGGCAAGAGCAGGGGGGCGGATCCGGCAGATTCGCTCACCATCTCAGACTGATTGGCGTTGAATTTGCCTGCTAGGAGAGCCGGACGCTGCTGTTAGGTTGGACTCCAAAGACTGTTTCTTTGTAACACAAGCAACACACTGAAGTTACAGGAAATTGAAAACAGAGATCAAAAGCCCATTTCCAGCCTCAAACAATGAATTCATAGAAAAAGACCTCTCTGCCCTCTTTTGACTTGCAAACTTAGCTCCCATAGGAAAAAAAAAATGCCCCTCTGGGCTGACTTCAGGCGTGTGAACACATATATTCAGCACTCACTTTCCCAGGCTTTCTTGGGAAGGGTTTCATTTTAGAGGACCACAAAAACTAGCTTTTATACATAAATTTGTTTTTTTAATAATTTAACACCACTTTAGATGCTGTCTCACTTTTTTACATAAAACTTCATCTTTATTTAAGGAAATCCGTTTGATAAATATCAAAGTTATTTCTTTCTTGCTATAACATATCATGCATGAATCACAGTTGGAGGCTCATGGAAGCAGAGCTGCTGGTTTGCAGAGGGACCAACCACGCCAGAGAAACTTGTGCTTTTGCCCCAGGTCCCACAGCTGCAAGACTGTGGAGCCAGGAGCAAGCCAAGTCTTTGCACTGCTGTTTGTTGTCTAAAAGTCAAGTCATTGAAGGTGGAAGGGGAGACTAGTCGTCGTCAGAACACCTTAATAGGCATAAAAAAGGGGGGGAATGTGTGCCTATCCTCACCACCCAGGGTTTCTCCAGACAATACAGGAAATGGGGAAGGAATTCCAGAGAAGGAAGCTGTTAGTAGGGACCAACACTGGACACATGTATGAATCTCTTGTTACTGGCTGAGTTGTATCCCCCCGGAACTCCTATGTGGCATGTCCTAACACCCAGGACATCAGAATGTGACTGTGTTTAGAGATAGTCTTTAAAGAGGTGATGGGGGGCGGTGGCACTGGGTGGCTCAGTCAGTCAAGTATCTAACTCTTGATTTCAGCTTAAGTTGTGATCTTGGGGTTGTGAGATGGACCCTTGAACCGGGCTTGAGATTCTCCCTCTCCCTCTACCTCTCCCCACACCCCCACCTGCTTTCTCTCTCTCTCTCTCTCTCTCTCGCTAAAATAAATAAATCTTCCAAAAAAGATAAAATAAAGAGGTGCTTGAGGGTAAAATGAGATCATCATCATTGGTCCTAATCCAATGTGACTAGTGTCATTATTAGAGGACATCGGGACATAAGTACACAGAGAGAGAAGATGGTGTGAAGACACAGGGTAACGATGGTGTCTACAAGCCAAGGACCAACGCCTCAGGAGAAACCCACCCTGCAGACACCTTGATCTCAGACTTTCAGCCTCCAGAACTGTGAGAAAGTCAAATTCTATTATTTAAGCTGCGCTGGCTCTACGATTTGGTTACAACAGCCTGCAATTAAGCCAATGTCTGTGACTCTCCTACCCCTCAAATTTATATGTTGAAACCCTAATCCCAGTGTGGTAGAAGGGCCTTTGGGGGGTGATCAGGTTGGAAAATGGAGCTCTCATGAATAAGATCGTACCCTCCTAAGAGGCCAAAGAGCTCGTTCACTCCTTTTCTGCCATGTAAGGATACAAAGAGAGGTCGACCATCTGCAAGCCAGGAAGAGGGCCCTCCCCGGAGCCCAGCCTTGCTGGCTCCCTGATCTTGGACTTCTAGTCTCCAGAACCATGAGGAATGGCTCTTGGTTCATAAGCCACCCCTTCGGTGGTCCTTCGTTAAGCTGCCTGATCTCACGGAGACACACGGCCACATACAAGGTGGAGGGAGCATGTGGAGCTCTAGATCAAACCATCAGCCCGTGTGGCCTAGCAGGGAGACACACACCAGCCCCCACCCCCATCCCCCACCCCACCCCACCCCTGTGGCATTCTCAGGAAACAAGGACAGGAAAAATCTTTGCATGTCACCAATGGGGCTGTGACCCATGCCACAGCAAATGTGGCCCTTCTGTCAAGTTAAGAGGCTGGGTGACAGGGGACACTTGGAAAAATCAGCTGCCAGCAGTACTGGGTGTTGTTTTCCTTCTGACAAAACAAAGGAGACTCGGACTGTGGCCACTGCTCTCAAGCAGAGAAGGCAGAGGCCACCTGTTTCTTGTAAAAGACACACAAGTCTGCTCCAGGGAGAAGGAAGAGCCTGTGCCAACCCTGACATAGAGCCCCTTTTTCACCAGTTAGACCCCCAAGTCCACCTGCTTGGACTCACTAACCTTGGTCTTATATTTTCCCTTAAGCTCTTCTTTCTGGCTTTCCTCTTAATTCAGGCAAAGGAAACCCAAAATCACTCTTCAGGTGACAGCTCTGTCCACCGGCTCCTGGGTGGCTCAGTCGGTTAAGCATCTGCCTTCAGCTCAGGTCATCATCCCAGGGTCCTGGGATCAAGCCCTGCATTGGGCTCCCAGCTCAGCAAGAAGTCTGCTTCTCCCTCTCCCTCTGCCAACAGCCCCCACCCCACTCATTTCACTCACTCACTCTCTCTCTGAAATAAATAAATACAATCATAAAAAAAAAAAAGACCTCCCTCCAAAGGCCCAGATCACCTGACCTTTTGAGCTAACCAACGCCCCAATTCATTGACCATGGATTGACCCCCTAGAATGACCTACCATTACCTTTACCTCATTATAATACTAAAATGTCTACCCAGGGAGGAGCCTCAGCCTCATTTATATAACATACTATGTATGCATAGACAGGTTTCCTTAAGGCACATGTGCTACCTCGTGCTTACCTCTACTAGGATGGCAAGGTTTCCCTATCCAAATAGCCATCCTAACCCTGAACAAAAGGAACCCATTCACCCTCTCCTGGGGAGTCACAGCTTTGGAAGCCATTGCCTGTGATCTCCTTATTTGCTGCAAATAAAGTTTGCTTTGGGCCACGACTCATCTTGGTGCAGTTTCTGAGTCACCCAAGAGTGAAGAAGTCACGTTGCCTCAGTTACACCGTGGGCTTAGGACGCCCTTCCCTGCGGCCTCAGATGTCCTTTTCTCTGTAACTCAGTATGGGAGAAACCTCGCAGCACCAAGACCAAAGTTAAAACCGGACCTCAGCACAGATGGAAACTGCGTTTGTGTCTCATGTGTCTCTGCACCAGAAAAAAAAAAAAAAAGATTAATTTTTAAAAGTGGTGGGGAGGGAAGTCAGAACACCCTTTCCCTGCTGGAATCAGTGTGCAGTACTTCCTCCAGAGGTTCTACCACCCATGGCACGAAGGCAAAAGCCTCTGTTACTCCTGACCTCCCCACCTCCACTGGCTGAGCAAGACCAGCTCAGGGGTCCTGGACACTTATCAGCATTAAAGCTTCACACCCTTATGTACCCACTTTACAGGTGAGAAAGTGGAGAGAAGCCCAGAGAGATTAAGATTTTTTTTCCCCAAAGGGCAAAGCTAGAAACTTTCCAGATTGGGATGGAACAGAACTTTGGCTTTGCTTGGGTCTCTGGATTGCTATCAGCAGGACCACCAACCACCTGGAGTTGGAGCCTGAATGCTGGGCATCCCTCTGATTGCGTTGTTCTCTCCCTAGTGAGTCCCTGCTCCCTCCAGCTCCCCCGCTCCAGCCCTCCAGGCGTGATCCTTGTGCTAGAACTGGCCTCCCACCACCCTGGGACTCAGAGAAGCAGAGTCGGAACACTCACTGTTCTCGCTGCCTCAATTGCCAAAATTTAGGGAGCATCTACGTCAGCTGGACTAAAATAGCTTCCATTTTTCTTACTGCTTCCTTATGGCTCTTTTTTGTACACTTCAGTTTGTTTTCCCATCATATCAAAATTTGGGAAAATACAGTTGTTCAGAAAGAAAACAGGAAGGAAAGCTATTAACAGTGACAGAAATGCTGTGGCTTTGACTCTCTCAATAATTAGATTCACAGGGCACCCAACTTCTACAAAGAATCCCACAACTTCCCAAAACAAATAAGTCACATTTTTACTTTTCACTGTGTCCTCAAATGTACTGACCATGCAGATTTTTCCGGAGTCAGGACTGAAGCTGGATGTTTGCAGAACAAATCTTATTAGAACTGCTGACATGGGGGCGCCTGGGTGGCTCAGTCGTTAAGCGGATGTCTTCAGCTCAGGTCATAGTCCCACAGTCCTGGGATCAAACCCCACATCAGACTCCCTGCTCCTCAGGGAGCCTGTTTCACCCTCTCCCACTCCCCCTGCTTGTGTTCCCTCTCTCGCTGTGTCTCTGTCAAATAAATAAATAAAATCTTTTTTTAAAAAACTGCTGACATGGACCTTAACACGTTCTATTATTATTAATTTAACAACCATTAAATGAGCATCTGCTAGGTGTCAGTCCCTGTGGGTACACAGATGAATAAGAAATGGTGCATCAGCCAAGATCTTGGTAGCAGGTAGATGGCACAAGCAAAATGGTATGATTGAGGATAATATAATGAAGGGAATATTTACAATGGTCCAGGAATGAGTTAAGGGAAATCAACAAAAGGGCCAGCAGCAGCAGAGAGCCCTTATCACCTCTAATTCTAAAGGAGGGAGGAGAGGGGATAAAAACCAGATCCCAACAGAGCCCTTGTATAGACCTCCCAGGAGTTGAGGGTGTGGACCACCCAGCAGGAGTGGAGTGGAGTGACACAGATGCTCCCAACTTAACAGAAACACCTTTCCTTCTGCCCTTCTACCTCCCACTGCCCATTAGCTGAACCCCACCAGAATTTAGAGAGTGAGATTATGCCCCCTCTCCAATAAGACCCCCTCCAGAACAGGTACCATGTATGATTCATTTTAATAGTCCCAGCATTTAGTATAGTAACTGGCTCCTAACAGGTGCTCAGTAAACATGTGCTGTGTGAATACATGAATGAATGAATGTCCATCTACCTGGCGACCAGAGGCAGGGTTCGGCATCCACCTGATAATTGCCTTCCAAAACCATGTGAAATGGTACAATGATCCCCAAGCATGCCCACGGAATTAGTTTGCAACACTAGCTGCCTGACAGAAACAGGCCATCCAAACATTAGTCACCCAACCACCTCATATAAACATGACAGGTGTCCCAGCTCAGATTGTCCAGAGACACGCCAGCCAGGTCTGATGAACCAGAAGGCAGGCAGACTCCAGGTGGACTCCAAGGTTCCATCTACATTGGAGAAGGGAGCTTGAGATGAGAAGAAGCAGGGAAGGGGGATGACAGCCAGGGATCTCTCAAAGCCCTTCTTCCTGCACCTGAGCCTGGGAGGAGGGTAAGCTACAGGTGGCAGCTGGTGAAGCTGTCCTCACCAGTCCTCTGTGACATATGGAGGGACAAGGAACATTGCCTCTGGGGCCTCATGCCAAAGCGTGATTCAAAAACAGAAAGAAGGACACAGCATGGCCACTCTGGGGCCTCAGGGCCCAGCAGATCTGAGCTCGCCTGGAGACACTGACCCTGGTGTCCAGGGACATGCCAGCTGCCTTGGCAGTGGTGGTTCACTTAGGCAACTTCAATGAGCAGGAGCAGAAGATGACCCAGGATCTGCTAACCATCCCTGAGACACCCCTGGGGCCCTGCCAGAAGAACTGAAACTTTGATGGGGATAGGAGTCTAGGGCCAAGAATGAAGTGTGAGTGGGGTCTTACTGCCATCATCCCCATTGGCTAGAAAGGGCAGGGGAAAGAGGCAGTATTCATAGATCTTGGTAAAGGTTTTAGTCTTCATTGAGAAGGCAGGGCAGCTCATTCTTCTGTAAGACTGAGCCCATGGGTCATATCCAGTTCTCAAGTATTTACACCCTCAGCTCCTGCAGTACGTGTGAGGTTCAGTGCCAGTCATGGGTCTCTGACCAACCCCCTCTTGTGTCCACAGCCTTCAGAAAAGAGCAACATCATGATTCCTTTATTCCGTCATTGAACAAGGGTTCATTCCTTCAGTGCCTGCCATGCTCCAGGCACTAGGTAGGTTCTAGGGACTCAGAAGTAAGACAGTGTTCTTGTGACTTTATTCTACCAACATTTAGAAACACCCAAGAGTTGGAGGCAGATAACGAAGAACGGAGACCAACTGATAAATCCATAAACAATAGTAAAGGCAGATGGGGTAAGCAGGACTGCTGCCCCAGACAGCTTCCTTAGGAAATGGTTCCAGATCTTGAGCCCTGGGAGATAAATGGAAATTTCCAATTTAGGGTCCACATTGGTTTGATCAAGCAGAGCCTTAGAGTCTTACACCAGAGTCATCCCATATCATCATCCATGTGGGGAGTGGTACCACTGCCTCAAGCACAAGCTGGTGGTGGTTTGATCTTGCCCACTCACCATGGGCCACAGGTATAGATGAGTCATCAGCTCTGACTACCCTCTTAAGCCCATCAGAAATGACTGAGTGCTAAGGGTCAAAAATTTGGCTCTTTTAAAGAACTGGCCTCAGAGGTGGTTGTAGACAGAAGATGCAGGTCTTTGTTCCAGTTCCCCTCGGCCGCCTTTCTGAAGCCACTTCACCCAGATCACAACACAGAACCACAGGTTCAGGATTAGGGGCACTCTCAGCAGGTACAGAAGCAGCGAGGAAAGGCTGATAAGCAGGGACCTGTGGTAGGGACACGGGGACAAGTAATGAGAGGCTCATCTGTTGGTCCACTTCTTCCTCAGTGTCCACTGTGGTCCCTATTCCACACTCATTTTAGTAACTGGCCTGCATAGGGCCACAGAGGAAGTCTACCAGGTGAGAAGGAGACCAGGGAAACATCCATTTCAAAGATACTTTTCTACCCCTGTCTCTGCCAATTGAAGGCTACAAAGTAACTGAGGCTACACTACATTCCTGAAAAACAGTCTACAAACCACTGGTCAGATAATGACTTCCATTAGAATGGCTTTTTGGACTTTTCAGAGCACTTCTGTCTATTATCTGATTTCTCCTCCCAATAAACCCATGAACCATTTGGTCAGCACAGACAGGCTCCAGGATAGAAGCTCCTCAAAAATCACCTTTAAGCTTTTGATCTCCCATGGAAATTTGTTTGAAAGCTGCTTTTCCATCTAACATTTGTTTTTGTGTCATTTGTGGTAAATTTCCCAATGAAGGTTCCCTCTCAATTCTTTGTTTGGCCAAGATTGTTTTCCTTTGATGCTGTAATTCATTGAACAACTCACTTCAAGGTCAAAGGAGTGAAATTTGTCAAAAGCAGACCAATATTAATGTGTGCTGTTATATCCCACTTCCTTATCAACAGATTACCAAGAGACTGGGCTTTGATTTGTGCAGCAAAGATGCAACAAAGAAATGCCTATAGAGGGGTGCCTGGGTGGCTCAGTCAATTGAGCATCTGCCTTCAGTGCAGGTCATGATCCCCTGGGATTGAGCTCCGGGTCAGGCTCTCTGCTCAGTGGGGAGCTGGCTTCTTCCTCTCCCGCTGCCTGCCACTCTCCCTGCTTGTGCCCGCACTCTCTCTCTCTCTCTCTCTCTCTCTCTCTGTGTGTGTGTGCGTGTGTGTGTGTGTCCAATAAATAAATTAAATCTTTAAAAAATATATCTGTAGAAGGGGTGCCTGGGTGGCTCAGCGGGTTAAAGCCTCTGCCTTCAGCTCAGGTCATGATCCCAAGGTCCTGGGATCGAGCCCGGCATTGGGCTCTCTGCTCAGCAGGGAGTCTGCTTCCCCCTCTCTCTCTCTGCCTGCCTCTCTGCCTACTTGTGATCTCTATCAAATAAATAGATAAAATCTTTTTTTTTAATGTCTGTAGAAGTACCTAGTGTTAAGATGAGAAGAAGATGAGAATGATAAGAAGATGAGAAGATAATGATAAGATGAGAAGTTAAGAAGAAGATGAGAGGTGGGTCAATCCATCATGACTGGAGCACTGGGTGTCATGGATGTGCAGAGTGATAAAGCTCTAAGGAATTGGCCATGGGAGGCCTCAAACTGCACCCTAAAGTTGACAAGTAACACCTGAAAGTTTTTGAGCAAAGGAATGATTGATCAGGGTGAGGTTTAGAAAGAGACCGCTCCTGTAGAGGTATGTGGGGTGAATTGGAAAGAGGAAATGCTGGTAATAAAAATCCCAACCATAAGAGTGGTTATGAGAATTGACAAAAAGAAAAAAATTGAGTTATTAAATATAGGTAGAGGGGAGCCTGAGTGGCTCAGGGGGTTAAGACTCTGCCTTTGGCTCAGGTCATGATCTCAGGGTCCTGGGATCGAGACTCGAATTGGGCTCTCTGCTCAGCAGGGAGCCTGTTTCCCCCACCTGCCTCTGCCTGCCTCTCTGCTTACTTGTGATCTCTGTCTGTCAAATAAGTAAAATCTTTTTAAAAATAATAGTAAATAAATAAATATAGGTAGAATTGACAAGACTTTTGACTTGGTGGAGGTGAAGGATAAGAAGCCAAAAAAGAATCTAGGGTGTCTAGCTTTGGTAAAGATGGTGCTGATGACACTTTCATAAACTGAGTCAAAGAGGCTGTGAGGAAAACTCTGGGAAGGAACTGAGAAGTGTGGTCTGGGGCATGAGGAGCTGGAAGGGCTTCAGGGACAGTGGTGTGAAGAAGTCCTGGCAGATGTTCAAGAGAGTGGTGAAAGGTAAATATGCTGACTAGACAGTTTGACAGAGGGGCTTAGTGAGACCAATAGAACGGATGAAAATCCACCCAGGGTTGGAAAAGCACATTCTGCCACTGAGGCATGTGTCAAAACCACCAGAATGTCCACAAGAATCTCTGCTTCAGACTGAGAAGAAGACAGGGATATTGGAAGACCTTGTTGTTTAGAGAGTTGACAGAGAAAGGGGAGCCAATGAAGAAAACCTAATCTCAGAGAAACAGGAGACCCAGGGGATGTGATAAGGAAAGTTTCCCAAAGGGAGCAGTCAATAATATCAAATGGGACAGATGGGAAAGTTGACCTTCAGGTCTAGCGTGAGGATGTCACTAGAGATCTTGACTGCCAGAGGTCAAGGTAAGAGAGGAAAAATTGAGATGAATACCAGAATGAGGTTTCCCTGTTATTTTCTTCTTCCTTACCATGGGTTTCAGGTGCTCAGGCCCCACCACCTTGTCT
Organism: Enhydra lutris kenyoni; assembly: GCF_002288905.1. Classification (NCBI taxonomy): domain Eukaryota; kingdom Metazoa; phylum Chordata; class Mammalia; order Carnivora; family Mustelidae; genus Enhydra; species Enhydra lutris. The sequence goes on from NW_019154159.1 coordinate 57,118, forward strand.
TACACTTGTAACTTCCTCCCAAGTCAGGAACACAGAAGCATTTTAGCTGGGTCCAGACAAGCCTCTTGCCCTCCTGTCCCAATATCCACAGTGTTCCAGCCCTAGTGAAGTAAACCTCACTCTGTCCCACCTTGAAGAGTCTTGTACTGGATAGTGCTGCCATTGGCTCCTGCTCTGCCTCTGCTTCTGTCAACCCATCATCACTAGACAAATTGGAACATTGGTACCTGCCTCTGCCGCCCACCACCATGACTTAACTTGTCCCCATAGGAACTCAGCAGAAGAGGAACTCAGAAATGCTGAGATGAGAATGATGCATTCCCATAATCTGGTTTCTCAGTGAGTGCTGGAGGCCATCACAAATACCAAGAGAGCCCAAGGAAAGAAGAGCCATCAGAGACACTGATTCAAGCTTTCCTTACCAAAGCATGAATGCCAGCCTTGCATAGTTCACTCCCTGACAAGAAATCTGGGTCAGATAGGGTCAGGATTAGCACTGTTGTTATTTCTGAGTAAAGAAACCAGATCAAATAAGTGTCTTGTTTAAAAAAAAAAAAAAGTATCTTCTCTCCTGATCTCCCTACATCCCTACATCAACCCACACTTCTCCCTCCAGTTCTCCCTCCAGAGGAGTTACTGTAGAGTATCCCACCATAGCCTGGAGGGGTGGAGGGTCACTGACCAGCAAAGGAGCTCAAGAGCCATCAGAGGTGGTGCCATATGCAGCATGGGTCCACCTGAAATTAAGATGGACATTTATGAGAAGTTGCTCTCAGGTACTTGCTGTTGCCAGACACTGCTCAAAGTGCCTCTAAGGGTCATCTTGTTTAATCCTCTCAACTCTGTGAGAAACCTCACTTTAAGAGATGGAGAAGTGGGTTCAAAGGAGCGGTTTTCTCAGGGACTCACAGCTCATGAGGGAAGAGCTGGGGTTTGAGTTCAGACCTGCCAGGGTTAACCTTCATACCACACTCCCCTTCTCTGAAGCTTCTTTCCCACCTTCTTATGCAACCAGACGTGGATGACACTCATGATGGTCATCATAAGACACATGGTCACCACACACTGCAGAGACCCAAATTTGTCAAGAAAATGGGTAATAGAGGCAATGCCAATAGTTCTTCTTTCCATGCATACCTCCTGAAGACCACCTGCCCAAAAATTACTCTAGGGAGAAGGAAGAGAGAATCGGACCCCTCAAGTACTTTTCTATGGTGTGCCAGTAAGTGCCAACATCACCAACAGTCCTGCAGATTCTCCATGGCGACAGGACAGGTGCGCTGACTGATCATCCGTAATGGAGACCTGGTCTCTCTTCTCTTTGTCTCCAGTTCCTTTGGTCTTAATGATGGAGGGAGAGGACTCCCGAGTGGCTCTCCAATACCAGTGTTCCCCACACAGCTCCCAGCCCAGCCATGCTGGCATTCTGTTGACCCTTCTTCAGGCCATTCTCCTAGCCACAGCCTCTCACTAAGAACTGACCCGAAAAACAAATACCCACATATCTTCTCAATCCTCACTGTGGTCCAGAAATGCCACACTCTGACACCAACACACACACACACAAATTAAACAGGAGGGATGGTACCTTATGAATGGAAAGAGAACCAACATTTGTTGAGAGCCTGCTATATGAGAGACCTCAGGGTAGCTCTCCATGGGAGATACTGTAACCCCGTTGTACTGATGGAGAAACTGAGACTCAGGGAAGTTGTATGACACATCCAAGTTCACAGTGACCCACAGTGAAAGAGGAGGCATTTGAGACAACTTCTGCCTGACTTCTTGTTTTGAACACCAGAATTTATCACTGGGCCAAGGGATAGGAAGCACCTGCGGCTGCTGGATGCTTTAAAATCAATGTGCTTAGTAAATGTTCATTAATAATTATAAAAATGACTCATATTTATTGAAAGTTTGTATCTATTATCTCACTTCTTTCTGACACTAGCCCTATGAAGAAGGAATGATTATTATCCCCATTTCACAGATGAGGGAACTGAGTCTTAGTGAAATTAAGTGCTTTATCTACAATCAAAAAGCCAAGATGTAGCAGAATCAGGGTTCAAATTCGCTGTCCTTTCTCCCCAAACCTTGTGCTATCAGCCAGCTTATTTTCAACCTCTATTGGTCAAAAAAGGCCCGTGAAGATAAAAGAAGAGCCATTCCCCTCCCAACCTTTCTCTGAGTAACCACTCTGAATTAAGGGTGCTGTCAACAACACCTCAGTTCATCGCCTTCTTTTTAGAAACCCCAAAAACAAAGATGGGACTCCAAGGATCACAATGGTTCTGCATTTCCCAGACACATGTGCAAGCTTCTACGCACAGACCCCAGTTTCGTAGTTGGTGAACCCCATAGAAGAACACATACCAATACATACGGTCAAATACAAAGGACTGCTACACATGCTCACTTACTAGTCCACACTAGTCAGCAAGAGAAGAATAAAAAATACAAGCGTTTAATCCAGAAACCACAAAGATCTACACAAGTGGTAACAACACTGCACAATTGCTTCTATATCTGGCCTACAGTTTTGATTCCCAGAGTCCATAGTAGTTTCAGTGTGAGCTCATGTTGTGGGAGCAGAGGAAGGGGACAGGGTGGATGCCTCGGGGAAATTGAGGGATGTAAACAATGGTGAGATGCGGCCACAAAAGCTACTTGGGGCTTTCTCTGCTCATTGGTTAGGAGGTTGCAGACTTAATTGTTTGTTGTCACCCGAAATCACCAAGCAGGGTCTTTCTAATAGATCCACGGAACTGTATAGAGACTCCTAAAACAAACTCACATATACATGGCCAATAGATTTTCTATCAAGACACCAAAAGGAGGCAGTAGTCCTGCAGATATGTCTCTTGTTTCAACCGTGTTTGGACAAAACAGACCCAGGGATGCCCCTTCAACCAGCCAAAGACCACCCTCCAACCTTTTTTCCAGTCGCAACCTTGGGAGCCATCTTCTTGGCCACCTGCTGACTACAGGACCAAACAACAGCAAATTTAATGCTTACCTCAAATCAACCATGAGCTCGCAGATTCATCAGAATTATTCCACCAAGGCAGAGGCCGCCATCAACCACCCAGTCAACGTGCATCTGTGGGCCTCCTACAGCTACCTCTCTCTGGGCTTCTATTTCCACCGTGACAACGTGGCTCTGGAGGGTGTGGGCCATTTCTTCCACAAGTTGACTGAGGAGAAGTGCGAGGGTGCCCAGCATCTCTTGAAGATGCAAAACCAGAGTGGTGGCCACACCCTCTTCCAGGATGTCCAGAAACCATTCCAAGATGAGTGGGGGAAAACCCTGGATGCCACGGAAGCTGTACTGGTTCTGGAGAAGAGCCTGAATGAGGCCCTTCTGGATCTGCTTACCCTGGGTCCTGCCCGCACAGACCCCCATCTCTGTGACTTCCTGGAGAACCACTTCCTAGATGAGGAGGTGAAACTCATCAAGAAGGTGGGCGACCACCTGATGAACCTCCACCAGCCCCCAGACTGGGCTGGGCCAGTATTTCTACTAGAGGCTCACTCTCAAGCATGACTAGGAGCCTCCAGAGACCAGCAGCAGCCTTTGAAGGGGCCTCTATGTCATCCCCCTGGTGCGAGAGCTTGTGCCTTAGCCTCCCCCCCGGCAACCATAAGGCAGCTTTTTAACCACCCTGGAACCCACTCCCAAGCCCTGGGCCAAATGGAAACAATAAGGCTTTTTGCAGAAAACAAACCAAAAACAAACAAAACAAACAAACAAAAAAAGTAATTCCATGCAAAAGGAAAAAGTGCCAGAACAACAGAATATTCACATGGAAAAAAAAATAACTCTGACCTCTACTCACTCCATACACTTGAATTAATTAGAACTAATGCATTAATTAATTTTAAAATGATCACAGACTTAAACATAAAAGTCAGACCTGCAAGGCTTTTAGGGGAAAAAAAAAAGGCATTAGAGAATATCTTTGCAACCTTGAAGTAGGTAATTACCCTTTTAGGACACAAAAAGCACCACCATAAATTACAGATTGGATTTCATCCAAACTAAAATTTTCTGTTCATTAAGTGACATCACTTAGAAGAGGAAGAGGCAAGGGAAGCATATAAGCAAGACCTGTGTCTCGCCACAGACGGTAGACATTGAACATCAAGAATATATAAAAACCTTTTATAAATCACTGATAACGAAGGCAAACAACTCAGTTTTTTAAAATAGGCCAAAGACTGGAACAGATGCTTCACTGAGGAAGATGAATGAATAGCAAATGAGCATATGAAAAAGTGTGCAGCCTCATTAGTCATCAGAGAAATTGGATTTAAAGCCACCATGGGAGACGAACCTAGGTGTCTCAGTTGATTAAGCATTCGACTCTTGATCTCATCTCAGGTCTTGATCTCAGGGCTGTGGAGCCTACTCTAAAAAAGTAAAATAAGGGGCACCTGGTGGCTCAGTAGGTTAAGCATCTGCCTACAGCTCAGGTCATGATCTCAGGGTCCTGGGATCGAGCCCCACATTGGGCTCCCTGTACAGCAGGGAGCCTGCTTCTCCCTCTCCCTCTGCCTGCTGCTCTCCCTTCTTGGGCTCTGTCAAATAAATTTTTAAAACTTTATGTATACACACACACACATATATGTATACATATATATAATCTATATATAAAATTTATATATATAAAATCTTAATATGTATATGACATATATATAAGATATATATACATCTTACCACAATTTTTTAGAAAAGGACAGGAAATGGGCACATACATGTTTAAGAGATTACCTCTGTTTGAAAAATCGCAATCTTCAGAAAAATGATTTGGTCATACACACATGCAACCTACTCCTCCTGTCTTTCTTCTCAGCTATTTGCTCTTTAGTGTCATCACTAACTTCAATAATTTTATATATTTGTTTCACAGACAAGGTAGGAACATAAATAAGCTATTAACAGATAAGATATTAATATTAATTTCAACTAAAATTTTAAATGTACCTCCCCCACACACAAAATCCCACAACGAGATGCCATTGCACAGCCACTTGAATGACAATGGAAACTCGGGCTCCCTGTGTCCTCACCAATAAAGTGGGGGGATCCTTATCTCAAGGCTGTGAAGTCCTGTCCCATGAACTCCTACATCATAAAATTAATGGCCACAGAAAGCAATCCTCAATTTCCTCCAAGCGATGACGCCTACAACTCATTGTCTCATGCCATGATCTATGAAGTTCAGTTGCCCCCTGATATGTTGCCAGGAAGTAGCTAAGTGAGAGCAAATGTAATTATCAGGAAAGATAAACAACCAAGAACTGTAATGGCAGAGCATTTGCAGGAGGCCCGACGGGGGGCTTGCACACTATCTTACTCAGTCTTCACATCTGCCCTATGGAGTTACTTTCTGACAGTGCACAGAACCGAATCAATCACAAAGTTCAGCATGTGACTCTGACTTTGGCTTTTTTTTAAATTCTTACTTTGTTTACTTTCTTCTCCTCTAACCTCATTTCCCCTCCCTTTCACTCATACAAACGCCCTATCTTGAATATTTATTTTACATAAATTTGGAATTGGTCAGCATCACATCCCATGGATTTTTCAGCCACCCACCAAAATTCTAAGTTTTTTCCAGGAAGCTGAAGCTCATTCATCCATCATTCCAGATCCCATATTTTATTGGTTCTTCCTCTAGTAACATGCCATTTCTCACTAGTTGCCATCATAGTCCGTGCTGGGGTTATCCTTGTTCTCATCTCAGCCTGTGTCTGTGGCCAAGAGCCACCAAGAACTTCCCCAAGAATAGTCTCAGCCCCAATTACAGAAGAAGTAGAGGGTAAGTGTCTACATGAGTCATAATGAGTGACAGGGTTGGGATTCAAATGCAGACCACCAGATTGCTGAACGCTCGCCCATCTCATCCCCAGGCAGTGTCTCCAAGCCATGAGGTTGGACTTCGCTGGACAATCATATCTAATAACCAGAAAAGAATCCAGAAAAAATAGTTGGGAGTAATGACATGTTAATGTCTCACCAGCAAACAGTGACAAGCCTATTACTGAGACAAACACAGCACACCATTAAAAAACAGAGCAGGCTGAATGAGCTTAACATAAGCGACTTTTGACCGTACCCATTCCTGGTTACTAATTCAGTTTTCATCAAGCAGTGTTCAGACTGATCATCTGGTCTCCTGAATAGACCTTCCACCTGGTAAGCAAATGTAACCAGTTATCATGCCATGAATATTTCCTGTTCCAAATAAATAAATTAGAAACTGGCTTATAAATTAGTCCCTCAGGGGATATGGATGAGGTGAAATATTCTCATCATTGTCATTGATCAACTCTTCTCATTGAGAGTAAATCTTATCTCCTTTTCTCTACCACAGGACTGAAGACTTAGATGAGCAGATTTTTGCTGAAATGAAAAACAAAATTGATTTCTCTTCCATCGAAGTCAAGCTCTGCCCATAAGCATGGTGATGTTCACTGAACTGAGACTACCTCATAAAGCCCAGCCTAAAAGCAAGTTGGCTCTTGCCCATCCTTGTCTACCACTTGCTACCTCCACCTGAACACCTTTCTCTGGGCATGCCCCCCTAGATGCTGTCCTCACCACCCACTCACCCCCACCATTCCCTTCACTTTCTTCACTTGCCCCTGACCTCAGGCAGTTGGGAGGAGCACTAGATTGGGAGTCAAAACCCCTGTGTTTTAGTCTCAGCTCTGCCATTCACATGCCAAATGAGATTGGGCAGTTCAAACACACTCTGAGCCTCAGTTTTCTCATCTATAATGGCTTTGAGAGTTAAATGAGTTGATGAATAGAAAGTTCGTTGCAAACTAAAAAACGTCATATTATCTGAAATTTTAAAATAAAAAAATTTTTAAATGCTATATACAGGTGAGGATGGTTGGAATTAACAGTCCCCTGGATAATACAGTTGATATTATGAGTTCCTCTACTAGCACATATGAAGGGTTGCAGAAATAAACAGAAAGTCTTTGCCATTTCAATTGTTCCCCTGATACTCAACATGTTTATTCATTTCTCCATCGACACTTCTGCCCCAGCCACTTGGAAGAGAGAGTAGGAATGTGGCCACAAACAGATTCGTGGTTCTGACCACAAAACTCACTTCTTCCCTCTATACAGCCCAGCCATGTCAGACTCTATCTGGATCAAGTCCACAAAGACCAGGACTGTATTCTCTTACTTCTGCTTTCATGCCTATTTCTCATCATTGTGGCTTCCATTCACAAGCCCAATCATTTTTTATTCTGCTGCCTTTTTTTTTTTAAGGAAGAAACTGAGAAACAAGTGTTAGGCAAGCCAGTGCTAGAAAACAATCATATGGCAATCTCCTGTTCTCAGAGCCCAAAAAACCCCCAACAGCACTGTGGCCATGGAAAGGAAATCAGTGTGCCCCAGGCCCCACATGCTGGTTGTAAGGTCTCCTTGAAGTGTTAAAAGAGCACCTTGAACACAAATGTTTATAGTGGTTTTGTTCATAATTGCCAAAAATTGGAAGTAATCAAGATGTCTTTCAGTAGGTGTATGGACAAACAATCTGTGGTCCATCATGCAAAGGAATATCATTCAGTGATAAAAAGAAATGCTAAAGACCATCATAATGACATCTGACCCCACTCCATTTTATCTCAACCCCTCCCATTTTTTAAAGACTTTATTTATCCATTTAAGAGAGAGAGAGAGAGCACAGGCAGGGATGGAGCAGAGAGAGAGGAAGAGGGAGACGCAGTCTCCCCTCTGAGTGGGAAGCCTGACATGGGACTCCATCCCAGGACCCTGAGATCATGACCTAAGCCAAAGTCAATGCTCAACCAACTGAGCCACCCAGGCACCCTTTTAGCCCCCCTTTTAACAACTAAAAATTAACATCTATCCAAAAACAGTAGTGCCTCTGTGGAAGTTGTGAAATCCAGTACCATATACCAAGAGACCCAGAAGGAATCTCACCCACCCGTGCATGGGTAAAAGGCAGACAGACCTCGGTAAAGTCTGCAGAACCAGCAGAATGAACTGGGCCCCACCCTCTCCAGCTGCAATTGGGGAACATCTGGAGAGTGCTAGTGGGCAGATACCCACAGATGAGAGAGCCTTTGTAGAAGTCCTGTCTTCCCAAGGACAGATGCCAACTCCACTGAATTAAAAAAAAAAAAAATATGCAAGTTTGGACCCACTGAAGAGGATGAGGAACTTTGTCAGCATAACCCCTCCCTCAAGACAGCACAGCAATCCAGCTGAACTAGCCTACAATGACCTCTCTTGAGGGGATAAGGGAAACGGTGAGTGAGTGCCTGACTTCCCCAGCTGTGTGGGACACTTACTGGAAAAAAAACATTTCTTTACAGCAGCAACCAAACTTTTGAAGCAGGTTCTCTGTGACAGGGGTGAGGAAAGAAACCAGGAAAGAAGCAGATAAGAGTATCAAAGAGCATGAAAGGGATGTGGTTCTTGCTTGACTGTCTTCAGGTCTCCAACAGGAAACTGCCCATGAGCTGATGAGAGAACCTCATGAAGGAACCTCCAGCCTGGACTGTGGGAACCCTAAAGACCCCAAGTGTTGGGGCACTTGGATGGCTCAGTGGGTTACGGTCTCTGCCTTCAGCTCGGGTCATGGTCTTGTGGTCCTGGGATGGAGCCCCGAGTCAGGCTCTCTGCTCTGAGGGGAGCCTGCTTCCCTTCCTCTCTCTCTCCGCCTCCCTCTCTGCCTGCTTGTGATCTCTGTCTGTCAAATAAATAAATAAAAATCTTAGGGAAAAAAAAAAAAAAGAGCCCCCAAGTGTTAAACCCACACCTCGCTGCCCACTCTGCAGCCAGCTCCCTGGGCACATTCCCAAGTGTAGTGGCAAGAGCAAGCTCTGGCGGACAAGGAAGGAGTGGACTCCCAAAACAGGCCAGGCTCTATGGGTAATGAAAACTACAAACTTGAGCTATAGCGCCAGCTTCTGGAAAAGAAGAGAAGTTTCCAAAAGCCAGTGAGTTTTAAGACAGAAGACATACAAACCTAATTCTCCCACAAAAGGGAGCAAGAAGCAGGAAGCAGATGTAACTGTACAAGGTTGGAGAAATCCCCTAATATAAACAGAACTAACGAAAAGTATCTCCAACCTGAAGCCAACTGGTAAGATTGGAGGACGTGATTGCCACTTCAAATGTGAAAAGAGCAACACAAATCTCCAAAGAACATGAAGAATCAAGGACACACAACCTCTTTAAAAGAAAACAATAATCCTCAAGTAACCAAACTCAGACACAAAATTCTGCATTCTACCTGATAAAGAATTTGAAATAGCTGTTTTGAGGTCTCAAACCAAAAAAAACACAGAAAAGCAATTGAACAAAATCAGGAAAACAATACATGGACAAAATAAGAAATTTAAAGAGGAGATAGAAATCGTTTTTTAAAAAAGGAACCAAATAGAAATTCTGGAACTGTGGGAATGCAAGCTGGTGCAACCACTCTGGAAAACAGCATGGAGGTTCCTCAAAATGTTGAAAATAGAACTACCCTATGACCCAGCAATTGCACTGCTGGGTATTTACCCTAAAGATACAAACGTAATGATCCGAAGGGGCACGTGCACCCGAATGTTTATAGCAGCAATGTCTACAATAGCCAAACTATGGAAAGAACCTAGATGTCCATCAACAGACGAATGGATAAAGAAGATGTGGTATATATACACAATGGAATACTATGCAGCCATCAAAAGAAATGAAATCTTGCCATTTGCGACGACGTGGATGGAACTAGAGGGTATCATGCTTAGCGAAATAAGTCAATCGGAGAAAGACAACTATCATATGATCTCCCTGATATGAGGGAGAGGAGATGCAACATGGTGGGTTAAGGGGGTAGGAGAAGAGTAAATGAAACAAGATGGGATTGGGAGGGAGACAAACCATAAGTGACTCTTAATCTCACAAAACAAACTGAGGGTTAATGGGGGGAGGGGAGTTGGGAGGGGGGGTGGGATTATGGACATTGGGGAGGGTATGTGCTATGGTGAGTGCTGTGAAGTGTGTAAACCTGGCGATTCACAGACCTGTACCCCTGGGGATAAAAATATATTATATGTTTATAAAAAATAAAATTAAAAATAAAAATAAATAAATAATTAAAAAAATAATAAATTAAAAAAAAAGAAATTCTGGAACTGAATAATTCAATGAATGAAATTTTAAAATGCAATAGGAGAACATCACAGCAGAAGAGACCCAACGGAAGATAGAATCAGTGATGTACAGGCTAGGAATTTTGAAATAATCTCAGAAGAGAGCAAAGAGATAAGAATGAAAAAGAGCAAAAAGTCCACATGGTCTATGAGACCCCCTCAGAAGTACAAACATCAGAATAATTGGAGTTCCATAAAGAGAAGAGAGGTAGTCGGAGGCAGAAAATAAATTTAAAGAAATAATAGCTGAAAACTCCCCAAACCAGAAGAGAGACTTAGACATCCAAGTTCATGAAACTAATAAATCATTTTCCCAATACAAAATGAACTTTCCCAAGACACATTATAATAAAACTGGCAAAATGCAAGGATAGAGAGAATTTCTAGAAACAGTGAAAGAAAAAAAAAATGATTATAACCTACAAAGGAACCCACATTAAGTTATCAGCAAATTTCTCAGCACAAATTCTACAGACCAAAAGAGAGTGGAATGATATATTCAAAGCATTTAAAGAAAGACTTTATCTGGTGAAATCATCTTTCAGAAATAAGGGAGAAATAAAGACATTCCCAGACAAAAAGCTGAGGAAGATCATCACCACTTTATCTGCCTTACTAGAAATGCTGAAAGGAGTTCTTCAAGCTGAAATGGAAAGATGTTAATTAGTAACATGAAAACATATGAAAACATACAACACACTGGCAAAGATAAATACACAGATTTAGAAAATTATAATTCTGTAATATGATAGAGTGCTAGCCACTATGGTATAAAAGTTAAAGAGAAAAAAGTATTAAAAATTACCATGACTAGGGACCCTGGGTGGCTCAGTCAGTTCAACATCCAACTCCCAATTGCATCTCAGATCACAATCTCAAAGTTGTGAGATCAAGCCTGGTATCAGGCTCTGCACTGGGTGTGGAACCTGCTTAAGATTCTCTCTCTCAGAGGTGCCTGGGTGGCTCAGTGGGTTAAAGCCTCTGCCTTTAGCTCAGGTCATGATCTCAGGGTCCTGGGATAGAGCCCCACATCGGACTCTCTGCTCAGCAAGGAGCCTTCTTCCTCCTCTCTCTGCCTGCCTCTCTGCCTGCTTGTGATCTCTGTCTGTCAAATAAATAAATAAATAATCTTTTAAAAAAAGATTCTCTCTTCCTCTCCCTCTGCCCCTCCCCCACTACACTCCTACACTCTCTCTCAAAAAATTTTTTTTTAATTTTTTAATCTATGTTTTACGAAGATCTCATGGTAACCACAAAGCAAAAAACTCTGGTAGGTTCACAAAAGATAAAGAGACAGGAATTAGAGCATGCCACCATGGAAAATCACCAATTCATAAAAATGAGCCAAAAAATAAAAAAAGAAAAAACAGAGGAATGATACTACAAAACAGCCAGAAAACAATTAATAAGATGGCATTATTAAGTCCTTACATATCGATAGTTATTCTAAATGTAAATGGATTGAATTCTCCAATCAAAAGGCACAGACTGGCTGGATAGATAAATATAAGATCCAACTAAGTGTTGCCTACAAAAGATTCATTTCAGTTTTAAGAACACATATAGGCTCAAAAGTGAAAGAGTGGAAAAAGATATCCCATGCAAGTAGAAACCAAAAGAAAGCAGGGGTAGCTATATTTATATCAGACAAAATAGATTTTATATCAAAAATGGTAACAAGAGACAAAGAAGGTCTATAATGATAAAGGGTTCATTCATCAAGCAGATACAACAATCATAAATATATATGTACTGAACATTGGAGTACCTAAATATATTAAGCAAATACTAAGAGATATAAAAGGAGAAATAGGGAACATAGTAGAGGACTTCAATAATAGGAGAAGACTTCAATACCCCACTTCCAACAGTGGATAGATCATCCAGACAGAAAGTCAACAAAGATATGTTGGACTTGAACCAAATGGACCTAACAGACATACAGAACATTCCATCCAACAACAGCAGAATATACATTCTTTTCTAGTATACACGGACCATTCTCCAGGATAGATTGTATGTTAGGCTAGTCTCCAGGGAACCCCTTGCTTCAATTAATATAGCTTCCAGACTAAATTTCATTTAAACAAGAAGTTCAGCAACAAAAAGTAGACTATTAAATATTTTATACAAAATATTTTGTATAAATATATAGTATGTGCAACCTATAAGTAAATGATAAAGAATAATAATAAAATGCACACTTGTGTGCCCCCGCAGCTAATGAAGAAAATTTCCTTAGTTCTTTTTTAACTCTTGTTTCTTGATTTAAATGTAACATATATTCACCACAGAAATTTTGCAAGATCCAGAAGGTAAAAAACAAAATCCCCACAATCCCCTTACCTCACTGCTGATATTCTGGTAACAATGCTTCCCTGTTTATTCTGGATGTGTATTATTTTTTCTGAAATTGAGATCCTACTATACAAATTGTCTCCTTTTTTCCATCATGACCATTTTCCTTAGAACACCTAAGTTCTTACTATCCTTTCATCCCCAAGATTCCAAGAAACAATCCCTAAATATGCTTACTTTTGAATTGAGAGTTGCTTTTTCCAAAAAGAAGTAGAAGCAGGAATTGATAGATGGAGAAAATCTTTCTTGTCTGGCTTCTACCTGAAATGTAAACTAAATTAAGAGGTTGATAAAATGTGTCCTGTGTGTCTGGCACAGGGCGGTATCTGGAGAGTAAATGTTGATTGATGATTGAGTCTCAGGAGGCTGAAAGCATCTCTGGAGATAAGAGCAAAAACAAAAACCAGCACTTCCATGAAAAACAAAAACACCCAAGAAGGCTTCTTTAAAGTCCAAACCAAGTTCTGGGTCCAGGATGGATTCTCAATGTGTACCAAGAATACGTGCTTTGTCATTGCATCTTATTTAATCATTATTTACCCAGAGGATAAGACACAGTTCTGAGTGCTTTGATGGAAGCAATGAAGAAACCAGCATGGATATTGCTCTAAAGGAGTCAACAATCTGGTGGGGCACGTAGGGCATGCAGACAAATGACTCTATACCATGTGGCTCCCTGAGTACAGTAGATGCTCAAGGACACAGTGATAGCAGACTCACAGAGCTTTACTACTGGAAGGATCTTAGAGTGGAAAGAGACCTCAGAACAAGTGTTATCTCATACTTTTACCACCTGTCTATGTAATGGGACCAATAATATGTGTCTCCCTTGATTTTATGAAGACTAAAGTGACAGTGAGCATAAACTATAAAGGTGTTACAAATGTAAGCTATAATTGTGAAGATCCTCCTCACCCTACCTCATTTCCAATTTGAGAAACAGGGAAACTGAGACAGAGGAGAAATAACGTGTCTTGCCCAGTAAGTCAGAAGCAAAGTGAGGACTGGAATTGTGGTCTCTAGATCTGAAATCCAGAGTGAATCATTGGGTGTGCTTGCTAAGAGCAGCAAATTATCCTCAGCTTCTTCCTAACCCATCCCAGATTCAGGTGTTCTTTCCTTCTTTCCACTGTTTCCTATGGATCTTGATCATTGCCCTTTGGATTGGCTATTGTCCCATGGAAACCTGAATAAAGTCCTAAATGGAGTCAGGAAGTGCTTCCATTAATGAGGTTTGGATTCTGGGTCTCCCACCACCTCCGTGGCTTCTAAACGTTCACTGCAGATTCTGCTATACCTGACCCCATTGACCATGTACACTCTACCCCAGGGGTAGCAAAAACCTTACTGCTCTGGGTCCACATTCATGCAACTGAGCTGCTGGAAACAAAATAGAAATTCATGCTAAAAATGCAAATGATGGGGTGCCTGGGTGGCTCAGTCGGTTAAGCGTCTGATTCTTGATTTCAGCTTAGGTCATGATCTCAGGGTACTGAGATCAACCTCTGCATTAGGCTCTGCATGGGATATGGAGCCTGCTTAAGATTGTCTCTCTCCCTTTCCCTCTGCTTCTCCCTCTGTCTCTCAAAAAATAAAAAAATAAAAATGTTTTCTAAACGTTTTCAAATAAATCCTACACTTTGTAAACTTTACATTTATAGGTGTTTTATGATTTCAGTGGTTAATCCCCCTAGGACTACATGTACCAGGCAGGCAGATTTTGTTGCTCCTCATTTTCTTTAAACATTGCCAATTTTATTTATTTATTTGGAAAAACTGGTCATTATTTTCAGTGTTATTTTATTATTCATTCTGATCTCTATTTTATTTATTTCTGATTTTTCCTTATTTCCTTCCTCTACTAAATTTCATTGCTTCTCATTTTATGAAGAAACTGACTCTCAGGGTCTGGGACTTGCTCAAGGTTTCATGGCCAGTGAGTGCCAGAGTTAACACAAATCCAATTCTCCTAACCCTCAGTTGGGGTCTCTGTTTCCTTAGAATCTACCTCTGGCAGAATCTATTTCAGGTGCAGATCTCAGAAACTGACCTAGAACATACTTAGGCAAAAGGGGGCATGTATTAAAAAAAATACTAGGATATTATATATAATTCAAAGATAATCCATGGGGAACGCAAAGATGCAGCTCAATCTTGGGGACAACTGGAACCAGACAATCAAGCATGCCTTGAACCCTCTCTCCCTGCTCCTCTGTGGGCTCTAGTATCTCTCTTTAACAACAGCTTCCTTCAGGAGGAGGGACATATGGCCACTGACATTTCTCAAGTCTACCATCTTATGGGTTTCCCTCCCAGAGAAAGCCCTACTCCCTTCCAGAGTCTTGGTTAAAAGAAAAGGAAGTCCGGAAGAACTGAGATTGTCCTGGTTTTCATCAAGTATCCATTTATGGACCATTCAATTATGGCCAAGTGGGCAGGGTCATTTAAAATGGTGCCACATCCCCCTTCATTATAGACATGCATCTGGGGGATAACTGAGGCTGAAAATAATGATGATTCTCACTAAGAACAGGGGAGTTGTAGACATGAAAGTGGCTGAGATCACCCAGTGAGTGTATAGAAAGAAAAGAAGGAAGGGAGGGCAGAACCCTGGGGAGTGGGGGCAGCAGGAGGATGAGATTTCAAGAGTGAAAAGATAGGAACCAGGAAGGAAAGAGGAAATGAATGGCAGAACATATAGATGGGAAATGAGGAGAACCTAGACTGACAGGAGCCAAGTGAGTTTGAAGGAGGAAGGAGAAATCAGCCATGTTGAGGTGGAACAAAATACACAAAGAGTGGCCTTGGGATCTGGCAGAGCAAGGATCATTGGTGATCTATCCAAATGCCATTTCAGTGGAGGTGGAGGAGTGGAAGCCAGTTGAAGATGAGGAAATGCAGACTGTGAGTGTAGTTCTTGAAGAACTTAGGAAGGGTGGAAAAGGATTAGGAGATGAAGTGACGGAGGTGGGGACAGTCCCCTCTATCTTAACCACATGGGATTTATGGAGCAGATATTCCTGGACAGTAAACCCTTTGCATGCAACTCCCCAATAGGCCATCAAACATCACATCAAATGTTCACACTGGGCAATGTAAGAAACTATTTTTAATAATAATGGCTAATTTTATTGTCATAAATCACACAGATCGGACTCAAAGCTCACATTCTCACCCATTCTTCCCACTACCTTTCCATTGGTAGATGGAATGTCAAGGTATAAATTATCCAGTGGGAGATGATAGATCAACAGAGATAAGCCCCTCTCAACCAGCCCCCTTCTTGAAGACTTTCCCTAAGGGAAAAAAAAATGGTCTCTTCTCCTATGTCTACTACCATCTACCTCCATTCCTACCAAGACTCTCTCCTATCTCTCTAAAAGAAACAAAGCTCTATTCAAATTATAGTTTCAGACACCACCATTAGTTGTGGACCAATCAGCAATTCCAGACAACTGAAAGATCCAGCAGGCTGCTCTGTATCCTCAAGACCCCTCCCCAAAGTCTGGATCTCCCCTTCTCCATGCCTTGAGTTATGGAAAACTTTAGGGCAGGCAATGAGGTCATGTGAAGACTGACTATACATCAGACATAGGCAGAGCTAGACTCTGGGGATTTTTGCAGACTGACTTCATTTAGTGTGTCTCACAGCCATTGATCTCCTGGCAGACTGTGGTGTCATAGAGAATAGGACTAAACAAAATACCTCGAATACCAACATTGGCCTCCGGCAAATGGGAAGAATGTGAGACCAAAGTCCCCTCCTCCAATCTCTCATAAAAATAAGTTCCCCCTAGTTCAGACACAGCCAATGCCTGTGACCTAACTTCAAATACGGCTGTGAGGTGTCAGGTTTCTGACACTCACCTGACTGTCACACGTCCCTGTCCTTTGTCACACATCCCCGCCATTGAGTTTTTTCAACAGTGTTTTTCTCTCAGTCTATCCCTGATTTTTAGAGCAGGAAGATGAAATAAGACCTTCCATCTGTTGCCACTAATAAAATACCAAGCATAAAGAAATATCCTCTTTGAATTAAAAACTTTCCATGTTGAACTATGAACTTGAAGTTTACTTTTTTCCTTCCTTTTTCCCTTTTCTCTTTAACTTCTTTCTCCTATGATTCCTTTCCGCCCAGCCCAGCCTACTCTCTCCTCTCTTTTTTTTCTAAAGAAAAATTATACATATCTTATTCTTTTTTTTTAAGATTTATTTATTTACTTATTTGACAGAGATCACAAGTAAGCAGAGAGGCAGGCAGAGAGAGGGGGCGGAAGCAGGCTCCTTGCTGAGCAGAGAGCCCGATGCGGGGCTCTATCCTAGGACCCTGAGATCATGACCTGAGCTGAAGGCAGAGGCTTAACCCACTGAACCACCCAGGCGCCCCTACGTATCTTATTCTTAAGTAGAAATATATGCATACGTTACTCTGTTTCAGGAGGACTCATGTTAGAGAGCACAGTACTGGACGCTA
Organism: Enhydra lutris kenyoni; assembly: GCF_002288905.1. Lineage (NCBI taxonomy): Eukaryota > Metazoa > Chordata > Mammalia > Carnivora > Mustelidae > Enhydra > Enhydra lutris. The sequence continues at coordinate 74,141 of NW_019154159.1, forward strand.
GGGGACTGGGGGTCAACCCCATTGTAAGGTGCTCCCTAGAGGGGCCTCGTGTGGCCATATGGGGTTATGTCCCCCTTCCTCTCCTAAGAAATCTAGACGCACTTCATAATTCCACTCAGTAGCCTCCTCCTGCTCCAAGGAAATTTTCCTAAACTCTTTTGGGGGAAGTGAAGTCCTTCTGAATGGTTTCCCAAAGCACAAGGGTTGAAAGGGATGTGAGAAGCCACTAATCCAGTAGTTTGTAAAATCTGTCTTCATGCCAGAGTCACCCACAAAACTTTATAGTCACGCAAATTCCCAAGTGTCACTCCAAGAGATTTCTTATTCAGAAAGTGTGGGGACATCCATATTTCTGATAAGGGCACCCAACCTCCTCAGTCCCATGGGAGCCCATCTGAAGTCTCTATTGGGAAATATTCATAGACCCCTTCCCTCCAAATTCAGTATTTGAGTCTCCTCCATGGTGTCCCTGCTCAGTGGACACTCAGCCTATGCAAGGAGCTCACATTATATCCCAGGCTAATAACAGCAGCTTCCATCTATTGAGCACCTACTGTGAGCCCAGGCACCGCACACGGAGTTAGGGATTATCTCATTTATTCCGCACAAAAGCTTCTGAGCTCAGTGTCATCACTAACCTCCACAGGGAAACAGAGACTCTAAAAATCAAGGGTGGTGCCTGATGTTATAAGCTTGCAAGGAGAGTGTGCTAGTACCGTGTGAGCCCTGATGTGCTGACTCTGGGGGCACACTCACTGGCGTACAGGCTGCATCTTCGGCAATGTTTTGATGTCTAATTTTTTCCTTTTTCTTCTGTGTTACCCTCCATTTCCAATTACAGCTTAAATTCCTCTAAAATTGAGAATTGCATGCTTTAATTCTTTATTATAATAATTTAATACAGTATGTGTCATATATATGGTATTGTATAGTAATGATAGCATGGGGGGGAATCAACATAAATGAAGCATGTAAAAATGAGTATATAGAGACCACCAACTGTATGCTAAGCATCCTTTTACCCATTTATTCCTCACGACCCTGTGAGAAGGCATTAATTTCTCCCCATTTTAAAAATGAGAAAACTGAGGGGCTCCTGGATGGCTCAGTGGGTTAAGCCTCTGCCTTCAGCTCGGGTTATGATCTCAGGATCCTGGGATCGAGCCCCGCATTGTCTCTCTGTTCAGCAGGGAGCCTGCTTCCCCATTCTCTCTGCCTGCCTCTCTGTCTACTTGTGATTTCTCTGTCAAGCAAATAAATAAGATCTTTTTAAAAAATGAGAAAACTGAGACTTAAAGATGTCAAGAAATAGTCCAATTCACACACCTGGTAAGTGGCTCAGATGGGTCTTGGATGAAGACTGTCTGAATCAAAATCCCAGGTTTGTTTCAATAGGTCTCACCCTTTTCCAGCAGAAAGCCTTATAGCCCTATCCTTCAACATGGTTTTGGGATTTTTTTAAAGAACTGATTTATTGTTTTCACCATTTTAATTTTAGAAATATCTAGAACTTATCACCCCAAGATGAAAATTCCCATGCTCTACCAACTGAGCTAGCCAGGCACCCCACACCCTCAACATGATCATGGTCATGGTTGGGTGTCCTTATCAAAAATGTGGATTTCTCCAGACATGAGGAATGCCACACTCTCCACCAAGACCAAGGCAGCACATGCAGTGGGTTTGAATAAATGCCTCAAAGATGGAGAAATAAAGATAAATGTTTGCACATGTACAAAAGACACATAGGAGAAGGCTCCTATGTGTCTTTTGTAGAACAGTGTTTTCACAACAGATTAAAACCAGGAACAGCCCAGACCTCCTGCAGTGGGAGAACAAATAAAAAAAAATTGTCATCTATTTACTCAACCGAACATACACAGCACTCAAAGCAACAACCTACAGCAACACGCAAAAATAATGATGATTCTGAGCAATACAATCTTAAATTTAAAAAAAACTAAACTAAAGTGGGGGGCCTGGGTTGCTCGGTTGGCTAGCTGTCTGACCCTTCATTTCAGCTCAGGTCTTGATCTCAGGTTTGTGAGTTCAAGCTCTGCACGAGAGAAAAATAAATTATAAAAAATGTACTTTTAGAAATGCATGCAAATGCAACAGAATGACCTTAAAAGATGGGAGTGATGGACCCAGAAATGAGGATGATCACAACCTCAGATGGAGGAATGGGAGGAGTGGAAGGTGGAAATACAGTGAAATGTAGATTATTGTCAAGGCCTTAGCTTTTGTTTTGAGAGTCTTATTACATGATAAGGAGGGAGGAAGGAAGGAAAGAAGGAAGGACCATTCGTGGATGAGTCATGAATGTGTCAGACATCTATTATTTTGATTATCCCAATGCAATGCACCCTGAGGTCCAAATTTTTTTAAAAAATGGCTGTTAGATACATAAATGGTTTGGTACCCTTCTATTATGAGCTCTTAGAAGGAGGGATTGAATTTTCGTTTCCCAGTTTTGATACTCAGTTGGCGTGCCTTGAGGAGAAAATCACAAAAGCTAGCACGAAGGAACCCAGAGTACCTTCTGCTTCTCCTGGAAAATACGTGAAATTGACTACACTGACCCATGCAGGCAGCGGCAGGCAGTGTAAGAGGGCCGGCCAGAGTCAGACCACGGCCAAGTGTGACTCCAGCAAAGACAGATCCTCAAAAATAAGATGTCTCCCGCACAGAGATGCACACACACACGTACACACACACACACATACCCTTGCTGCTGACTATAGAAAAAATCATTTCTCATGTGGAAAGGGAGTTAAGCTACACAGAGAGGAGATAGAACAGAATGGGGCAGCTGAGAAGAGTATAAGTAAACTTTATTGACTTTCTCATTTTGTCTGGGCTTCCCTCTCTATTGGGCAAAAGAAGCTTATCTCCCTGGGCTATGAGCTTAGCAGTTCTCCAATGCACAGTTGCCAACTTCTGAGACCCCGCCAGGGATAAATGTAAATGTCCACAAGGAGGAGAACATGAGCTGCAAAGACCTTTGAGCCCAGTAGAGGGGCGGCACCCGCCTGATTGTTGGGTTGGTCCCATTGTTGGCAGTTGCTGGCCGTTGTGTGAGGCAGGAGAGAGCTCAGTACTAATGACCGTTACAAGGACCACCAGTGCATGGAGTCCTAACCCCTGGGGGTTGTCCTACTTCCCCAGGTTCCTGGTAAGACAGGCACTAGAACATCGCTCTGTTCTTTGTGGCATTCCCATTATGTACCAGTAATTGGCACAGATGTGGTGATTCCACCAGGCACTTCTGTACCTCTGGAGGGGAAGACCCCCTCTGCTTCTCTTCCCTGCAACCCTGACTGAGTGGCAGAGGAGGTTGAAATTTAGAATAAAAAAAAAAAATCCTGTCTGCCAGGGAGTTTTTCCATCTATAGAGCTAAAAACACTGAGTGAATCTCCACAGTCCCTTCCTGAACCACAATTCCTGGTTGAGGAGTCCACGTGAACAAGACAGCTGCAGGATGTGGAAAGCCTATCGACTTCAGGCCACACTGATGGGGACTGAATCTCAGCTCCGTCTGCCACCTACATGATCTCCGTGATGGATTTGATGTCTCTGAGCCTCGCCCCCACCATCCATATGATGGGAGGAAGAGTAGCCTTCTCCAGAGGATTACTGGGTAAGGTTAAATTAGGTAATACATTCAAAGGAGTCTGGCATATGGTGCACATAATAAAAGTTCATTCACTCATTATTCATCCTTGTCTCTCCCAGAAAGCATCCAATAAAGAAGTTGGGAGAAGACAAGGCAGCAAGAAATCTGCACAATCTTAAGCAGCTGTTTTTGCTCAGGTCATGATCCCAGGGTCCCAAGATCAAGCCCCACATCGGGTTCCTTGCTGGGCAGGGAACCTGATTCTCCCTCTCCCTCTGCCTGCCTGCCTACTGCTTCCCCTGCTTGTGCTCTCTCTCTCCTTCTCTCTCTCTCATTCTCTCTCTCTCTTTCTCTCTGTCAAATAAATAAAGCCTTAAAAAAATAAATAAGATGCCTGGGTGGCCCAGTTGGTTAAGAAATCTGCACAATCTGTTATTGTGGAGAGTTGCCCACTTGGTCTTATAGAGAATCTCCCTTATCAGCAGCTGTTTGTCAACTCTCAACAATGCGACCCCTTGGGGTGCTGGGACAGGGGAAGACACCGTATGGGGGCCTTTCTTTGGAAAGAAAATTTGGTGCCAAGAGGCCCCTTCCTAAGTAAAACCCTCCCTGCCTCCCACCTTCTTCCTCATCTCCAGGCAGACAGAGTTGGTCACCCCCTTCTCCAGACTTGGAGCATGCTAAGTCCATATTATCCACGGTGACAACTCTCCATGTTAAGCATATATCCCAGGCACTGGGGTATATATACTAGGCACTGGGATGAGCACTTCCCATGCCTTATGTCATTTAATCCTCTCATTAACCCTATGAAGGAGGAAAATGAAGGTTAATGATGTGAATTAATATACTGAGTTGCAAAGACAAAAGACGGCAGAACTAGAATTCAGACCCCTGTCTGCTGGCTCCAGTGTTTTTAGCCTCTGTACCATACTGTCTGTCTCCCTTATACCCCATCGTGGTCCTAATCACATGGTGTATACAGCTGTTAGTCATGCCTAACAGGCTGTCAGCTCTTTAGAGGCAGGAACTGTGGCTTTTTTATCCGTTTATCCCCAGCACCTAGCATAGTGCCTGGCAAAGAATAAATGAATAAATGAAGGAAGAAACCATCTTCTCCTAAGTCAAGGAAGGAGACAACACCAGTGTTCTTCCTAAGTCACTATGAGTCATAACCTCTGTTCCCATCCAAGCTTTGTAGGGTGAGGAGAGGGCAGGTGTCTGGAAGTACAGGTTATACCTTCCCTGAAGTGCACTTCTCACGCACATTAGGAGCCCAGAGCTTAGCCATGAGAGCGATGCCAAGCCCTTCGCTAGAAGAGAGATGTTTACTGGATCTCTAATGCTAGAAAATCCATCCCATCCCCCCATTTCACAATTTTTTGTAGCATTAAATCCTCATAGAATTTATTCTGGATATTTTCTTCAAATCCATTGAACTGAGCTATTCTCTTGTTTCATATTCATTACTGTGGTTTATAGATTATTACTTAATGATCCCAAATGAAACTGCCACTTAATCCCTACAAGAGGTTCAGCTCAAAATTTCAGAATGAAACTAGTATATGGGTTAAGAGTATGGAACCTGAAGTCACATATTCCTAGGTTCAAATTCCAACCTGCTATGTAAGTTTCTTAAAATTCTTTAATCCTGTTTTCACTTCTATAAAATGGATACAATAATAATTGCATAGAATTACCATTGAGATTAAATGCGATATGTATAAAACATTTAGCATAATGTCTGGCACATAGTAAATGCTCAAAAAACATTCATTTTTAAAAGTTGGGTCTAGAGGGCGCCTGGGTAGCTCAGTGGGTTAAGCCTCTGCCTGCGGCTTGGGTCATGATCTCAGGGTCTTGGGATGGAGCCCCGCATCGTGCTCTCTGCTCAGCAGGGAACCTGCTTCTCTTCCTCTCTCTCTGCCTGCCTCTCTGCCTACTTGTGATCTCTGTCTGTCAAATAAATAAACAAAAATCTTTTAAAAAAATAAATAAATGTTGGGTCTAATGCAAATGACCAACAGGCACATTAAAAAGCTGCTCCACATCACTCGGCATCAGGGAAATACACATCAAAACCACAATGAGATACCACCTCACACCAGTCAGAATGACTAAAATTAACAACTCCGGAAACAACAGATGTTGGTGAGGATGTGGAGAAAGGGGAACCCTCCTGCACTGTTGGTGGGAATGCAAGCCGGTGCAGCCACTCTGGAAGACGGCATCGAGGTTCCTCAGAAACTTAAAAATAGAACTACCCTACTACCGAGAAATTGCACTACTATGTATTTATTCAAATAATATAAACAGTGATTCAAAGGGGCACATGCACCCCAGTGTTTATAGCAGCAATGTCCACAATAGCCAAACTATGGGAAGAGCCCAGATGTCTACCAACAGATGAATGGATAAAAAAGATATGGTGCGTGTAGGTGTGTGTGTGTGTGTGTGTGTGTGTGTGTGTGTGTAATGGATTATTACTCAGCCATCAAAAAATGAAATCTTGCCATTAGCAATGACATGGATGAAACTAGAGGGTATTATGCTAAGTGAAATAAGTCAGTCAGAGAAAGACAAATATTATGATTTCACTCATATGTGGAATTTAAGAAACAAAACAGATGAACATAAGGGAAAGGAAGGAAAAATGAAACAAGATGAAAACAGTGAGGAAGACAAACCATAAGAGACTCTTAACAATAGGAAAAAGCAAACTGAGGGTTGCTGGAGGGGAGTTGGGTAGGAGGATTTGGTATCTGGGGGATGGGCATTAAGGAGGGCACTTGGTGGAATGAGCACTGGGTGTTTATATGCAACTGATGAATCATTAAATTCTACCTCTGAAACTAATAATACACTATATGTTAATTAAATTGAATTTTAAAAAAATTTTAAGTTGGGTCTAGTACAGGGACAACTAAGGTGGTTACAGAGATGCTGGTACTCCCAGGATAGAGTTCAGCTCACTCTGACATTAGGGTTCCCTCAGATTACCACCAACTCCTTGACCAATCGTCTAAAAGTTTAACCTATCAATCCTGCCCACATACAGAGATCTCAGAGCAATTTTAATGCCTCATTCTTAAACATGAAGGTAACCAAGAATCCTTAGGCACTGTTTTTAAAACTCTGCAACATGAAAGAGAAAAACCAAAATAAATAGCAAAATTGACCTAACAAAGCAGAGACAATTTAAGGAACAAGAGAGAAATTTTTAGGGGCTCCTGGGTGGCTCAGCGGGTTAAAGCCTCTGCCTTCAGCTCAGGTCATGATCCCAGAGCCTGCTTCCCTTCCTCTCTCTCTGCCTGCCTCTCTGTCTACTTGTGATCTCTGTCTGTCAAATAAAAAAAAAAAGAGAGAGAGAAATTTTTAAAAAGATTTGAGAAGATACTGCATCTGTAATACAAAGGTATAAAAAGGAATTGAACATAGTAGTTCCTCAAAAAATTAAAAATAGAATTGCCACATGGTTCAGTAATTTCACTTCTTCATATATACCCAAAAGAATTGAAAACAGGGTCTCAGGGGCACCTGGGTGGCTCAGTGGATTAAGCCGCCGCCTTCGGCTCAGGTCAAGATCTCAGGGTCCTGGGATCGAGTCCCGCATCGGGCTCTCTGCTCAGCAGGGTGCCTGCTTCCCTCTCTCTCTCTCTGCCTGCCTCTCCGTCTACTTGTGATCTCTCTCTGTCAAATAAATAAATAAAATCTTAAAAAAAAAAAGAAAAAAAAAACAGGGTCTCAAAGAGATATTTGTACACTGATGTTCATAGCTGCATTATTCACAATAACCAAAAGGTAGAAGGTACCCAAGTGTCCATCAATGGGTGAGGGAAATATGGTATGCACCACTATGTTTACTGCAGCATTATTTACTATAGCCAAATTATAGAAGCAGCCCAAGTGTCCATCGATAGACAATAGATAAAGAAGTGGTGTGTGTTTCTGTGTGTGTATACATATGGCGGTGTGTATATACATCTATAATGGAATATTATTTAGCCATAAAAAATAATGAATCCTTGCCATTTGTAACAACATGGATGGAGCTAGAGAGTATAATGCAAAGCAAAATAAGTCAGTTGGAGAAAGACAAATACCATATGACTTCTCTTCTATGCGGAATTTAAGAAACAAAACGAACAAGTGAAGAAAAAGAGAGAGAGAAACCAAGAAACACGCTCTGAACTATAGAGAACAACTAATGGTTACGAGGGGAGGTGGGTCGGGTGGTGGGTAGCATAGGTGATGGGGATTGAAGAATACAGTTACCATGATGAACACTGAGTCATGTATATAAATGTTACATACTATATCATACACCTGAAACTAATACAACACTGAATGTCAAGTACACTGGAATTAAAATTAGAAACTTAATTTTTAAAAAAAAGATTAACAAAAAAATTGGAGAGAAAACAAGAATATGTGGCATGTACGTACAATAGAATATTATTCAGCCTCTAAAAGGAGGGAAATTCTGACATATGCTACAACATGGATAAGCCTTGAAGATACTATGCTAAGAGAAATAAGCCAGTAAAAAAAGACAAATACTCTATGATTCCATCCCAATGAGCTACCTAGAGTAGTCAAATTCAGAGACTGAAAGTAGAGTGGTGGTAGCCAGGGGCTGGGGTGTGCTTCATGTGTACAGTTTCCTTTCAAAGATAAAAAGACTTCTGGAGATTGGTTTCATAACAATGTGAACACACTTAACACTACCAAACTACACACTTAAAAATGGTTAAGGTGGGGGGCACCTGGGTGGCTCAGTGGGTTAAGCCTCTGCCTTCGGCTCAGGTCATGATCTCAGGGTCCTGGGATCCAGCCCCACATTGGGCTCTCTGCTCAGCGGGGAGCCTGCTTCCCCCCTCTCTCTGCCTGCCTCTCTGCCTACTTGTGATCTCTCTGTCAAATAAATTTTAAAAAATGGTTAAGGTGGTAAATCTTATATTGTGTGTATTTTATCACAATTTAAACATTTTAATTGGGAACAAAAAAAATTGAAAAAAATTTGAAAGGAATGTTGCTAAAACTTTAAAATGCAATGTGCTTAAAGATGAAGTTGAGGAAATGTCTTAGTTCATAGAACAAAAGGACAATGAGATATAAAATATGAGATTTTTTAAAAGGGCAAAAGGAACAGGGGCGCCTGGCTGGCTCAGAGCATGTGACTCTTGATCTCAGGGTCATGAGTTCAAGCCACACGCTGGGCATGGAGCCTATTTAATAAATAAATAAACTCACACACACAAAAAAAGGAACCATCCAGAAAGAGCAACATCTCACTCCTTGGGAACTTCAGAAAATAGTAATAATAATTAAGGAGAGAAAAAAAGTTAAATCAAGAGACTTTCCCAGATAGGAAAAATGACACACAGCTTCAAACGAAAAGGATCTACTGAGTGCCTAGCACAATAGACATAAAAAGGTATACAATTAAATAAATTAACATAAAACTTCAGAAAACTATGGATCAAGACAAGATCCTAAAAGCTGTCAAAGAAAAATAAATAATAATACAGCTTATTCCCAAAGCTGAAGAATTAGTCTGACAACAGACCTTCTGTTAGCAACACTTCCAATCAGCAATACTACCTCCTGTTAGTGTACCAGAAGACAATTCAGTAATGTCTTCAGGCTTGCAGGAAACTGCCTTCATTGTGAATTCCAAACCCAGATGAAACTGAGTAAGAATAGAACAGGCACATTTGCAGATATGCAGAGACTCAGAAACTCCACCTCCCATGCCTCCTTTTTTTAAGAAGTTATATGAGGGTGCTGGCTGGCTCAGTCAGTAGAGCATGTGACTTGAACCCAGGGTTGTGAGTTCGAGCTCCACGTTGAATGTAAAGATTACTTAAGAATAAAATTTTTTTTAAGTTATTTGAGCACATGCTCAAGTAACTTCCTCAAATACTTTCCATGAGGAGTAAAACAAGAAAAGTGCACCAAACTCATGTAAGAATAAATGAAGAAAGAGGAAGTTAGGGACAACATGGAACACTGAACCCACATAGGAATGAGGCTGAATAAAGTTTATGGCTGTGTAGCAGGCCCAGAAAGCAACCAGCTCAGACTGAAGCAGGAAAATAAAGTCCTATAGCAGGGAGGCTTATGAGATTGTATAGGAAAAAACTTGGAAAACAAGACTTGAGCGTGTGATGAAGCCCCAGCATACAATCTTTAAAAGCAATTAGAAATTCAGTGGGGAAGGAAATATAAGAAAGTCATTATCTAAATAAAAAAAGAAAAGAAAACAAACAAACAAACAAAAAAAACAGTTCAGGGATGCCTGGCTGGCTCAGTCAGTAGAGTGTGCGACTCTTTATTTCAGGGTTGTAAGTTTGAGCTCCACGTTGGGTGTAAAGATACTTATCTTTAATAATCTAAATAATCTAAATTTATATCTAAAGATCTAAATATCTTTAATAATCTAAATAATCTAAAGATTATTTAAAAATAAAATCTTAAAAAAACAGTTTGCTTCAGAACAGGAAGTGACTGAGATTCAAGAAAAGAATTAAATGGTTATCGGGACGCCTGGGTGGCTCAGTTGGTTGGACGACTGCCTTCGGCTCAGGTCATGATCCCGGGGTCCCAGGACCGAGTCCCACATCGGGATCCCAGCTCCATGGGGAGTCTGCTTCTCCCTCTGACCTTCTCCTCGCTCATGCTCTCTCTCACTGTCTCTCTCTCAAATAAATAAATAAAATCTTAAAAAAAAAGGAATTAAATGGTTATCAAGGGAAAAGGAAAGTGAAGAGGTGGAAGATATAAAAGATACAACGAAGAAGGTACGCATTTCCTCTCCCAACAAATAGAAAGGCAATCAGAAACTTCAGAGAAAACAACAAATATATAAAATGGCAATGTACAGATTAAAACAGTGTATGAGTTTAGCAATGGGTTTTTATTTTTAAAAAGAACATTTTTTAGGGGCACCTGGGTGGCTCAGTGGTTAAGCCTCTGCCTTCAGCTCAGGTCATGATCTCAGGGTCCTGGGATCGAGTTCCACGTTGGGCTCTCTGCTCAGCAGAGAACCTGCTTCCTCCTCTCTCTCTCTATCTCTCTCTCTGCCTACTTGTGATCTCTGTCAAATAAATAAATAAAAAAATTTTTTTAAAAAGAATATTTTTTAGGTTGGTGATATAAGCCTTTGAAAATGAAACACAAACAATCATAACATGCTATTTAGCCCTGCAAGTAAAATTGTTCGTCTAAGGATAGCAGTTTAAATACTGGAGGTTTGGGAAAGCGTCCACATTTTAGAATAAATCTATAAAAATTACAGAAGATACAGGGATCCTGGGTGGCTCAGTGGGTTAAGCCTCTGCCTTTGGCTCAGATCATGATCTCGGGGTCCTGGGATCGAGCCCCACATCAGGCTCTCTGCTCAGCGGGGAGACTTCTTCCCCTCCTTCTCTCTCTTCCTGCCTCTCTGCCTACTTGTGATCTCTGTCTGTCAAATACATAAATAAAATCTTTTTAAAAAATTAAAAATAAATTAAAATCTTAAAAAAAATAAAGCAAAACAATTAAAGGATGTCAAAGAGGGGGAAAATGTCAGTAGATAAATCCAACAAACACTACTTCAGTGAGGTGATCCAGGTTAACAACATCAGTGATAAGTCAAACTTATAACACATCCTCTTGATATGATGTATTGATAATGAAACTTTACCTCCATGGTCTCCTCTCAAAAAATACATAAACTCAGTCTAACCATGAGAAAAAAATTGGACAAATCCAAACAAAATACCTCACCAGTACTCCTTAAAACTACCAAGACAATCAAAAACAAAGAAAGTCTGAGACATTGTCATAGCCTTAAGTTGCTTAAGGAAACATAACACTTAAATGTAATGTGAGATCCTGGATTGGGTCCTGAAACAGAATAGAGATATTAGGTAAAATCTAGGGAAATACAAATAAAGTATGGATTTCAGTTGATAATAATGTATCAATATCGGTTCATAGTTGTGACAAATGTAAAAACTGGAGGTTTTTACTGAAGGGGAAAGGGGGTGTGGGGTATACAAGAATTCTTTATACTATTTATGCAACTCCTCTGGAAACATAAAATAATTCTAAAACAAAATGTTTATTTTTAAAACACATATCTGACAAAGTTTGAGAGATACAGCGGGAAAGAAGTGAAAGGAAGGATGGGTGCTAATAAATGATAGTAAGGGGGCGCCTGGGTGGCTCAGTGGGTTGAGCCTGTTTTCAGGGTCCTGAGATAGAGCCCTGCGTCGGGCTCTCTGCTCAGCAGGGAGCCTGCTTCCTCCCCTCTCTCTGCCTGCCTCTCTGCCTCCTTGTGATCTCTGTCTGTCATATAAATAAATGAAATCTTAAAAAAAAAAAAAGACAGTTGGAGTAGCTATATTAATTTCAAACAAAGAAGACTTGAGAACAAAGAAAATTATCACCAATAAAGGGGGCACTATGTTATGATCAAGGAGTCAGTTCTCCAAGAAACGTGTATGCATCTAAAAAGAGTGTCAAAATACACAAAGTGAAAAGGAGAAAAAGATGAATCCACAGTTATAGCTGGAGACTGCAAAACCCTCTGTCAGTAACTGATACATCTATCATGCAGAAAATCCATAAAGATATAATTGCCATGAAGAGCACTATCAATCAACTTGATCTGATTGATAATTGTAGAATACTCCATCCACTAACAAAATACACATCCTTCCAAAGCTCACCTGGAACATTCACCAAGATAGATCACAAAACACACCTTAGCAAATTTAAAAGAGTAGAGATCACACAAAAGATGTCATTTTAAGTTAATATTAGTTATTTGAACATAAATAGCCCCAGAATGAAGAAAATTTATCTTTTATTCTATTACATCTTAATGGACATGTTCTTTAAAGAATATCTAATCTCCTTTACTTTTTTAAAGTTTTTTTTATTTTAAGTAGTATAGTTAACATACAGTATTATATTAATTTCAGGTATACAATATAGTGACTATTTTCCTTTGCTTTCTTTGCTTGCTCAACATTAAGCCTTCTGATATCCTCTGCCTGGCCAATGCCTACTCATGATCAGTCCAAACTTAAAAATTAAAAACTTTAATATAGTATAACAAAAGCATAAACAAAGTTAGTAATTGAAAAAAATCTACAGAACATAATGAAATATTTATGACATAAAGGATTGATGTTCTTAATATATAAAGAGATGTATAAATCAATAAGAAAAAAATGAGCAAATTTATTCTTGGCTCTTAGCCCACACAGCAACAAGAATAGTATCTTTAAATCCCAAACTCCCCTACTTAAAGCTCTTCAGTGACTCCTCATGGCTTTTAGAATAGAATCCAAAACCCTTCACACAGCCCACATGATCCAGTCCTTACCAACCTCTCTAGACTTTTCTCCCACCATCCCTCACCCCTCCCTCTCTGGACTCCAGTCAGGTTGGTCTTTTTTCAGCTCCTTGATACCATAACATTTTTGTACATGCTGATCACTTTTCCTAGAGTCACACCACCACTCCCTTCCCCTGACTGATGCCCACTCTTTCTTCAGATCTCAGCTTAAATATCATTTCTCAGGGAAGTCTTCTGTCATTGACTCCAGATCATTTTGGATCCTCTATTGTATGTGCTCTTCCTAGCCCTTAAGCAAACAGATGAAATTGTGTTTCTGAATCCTCAGAGCTCAGAACCATACCCTTACCCTTCCCAGGAATGTGAGGCTTGGGACAAAGCAACCATTAGCTTCTGGAACCTTCTTATCCACAACAGTCATGGATGATGAGGAAGCCCAGGAGAAAGTTATGATAAGACTTTGTCCAAGCTATTAGTCCTTAAGTTCTTTAGAATAGATAACTCTGGGAAGATAATGAAACCTATGAGACTTCTCCCCAGAAAAATGCTCATAAGGGAAACTTTTGATAATGTTTTCATGGGTTCACAATTCCCTAAAGTCCATCTATTCACCTCAGGTTAAGAACCCCAATTGTAGGCCTAGTGAAAATCTCATACACACAAACACACTGGTTACCTGGCTTTGTTCATGTAATCACTATTCACTATCTATAGCATAGTGATTCCAGTGGTAATAACACTTTATAAATGAAATTTTATTTTATTTCAATTTATGGTTTAAAAGAAAAGACATATTTTATGTACATTTTCTCATTTACTCTTCATAAAAACCGAGTGAGATAGGCACACATTCCTCTACCTGTTTTACAAATGAGAAAACATAATCCCAAAGACGTAAGTGATATAGCTAAGGCCACTAGCCAAAACGGAACTGAAATCCAGATGTAAACTACACCCTTTTAACCTTAGGTCTGGCCCTTCCCCTCCATACTGATCAATGGCCAGTGGTAATAGGACTTGTACCTAGTGATGTAGCTGCCTGCTGAACACCAGGGTCATCATACGAGAATAACCCCCAAGGTCAAAATCTCAGCTTCCATTCCCATGGTCAACTATTCTAGATAGTGGTGTAACTGCAAATAGGGCCAGGGGAGTTCCAGCAGAAGAACACCCCTGGTGTTTAGAGGAGGTAGCCAAAGTTTCCCATCTCCCTGCCCAGAGTACATAACAGCAAACATTCTTTGTGTTCTTAATTCATGCCAGACACCTTCATGCTATTTACATGAATTAAGTTGGTAAATCCTCAGAACGACACCAGAGTGTAGGTACAATTATTATCTCTATTCTGTGGACACTTAGGGAAGGTTAAGTAACTTGCCCCAGGCTACACAACTAATAATTTTCAGAGCTCACATTTGAACTCTGAGCCTGCACTCTTAATCAAACCGCCATTCTGCCTCTCCTGAGCCAATTGTTCCCTACTTTTGTGGGTCACGCGCACCCTGGAGAGTTTCATGAAAGCTCTAGACCCTCTCCCTGGGAAGATGCAGTTAAGCAGAACGTTGCAAAGTAATTCAGGACTTCAAGGACTTGCAAGCCCCATCATCTATGAACCTCATACATACTGGAGGGAGCTGTCCAGGGACCAAAAGAGAATCTGCACCAGCGCCGCAGGACTTCGCCCCTGCAAACGCGGGAGGAGAGCTGAGCGGTGCGGTATGACGGGGATGCTCTTTCACTGAGAATCAGGAAGAGTGAGCTCCCGGGACCGCAATGCCCTGGGAACGCAGCCGGACGCTGGGCCTCCGAAGTCCGGTAGCTGAACCAGAAACGCACCCACCACCGGTGAGACTGAAATCTTGCATCTCTGCCAGCACCTTGGAGTCACAGACAGGCATTTTGAGCGGACAGGATCTCAGAACTCGGGTCCCAGGCGGAGAGGGACGCTATCGCTGTTGCTTGTGCTGAAACGCCATGGTTGCGGAGGGGAGGGGCCGCCTATCCGCCCACCCCCACCCGCGACCACGTCCTAGGTACCGCGCAGCCACCGCCGCGGGAGCTGTCCAGTGCTGAACCCGGATGCGGACCGGCCCGCGGGGCTAGACCCGAGCCTGACGCACCCAGCTGATCCTAGACCGAGCTTCTGGGAGCGCTGACGCAGAACGCTGGGAAGGCGAGAAGCAGTGGACTCCACGCCGGGCATGGACCAGCAGAGACTGGACTCCTACCAATGGGGAGCTAGCCGCGACTTCAATGAGCACGTCCTGCATAAGGTAAGAATCTCCTGCAGTCCCCTGCCCCCATCCCAACGCTGGGAGAGGGGGCCGTCAACAGTTCTCTCCGCTCCCCCGACTTGGCTTTGGGACTTAAAGAGAAACTAGCCGGTATCTGTGAGCCTGGAACGATTTCTGTTTGATCCTCTTTAGGGCTCAAAACACATATGCGTAAACACTGGGGGAGGGGCCAATTATCACGCCAGGGGCTCCGATTATCAGGAGCTCCGTTCAGTTCTTTAAAATCACCTGTATCCCGTTCTCACTCGCTTCCTCCTGCCTCTCATCCATCTGCACTCCTGTGTCGCCTGAGCACCCTGGCCGTCCGTGACCCTTCTGGGAGGCTGTTTGCCCTCTCACCCCAACCGTGCCTCCCAAGCTTCAGCCCTGTCAGGTCTGGCCGTTGTGGTCAGAGACCTGAATTCTGGGGTGAAATTGGACATCAAAATTATCTACAGCAGAAATAAACTGTTATTATAAAATTAGACTGCCTTCTGGTTCCAGAAAGCTGCCCTCCAGCCTCCACTCGCTCACAGCCTACCAAAAGTGTTTGCTTATTTCAAAGCTCTAACTCATCCCTTGCTTCCCTCATTCAAATTTCTTATGCAACTCAAGTCTCAATAATGTAGGTTTCCTCCTGAAGTGCTTGTTGGGGAAAAGTAGCAACCTCTGTCTAGACAATTCTTTTAACCCATCACTTCAAAAGAATCAGAGCCTTATATTCCCGAAAGAAATCATGGATTGCTCCCCATCCCTTGCGTCCCCATCCCTCCTCATTGAGCCCTTATATATCCTGCTATGCTAATACCAATTTATCTGTTAGTCCCCTGAAAAGCTGTACATGGTCCTATACTTGGAGATTATTTAAATCAAACTATCACTCTAAAAATTCCATGAATGCAGGGCACCTGGCTGGTTCCATCAGAAAAGCATGTGACTCTTGATCTCAGGATCCTGAGTTCGAGCCCCTTGTTGGGCATAGAGATTACTTAAATAAATAAATAAAATTGTAAATAATAACAATTCCATGAATGCAAGCTCTTAAGTAACCCGATTCACCCTCTCCCCCTATTACACAGTTTATATTTGAGGAACCGAAAGTCCAGAGAGGGGAAGTGACTTGTCTAAGAAAACAAGGTAGTAAATGGCAGAGCTGGTACTAAAAGCCTGTAATTCTGACTCCAAGTCTAATACCTGTTCTCTCTCTACAAGGGTGGTCCATAGGCCAGCAACACTGACATTACCTGAGGGCTTGGTAAAAATGTGAGGGTGCCTAGATGTCACAGTCACTTAAGTAACCAACTTTCAGTTTCAGTTCAGGTCATGATGTCAAGGTCATGAGATGGAGCCCTGCATTGGGCTCTGCGCTGAGCATGGAGTCTGCCTGAGAGTTTCTTCCTCTGCTCCTCCTACTCACACACACACACTCTCTCTCTCTCCCTCTGTCTTTAAAACAAGTAAATAAATCTTTATTTAAAAATGTGAAATCTAAGGCCCCACCCCAGAACTACTGAATCTGAATTTGTATTTTAAAACGATCCTTAGGGGCACCTGGGTGGTTCAGTGGGTTAAGCCTCTGCCTTTAGCTCAGGTCATGATCTCAGGGTCCTGGGATCGAGCCCTGCATCGGGCTCTCTGCTCAGCAGGGAGCCTGCTTCCCCCTCTCTCTCTGCCTGCTGCTCTGCCTACTTGTGATCTCTCTCTCTCTGTCAAATAAATAAATAAAATATTTTAAAAAGAAAAATAAAGTAAAATAAAAATAAAATGATCCCTAGGACATAAATATGCACAATAAAATTTCAAATGCATGGGCTTGTGTCACACTGGCTAATTCTGACACAAATGAAGGAAAATCAACTACTAAGAGAAGTGCGTCTGTAAATTTGAATAGTCTTTGTGACTTCTCCCTCCAGGTCCCTAAATCCCTGAGGTATAAAGAAAAAGAGAAATTTATAACAATTGCTCCAGCCAGGAAGTTTTAAAATGGTTGCAGTTTGAAGTAAACTAGAATAATATCTGTGTTCTTTGAGGTTGTGAATCTAGACCCAGTAGAAAGTATATATAAGCAAAGGAATATAATTACAAATCAGTTACAAAAGCATCCTGGTAATTAGATATCTGGGTTTCTCCAAGTTTAAGCTATCTTATAAAGATGTAGATATTCATTTTGGCACTTTAAGATTTGCAGGTCAAAGTTTTCAAATTATTGATAAGAGTGGTCTTTCCCACCTCAGTGACCCACATATGAAATATAGGATGTAGCCCACAAAAACTTCACTTCCTTTGAGTTTATTTATCACGAAATTGAGAAAGAGCCTGCTTTCAACAACTTCCAATATATTGAAGACAAGTGTCTCCTTACTGCTAGTGAATGCCGGGTTTCTTCAGCGTGGTTGTGAACATCTTGAGAGCAGAAGCTGGACTAAAACCTTCTGTGGTGCCCAACAGAGGAACATGTGTATAGAAAATTTTCTTTTTCATGTAATGTTGAATCACCTCCTTTTAATATTATTTTATTATTGTGAATGACTTTTTAATGTGATCCATCTAAGAATTTTTATGTAAAAGGGTAGAGTGTCAATGTATCTGTATTATTTTTAAGTTTGCTATATAATAGAATCCAAGAAATTCTTGTTGATTCATTTGAACATATTGGCCATGAGAAGTAGGACTCCCCTCCAACATTCACTGCTAGGAAGAATGATCTTTTAGATCAAGTTTTTATTGAAGTATAACAAACACAAGAAAACCCCAAATCATATGTGCATACCCTGATTATTATCACAAAGTAAGCACCTCTGTGCAACCACTACCAAAATAAAGAGAGAGAATATTGCCAGCTTCCCAGGAACCCCCCACATACCCCCTTCCACACACTGCCCCTGCTGGTTCCCAGAGGTTACGTTTATAGAGGAGGGAGTACCATTTAATGTTTTGATGGGGCTGCCAGAGTTTTATGTAGACTAGTTTTAAGAACTTGCTAAGGATGAGACATTGCCCTATGGTGGTTAGAAACCCCAGGCTGGGAATCAGACAGAACTTGATATAACTTTGAATGACATCTATGAGCCTTATTTTCTTATCTATAAAATAAGAATAATATTATCTGGCTTATTGTCTTTTGAGGGAAGATGTTAGATAATATAATGTAAACATGTAGATGTACATATGTGTTTGTCTGATATATAGAAAGCATTTAATAAATGGTTGTTGTTATTAGGGCGCATATCTCCATCTTCAGAGCAGCTTCAATAGGTGTCACATTGAATGTCACCTAAAATAATGAATTTTTGTGAGAAGAGCAGCAGCTCTATACACAGACACACATGCTTACACACATCCATTCTTCATGGGCACAATCCCCTGGGATTAAGCTCACACACCCACCATCAAGACTTCCACGTGAACATCCCAACTCTGATATCCTCAGTTGAATATTCCTTTCTCTGGGAGGGGACGCATGGGACCCAATAAAGCCTCTCATTAAAATTCACTTATATGAAAAACGTATGACAAATATCCTCAGGATTGGATGGCATTGGCACTATAGCTAGTCCCAAGAGTTAGAGGGTGACCCAGATGAGCCCGAGTAACTCTTAGCATATCCCTGGAGTGTGGGCTGGAAGCTGGGAACTGCTTGGAAACATTGAGTTCATCCATCACATGCTTGGAGTTTTTAAATAGAGCTGCTGTTGTTCTCACAAATCTGAATATTTGATGCAACTAAATAATTTAAAACATGTGAACAACCTTGCTGCTCTTTTGCTGAGAGAACTCCTAGACCTCTCTTGCTACCAGTATAGTCTTGAGAGCCATCAAGGGCAATGGTGTGACCTGGAAGTTCAGGAACAGCCCACAGACTGAATTCTTGAGGTGCCAGGACCAGACCATAAACTCTAGGAAAAACGAGGCACAGAATTTTGCCCCAGATGCTAGTGAATCAGGACACAGAGACTTCAGTACAAGAGCTTACTTCCTAATTCACCATCACCAGCACTCTGATGCACACCCACATGTCGCTGTTGTTCCAATAGGGACAAATAATTACTAAACCAAAGTCACTCTCCTCTGTAGCATCTCAGAAAGACCACTGACCAGGGGGCAGAAAAATGTGGCCTGTCCATCCATTCATTCAGGGCTTGGTCCTTGTTGAAAAAAAAAATTGAATTATCAAGGTCTCTGTACTACAAGGGATTGCCATTCCCTCTGACTCTACTCTAATACCTCTTCTAGCCAAGTAAGAAAGGCAAGAGATCATCTCTAGTACCCCCTCTTGACTTGCACTGTTCCTTCACCTCCTCTGTCTACTGGTCATCCTGTGATTTCTGTACCTTTAAGTGGTCCGCACACCTTACCTGTTCATTCAGCAAACATGTATTGAGCATGCTCAAAGCGTAAGAAATTGTGCTGGGTATTATAGAGAAAACACCCACGCACGCACCCACGCACGCACAAATTGTTCCCACTTTCAGTAAGCTTGTAGCTATAAGACATGCACTTAAGTTGCTATAATACTATGTAGAGTCTCACATGTGCCCTCAGAAAGATACAGGAAGATATAGAGGGATAACCCAAGAAGAAAGGGTTACTTCTAACCTCAATTTGAAATGGCTTCTGATTAAGAGTTAATAGCTAAGAGAGCCAGAGTTCCACACACCCACCAACCTTGCTCTCCCACTGGGCCATTGCCCACTGATCCTGGAGAAAGCTCTGGATTCAGCAGTATTTTACTTCCCTGCCAGAAAATTTTACCAAGGATAGAGCCATCCTTGCAAAGGCCATACCGACTACTCTGTCTCCCTCTACCATTCTTTATCTCTTGGGAACTTTTTTTTTTCCATTAAACAATGTTCATGGAACACAAATTTGTGGTAAAAGAATCTAATTCCACAGGAAAACCTGTACTCCATAGGTGAAGAGATTTTACTTTCAAGTGAATTCATCATACCTCAATAAACCAGTTGTGGGGTTTTGTTTTTTGTTTTTTTGTTTTTGCCTTTGGCTCGGGTCTTAATCTCTAGGTCCTAGGATCAAGCCCCACGTTGTGCTCCCAGCTCAGTGGGGAGTCTGCTTCTCCCTCTCCCTTTGCCTGTCACCATCCTTGCCCTCTCTCCTTCTCTCTCCCTCTCTTAAATAAATAAATATAATCTTTATTAAAAAAAAAAAGAAAGAAAAATAAGTAAAACCAGAGTGAGAGCATTATCTCCAGGATTGCCAGATTTCCATCCTCAGCTCAGGAACAAGCAAAAAAAACGAGGAAACACTAGCTGCTCGCTGTCAAATGTTTCCATTTGCTTGTTTTCCTTTCTTGCTTGCTCTGGAGGCTTTCGGATAAATAAATGAAGTGTGTGTTACGTCACCGAGGATCTCAGGCCGTCTGGGACTCTTTTGACTGATCTGTGCATCCTACCCAGATCCCAGAGCAGGCAGCTGGCTTGGGGAGTGGTGCTGCTTGGTTCTCTTAGGTAACCTCAGCAGGGAATGAAGGTGACTCGGTGCAACATCCCAAAGTCCGTTTTCCAGATTCTTCAGGCTTTCCACCCCAAGCATTCGTCGCTCTAACTTGGGGTTCCTGGGTCTTTGTGGAGAAAATGTCTGAGACTCACTAGTGTTGGTCCACTAGTATTTCCTCCTATAAGCTCTTCTGGGGAGTGGCTTTGACTTCCTTTATTTCAATGGCAGGAAACCCCGCTTTACTGGAAGTAAGCAGACAGTGGTAAGCACCAGGCTTGGGAACTGTTAAATGGGAAATCTGAAGTGGCTCTAAACTTATCCCAGTGTGCTCCTTGCTTCCAGCCTCCCCTTCTCAGGCAAGAGAAGCAGTCCCTGGAGATGGCAAGTGAGAATGGAGCTCACAGCTCCTTCGCCAACTCGCAGAGCACTCAGGCAATACACTTCCCCAGCTGGGAGCAGCCCTGGACCATCCTCCCACCCGCCAACCAGGGGAGGTCTTCTGGGGCCAAATGAGAGAGCTCCAAGCCAGCGGCAAACAACAGTTTTGGAAATGTTAACCCCTCACTGACCCTACCAGTCAAAACCTCCCCAGACCTCACCCTAATTCTCAAGGCAGCAAGGTCCTATAATTGTTAAAACCGGCAGAGCTCAAGAATCCCCTAGCAGGGGCGCCTGGGTGGCTCAGTGGGTTAAGCCGCTGCCTTCGGCTCAGGTCATGATCTCAGGGTCCTGGGATCGAGTCCCGCATTGGGCTCTCTGCTTGGCAGGGAGCCTGCTTCCCTCCCTCTCTCTGCCTGCCTCTCTGTCTACTTGTGATCTCTCTCTGTCAAATAAATAAATAAAATATTTAAAAAAAAAAAAAAAGAATCCCCTAGCAGGGGCACCTGGGTTGCTCAGTGGGTTAAGCCTCTGCCTTTAGCTCAGGTCATGATCTCAGGGTCCTAGGACCGAGCCCCGCATCAGGCTCTCTGCTCAGCCGGGAGCCTGCTTCCTCCTCTCTCTCTGCCTGCCTCTCTGCCTGCTTGTGATCTCTGTCTGTCAAATAAATAAATAAAATCTTTTAAAAAAAAATCCCCTAGCAGATGCTGGCTGTTGCACTGACCTTGATGCCAAAGTCTGCTCCCTCCTTTCTTTCTTGTATTTCTGCTTATTAGCAGACGGTTTTGACCCATCCACATGAAGCTGTTATTTAATACTTTGTGCTTCTGCAAATGGCCTACTTTTTTTTAAGATTGATTTATTTATTTGAGATAGAGAGAGCGAGCAAGGGAGAAGCAGAGGGAGCAGGAGGATCTCAAGCAGATTCTGTGCTGAGTGCGGAGCCTGATACGGGGCTTAATCCCACCACCCTGAGATCATGTCCTGAACTGAAACTGAGAGTCGGGTGCTTAACCAATTGAGCCACTCAGGCGCCCCTGGAATGGCATACATTTAGGTGTCTTGAAGCACTCATCCGCTGCCCTTGGCTGCCACACACACACACACACACACACACACACACACACACACACACCTCCTCTCACAAGCTATAAACAGAGCCAGTGATGATGATGCGTTCTTGGTCTCTATCCCTCCTTATCTTTTGTTGTTAAGCGCCTTTTAAAAGCAAAGCAAACCTTCCTCCTCCTCCTCCTCCTCCTCCTCCTCCTCCTCCTCCTCCTCCTCCCTCTCTCATTTGAATTTTGCATCCACACCCCTCCCAGAAATCCTGCTTTCTAAAAAACACATCTGCCCAGTATCAGAGCAATACCCCCAGGGGACCATCAGGAACCCGTAGACCAGCTTCTTCCAGCCCCTCCCAGCTTCTGACCGAGAAGCCCTTAACCTTGGGAAGGAATGATGTTGCTGGTAGAGACTCAGCCCAAAGGAGGCAGAGCCCCTTTCAGCCCTTCAGGATGCTGCTTCCTCTGTGGGGGGCAGTCTGCACCCAGATTCTTCCTCCTTCTCCTGGTCCCCTTCTCAGGTCTTATTAGGTTGTGAACCGAGATGTATAAAATCATCTCTGTGCTATAATCTAGAGGGACCCAGTGAGACTAATAATTGTGAGTAATAAATGATAAAAATTAACACATGGTTCATCAGTGGAGGATTTTACAGTTTACAGAACACTTTGATATATGCTGTGACACTTAACACTTACCACATGCTTTTTCCAGGAGATGTTATTATCAATTTCATATTATAAGTAAGGAATAGAGGCCAGATAGAAAAAAAAAAAATTAAGTTACTTGCTCAAAGTGACAGCAAGTAGGTATTGTGGAAATTTAAGTAATAGCAGCAAACGCCTAAAAGCAGTTAAGTGCCAGGCACTGTTCTGAGCCCTTTACCGCATCCAATCCTACAACAACCCTATTTTAATCTCATTTTAAAGATGTAAAGTCAACAAGGGGCGCCTGGGTGGCTGAGTCGGTTAAGTGTCCGACTCTTTATTTCAGCTCAGGTCGTGATCTCAGGATCGTGAGATCCAACCCTGCATCAGGCTCCGCGCTCAATGCAGAGTCTGATTGAGTTTCTCTCTCTCTCTCTAATAAACAAATGAAATCTTATAAAAAAGAAAAAAGATGAGTAAACAAGCCACAGAAACATTAAGAAACTTGCCTGAGGTCACCCAGCTCATAAGCGGCAGATCCCAGACTCCAACCCCAGGCAGCTGGAGATCCGACGGGGCAGGGTCAGGAGAAGGCCAAGAGCTTTGCCAAGGGGGTCACATGGCCATGGTGGGGTGGGGGTGGGGGTCACAGCATCACATGTAGGGTGTCGACAGCAGCCCAGTGTGAGCGCCCAGCTCTGTAGGACTGCCGCCTGGTTTTGTTCACTCACACAAGAGTAGATCCACCTCTCCAGGCACGCTCGTGTTAATCAAACTCACAAGACTGATGCATTGCTCTAGATACCAAACCACATTATAATCAGGGGATTGTTTGCTAAGCATGAAATCAAGAAAAAGAGACGTGGGGGATTCATTTGTCTGATGAAACCAGGCTGATGTGGTGTGATGTTTGGCTACATTATAAGCCCAGCTTGGATGTGCAACTCCTGTAGCTGCCCCTTCTACCTCAGGGCCTCTGTACCCTGACCCCTGCCTCCCCAGCTGTACTTAACCTTAGTGTCAGGGGAAGGGGGTGTGTGGTTCTCTCCAGATTTCATTCCCTGCACCCCTTTAGGAACCAGTTGCCTTTGAGACTGAGAATGCCAGGACTTGACCTGGTTGGAGGAGAGGAGGTGGAAATGCTCCCTCTTCGGGAGCCTCCATCAGATGCACCGACATTTATCATCTTATATCTCTGTCTCCATTTCTCTCAGTGCCCTTGTCAGGGCCTTAGGGATTTGGATTTCAAGGGAGAGAACCATGAGAGAAGAAAAAGATGGTTGGGGCCATTTTCTCACATCCCACCACCACCCCATAACACATGCCCTCCTTGAAACTGGATGCTGCTGTTGAGAATCTTGAGAATGAATTCAGCCAACTTCTGCTGGGCACCGTGTGCTTCTGAGGGCCTGGAACAGGGCCCATTCCCTACCCGAAGGAACTGAATGTGCCAGGCTGGGTAGGTCCCTGGGCTGGCATGTAGATGACTCAGGCCACATCTGACTTTAGGCCTAAATGACACATGAACTTCAGTGTCTAGAAAGATGTCTTAAAGGTCATAGGAAGTGGTAAGTGGGTCCTTGGGAACCAGGTCAACTGTTTGCAGCTCCCTCAGGCTACCAACTTCTGAGTGCTGACTCAGGGACTGATCTGAAGGGCTGTAAAATCCACAGCTCCAGGAGGGGGTCCCAGAGCTGAAGGTCAGAATGGCTCTGGGCCCCCAAGGTAGGAAATCCTTTAAGTCTGTGTCCAAGACAAGGAGGAACTCTCCAGTGGACCACTGAGAAGTGCCTGGAATAAAGACTGATGGCCCAGACTTGGCAGATTTGGATAAGTAGAAGCAAAACTGGCACCACCTCCCTGAACATCTTCAAAGGTCTGAGATGATTAATGTCCAAACCCAAAAATCCCAGGGTTCTGATCCCTACGGATGACAGGTTGACCAATGAAGAGACTCTTGGGAAAGACAAAGGCAAGGGGCCAGGTGAGATCTGCAGTCATGCCCTCAAGAACCCTCACTCCTCCATGCCCAAAAAGCTACGTCTCTTCCAGACATCATAGTGCAGCACCACAAACACATGAGAAGACCACACAGAGTAGTCCCTGACCACCACCTATCTGGCCCACCCCCTGCTCTGTCCACTACCTACCCTGTCCACCCCTGCTCTGTCCATCCCCTGCCTTGTCCATCCCTGCCTTGTCTATCCCCTGTCCTGTCCAACCCCTGCCCTGTTCACCCTCTCCCCGCTCACTGATTTGCTTAGAGCAAGAGGCCACTCATTAGCTAAAGAAGAGAAGGGACTTGGGTGTTGAAAAGACTAGGCTTCTATCCTGGCTGTGGCCCTCACCAACTGTACTTCCTTGGTCATTCCATTCAAACAGCGATTTACAGTTTGCAGACACTTGCATATACGCTGTCTCCACTGATTTCCACAGCACAGCGTAAGCAGCCCAGACATCACTGTTGCTTATAAAAGGGGAACTCTCATGGTCAGGACCCTTTTGGTTGTCAGTGACAAAACCCAAGTCAAACCATCTAAACCAAGAAAGAAAATTCATTGGCTCCTATAACTGAGAAGCCTGGGGATGCTGTTCCGTTGGATCCAGGGATTCAAACAATGACATCTGTCTCTCTCTGTCTCTCAACATTCCTCCGTTTAACTCAGTGTTATTCACAGGAAGGCCTCTCCTGAAGGAGTCACATGACTGCCAGCCGCTCCAGGTCACAGCCCCAGGGCTGGTAGTTTCCACTAAAGTCCTAGATCTAATGCTTATTGGACTGAAATGAGTCATGTGCCCACCCCTGGAGGAGAAGTTGGTCCCACCCAAGCCCTTCAGCCACAAGTGGAAGGGAATGTTTTCCAAGGAAAATGAGGGTGTGTTAGCTGTAAGCTAGTCATGCAAAAACAAGAGGACCCCATGGTAATCCCAGGGGAAGCTGGGTCCTGATATATAGATATAGATATAGATATATTTTAAATAGGCTCTCCTCCCGGTGTGGACCAAGACCTGGGCTAAGATCAAGAGTGGATCGCTGAACCGAGCCACCCAGGTGCCCCCTCCGTTGTTGTTGGGGTTTTTTTCCCCCTTTTTTCAGTATTTTTAAATCTTTAATGAGAAGTGACTGAAAAAGAACTGAACTGAACTTGTCACTCTCCCACTGGGCTAGTTGTGTCCCATACATGGTGTCACTTAAGACTGGATACCCAAACTTAGATAATTAATAGCCAGAATTAGGTAATGAACTGATGTCATCCTATAAAGCTTATTGGGGCTGTGGAGCCAGACCTCACCCTCTGGGTGGGAGTAGACTCCTATAGAGGAAACAGATGACCCAACTTTCAGCCACCCGGGAAGGAGGTCAATGTGGGGGCACCGGATGAGGACACAGGTTGGAACGAGAAGAAGCTCTTCCCCTGGTTTTGGGACCAAGTTCAGTTGGTGTGAAGACACCTGAATTTTTCCAGTGGGGGTAAGGCATGAGCATTCTATGGCCACATGAAGTCAGTGATAATTGAGATGGGAGTCTCCCAAGTAAGTCCAGCTTCGTGGTTGGACAGTCACCTTTGGTCTCCACCTTTGGAAGGCCCTATGATTGTTTCAACACCATATTGTCACTGTCTTGGGATCTTCTCAATATTTTTGGACAAGGAGTCCCAAATTTTTATCTGGTGTTAGACCCCAAACTGTGTAACTGTTGCTGCTGTCAAATAAGTATCCCTAGAGGATCTGGGCACCCGGGTAGCTCATTGGGTTAGAGGTCCAACTCTTGATTTCAGCTCAGGTCTCCATCTCAGGGCCATGAGTTCGAGCCCTGAGTTGGTTTCCATGCTGGGCATGAAGCCTACTTAAAAAAGAAAAAAGAACCCTTGTGGGGTCCGAACCTAGGTCTGGGCAGTAGTTCTGAGCTATTCTCTTGGGCACATTCCCTTCTTTTGATCTCAGTCCAAGCCAGGTTTCATATGAGCCATGAGAAGCCAGAGAAAGGTTATCTCATGCTCTGGGCAGAACAGCAAGGGAGTGATCAGTATCTCCCTCCCCCCAATGCTGTCACTGTGCCACCAGTGATGTTCCCTGGCCAGAAATGGTTGTGCCCAGCACAAGAGCAATCTGCAAGGGTCACGGGTAGCCGGAAGCATGTCGTGGAAGGCAGATCAGAACACCCAACGGTGGACAGGCGAGACCCCAACCTCATGGGTACGTGCCTGCAGCGCATAGGGCAGGAGAAGAAGTAAATGAGATTTGTCTTTGTGACTTGAGAACCGTGCTGGTCAGTCAGCTTTTGTTGGCTATTAGTTAATCATAGGAGCCATTATTATTTTTTAAGATTTTATTTCTTTATTTGACAGAGGGAGAGAGAGAGATCACAAGTAGGCAGAGAGGCAGGCAGAGAGAGAGGGGGAAGCAGTCTCCCCCGCGGCCCCCCCCCCCCCCCCCCCCCCCCCCCCCCCGAGCAGAGAGCCCGATACGGGGCTTGATCCCAGGACCCTGAGATCATGACCTGAGCCAAAGGCAGAGCCTTTAACCCACTGAGCCACCCAGGCGCCCCAGGAGCCATTATTATTAATACCTAATTACAAATTTGGGAAATGCAAAACAAAGAAAAATTACCTGTGATGCCACTGTTTCAAAACCGTATCTTGAATAAAAATGGAGTTGCTCTCTAAAAATATACATACCTCTGACCTTTGAACAGTATGGGTTTGAACTGCACAGATCCACTTGTATGCAGACTTTTTTTTCAGTAAATACCATACAGTACACTATGGTATTTCTCTTCCCTATGATGTTCCTAACAACATTTTCTTTTCTCTTGCTTACTTTATTGGACGAATACAGAATGGATTACATATAACATGTAAAATATGTGTTAATTGGCTACGCTGTCAAAAAGGCTTCCAGTCAACAGTAGACTAAGTAGTTAAGTTTTGGGGGAGTCAAAAGTCATATGTGGGTTTTCAATTGTGCAGGGGTCAACACTCCTAATCCCCCCCACCATTGTTTAGGGTGGGTTGTATATATTTATATCCACCTCACAGACATTTCGTCATCCATATTTCACCCTCATTATTTTTTTTTAAAGATTTTATTTATTTATTTGACAGACAGAGATCACAAGTAGGCAGAGAGGCAGGCAGAGAGGGAGGGGAAGCGGGCTCCCCGCTGAGCAGAGAGCCCCATGTGGGGCTTGATCCCAGGACCCTGGGATCATGACCTGAGCCGAAGGCAGAGGCTTAACCCACTGAGCCACCCAAGCGCCCCAACACCCTCATTATTTTTAATGATTGCATAGTATCTCATTGTGTGAACACATGAAAATTCACAGTAAATCTGAAATGTTGAAACTTATCAAAAGGTACAGATAATACCGTAACAAAAAAAGAAATGCCCCTGTATCCACTACCAGTATTTACTAAATGCTAGCATTTTGCTTTAAAAAAAAAAAAAAAGCCTTAAAGGAGCCTTCTATGAGGTATGTGAGTGGTAATTCCAAGGGACCTCTCAGAAATAGATGGGATCTGCTGGAGAGATGTGGGAGCGGACCCAAGCTGTTACAAATTGGGAACCAGAAGTTTACCGTGGTTGTTTTGAAATCACAGGCCAGAGGGTGTGGCACTTTGGTGAAACTCCGTTATGAAAAGGAGTCAATGGACCCCAAGAGACAAGGTGCTGAACTCTTCCGAATTAGCATGCTGACATCGCCTTCCCTGGACCCCTGGGGTTCTCAGGGAAAGCCAGGCTTGACCTGAAATCTGCCCCTTCTGATGCTGACTTCCCACAGGTCTAGTGCAGCCCTGGTGACAATGTCAGTATGGCCCAGGACACACACTGGAGCAGAGTCAGTGCTGGTGGAGGACATCCATTCGCAATGCAGATTCAAGACTCGCCTCCAGAGCTGCCCAGATGCCACTGGAAAGGAGCTTACTGCAGTGAGTCACCAGTAATTGGGTCTCAAGAGCAAAGGAGCCTAGCAACATTACCTCCTGGGGATTTGCCTCCATGAAACCCAACTTCAGGATAGCAACCCCAGGAAAGAAAGCCTAGATTTTTTTTTTTAAGATTTTATTTGTTTATTTGACAGAGAGAGATCACAAGTAGACAGAGAGGCAGGCAGAGAGAGAGAGAGAGAGAGAGAGAGAGGGAAGCAGGCTCCCCGCTGAGCAGAGAGCCCGATGCGGGACTCGATCCCAGGACCCTGAGATCATGACCCGAGCCGAAGGCAGCGGCTTAACCCACTGAGCCACCCAGGCGCCCCAGAAAGCCTAGATTTAACTGACACCAACACCATCCCGGGGAAGACTCCCCTTCACTTTACCTCCACTTCCTCTCTCTTCTGTTCTCGTGTCTCACTGTGTTTTAAGAGAAAATGCTTTACCTCTCCACAGCTCCTACTTTTACTTGCCAAAAGTTTCTGTGGAAGGTCACAGGGTCTCTGGGATTCAGTCCTTCTGCTTTTCTGGCTTATTATTAATCTTGCAGAAGCAGTGTGAAATTTTGAAATGAGGTCATTGTCTGAACTTTGCAACTCCTTCCAATGACCAGAGGGCTGGCACCAGGCTGAGTCTGAGACCAGAGGCCGTGATCTTTTGCTTCTGTGTCGCAGAAATTCTCACCATCCTTGACAGAGGGCAGCACTCTGTCGGGGAATGCCAGAAGGAAACTCTGTGTGACTGCTTTTCAAATGGCAAACCAATTGCCAGATCCTGAAATAACACAAAGTCACAACTGGGCATTGGTTGAGAATGAGGCTGAGAATGAATTAAGGGAGGAAAAATAATATTAAAATAAGAAGAGCTGCATAGACTTGTCACTTTGGTACAGAATGCCTCATGATGCAGACCAGCTCACTTGATGACCTTGCTAATTAACATGAAGTCAAGGAAAGTGAGTCCAGGGTTGTGAGGGACCCCCAAGCCACCTTATACAAGCATATTCCTCCTTGGGAGGAAAAAAAAGGCAAATAATGAGCTGTGTAGCTTTGGTAGCACTGGTAAAACTCCATTTCTTCAGTAGGGTGACAGGTACATGGGTGTTTGTTTCATTATGTTTTATAACATATATACACATTATATAGACTCATCAAATATTTTATAACTTGAAAGAATAAGCTAAAAAGGGGTGCCTGGGTGGCTCAGTGGGTTAAAGCTTCTGCCCTCCACCCAGGTCACGATCCCAGGGTCCTGGGATCGAGCCCAGCATGGGGCTCTCTGCTCAGCAGGGAGCCTGTTTCCTCCTCTCTCTCTGCCTGCCTCCCTGCCTGCTTGTGATCTCTGTCTGTCAAATAAATAAGTAAAATCTTAAAAAAAAAGAATAAGCTAAAAAAAGGACAGGATTGGGGACATCTGCGTCTGAAACCCAGAAGACAGGAAGGTGATGAGAAGGGATGTGGGAGGCTTCAGAAACTCCCCAGGATGGAATTTTTATGTTGGTAACAGTAGTAGACACCTGCTCTCTGCTGAGTAGATGTTCTACCACACAAAGGTCTAGAATGTCTCTTCTGCATCTGTGACCCTTAGGAGCAAAGTCTCACCCCTTCTTTAATTCTGAACCTGTCCTTAGGGATTCCTTCAGCAGAACTGAGTCCTTCACGCTTTCTTGATGCAAGAACTGCACACCCTCAAGACGGGGCCATGTGAGTTTGTGGTCACAATGGACTAGTTGGGGGAAGGGCTCGTGCTGGGCAGGGGGAAATCTGATAAAAGAGGCCCTTTTCCCAACTGATGTAGGGCCATGGGGCCCTCGTCAACCACAACCTTAATCAGCGTCCAGATGCATATGATTACTAGAGGACTTTGGGGGACCCTAGGCCACAATAGCTGGGATGTAACAGAGAGAATCCATGTCCGGAGAACAGCATAAAAGAAATCAGTGGTTGCCAGTCCTTGGTCCACATGAGAGTACCAGCCCTGGACAAAGCATCAATCAATTTGTAGGAGATTACACAGACGTCCTAAGCCATACTGGCAGAAAGCCATCAACTGTCCTTTCTTAGGAAACCTGCCCACTATGCTGGCTTGGGCATACGCAAATGTCCTTTCTTTTATGAAATTAGGGTCATAACAGATAGTTTAATAGAAACATTCTTAACCAAACCATCTCTTAACCAATGTACTGGATTAGCCAAAGCTCTTCAATCTTTTGGTCAATCATACACACTAATGATAATTATGTCAATTAATCCATATATAAAGTAATCAATTAAAAGTGCAAATAAAGGGGCACCTGGGTGGCTCAGTGGGTTAAGCCTCTGCCTTCGGCTTGGGTCACGGTCTCCGGGTCCTGGGATCGAGCCCCGCATGGGGCTCTCTGCTCAGCAGGGAGCCTGCTTCCCCTCTCTCTCTGCCAGCCTCTCTGCCTACTGTGATCTCTCTGTCAAATAAATAAACAAAATCTTTTAAAAAAAAAAAAGTGCAAACAAAAAGGATATTGACCAATGTCATAAGAGGGTAAACAAAAACAAACAAGCAAAAAAAAAAAAAAAAAAACAGTCATTTCTACAAAAACTAGACTGAGTGCCTTGGAAACACTCAATAAAAGCATGTCATTTAAAAAGTTGTCCAAAAAAATGTTAACCAAGTTAGGAATGAGTGAGAGAACTGTAAAATATCAGGAGGAAAAACATAAAAATGAAGCAAGGTTTTGCAATCCGATTGCTTCACAATAATCTAGAATGTCTTGCTCCATGTCAGAGAAACTGGAACACGACAGTACCACGTGGGCGGTTTATGCAAAAAACAGTGATGAGCTCTTCCTTCAGTAGACCCGTAAGCAAAGAAAAGGCTTAGTTCTACATCTGACCACTAGCAAATTACTACACATTTAGATATTTTTGAGTAGAATGAAGTCACTTAAAGAAAGAACATACTTCTTTTACAGTGCCCTCATTTTAGCAACTTTTTCAATGATCTGACCAATTCTCAGTTCCATTTACATTAGAAAAGAATACACCTACTTGGTAAAAGAAAAGGCTGACCCCAATAGCAATCCCTCCCAATCTAAAAAAATATTGGTACAGGATATCAACTGATTCCAGCAGTCTGGCCTTCTCAAGGCTAAGTGGCTATGAACTCTATTTCCAAGGTGTCAAGGGAAGATAGGTTATCAGTCTCACTTCAGTGCAACATTTATCTTAATCATGTATTTTGAGATTACTGGCTCAGTATATTTCTCTCCCTCCACTAATTCTCAAGAAGGCTCCATCTTTGGGGCACCTGGGTAGCTCAGTCAGTTAAGGGTCTGCCTTTGGGTTTAGGTCATGATCGCAGGTTCTGCCCCCTGATTGGGCTCTCAGCTCAGCAGAGAGCCCACTTCTCCCTCTGCCTGCCACTACCCCTGCTTGTGCTGTCTTGCTCCTTCTCTCTCTGTCAAATAAATAAATAAAAATTTGGGGAGGTGTGGGGTGGGGGGAGAGAAGTCTCCATCTTCTTGAAGCCAATACTATGCTTACAGTTGTTGAAAGGAGACTGCCCAACCCTACAATTTTCATAAATGAGATCTTTAAATATTAATAATTTAAAAAACAAAGGAGGGAAACCCCAGCAACTTTAGACAGGCTATAAATAATTAGGCATTCAGTCAGAGCTGAGTTGTTAAATATCTTGGAATTCGTCTGAACAGAATGTGCTTTCCTAGAAACCATACAGCAAAATCGCGCTTGCCACTCTCACTCAGACCAGAGGAACCATATCTGAACTTCCTCATTCTTACAGTCAAGGCGCTAGTCTGGCACTTACAACCTGCCTTAGCAAAATCTTTACTGAGTGGCCGGATATGACTGAGACCACACCAAGATACCAATCTATAAACATTATGAAACAGTTTCCTTTCAAACAGCTTGCTTGTGTGAGTTTGCCTCCCTTCCCCTGGCCCTGACTGCTTCCTCCCCAGCACTCTCTAAATTTCAGTTCAAGCTTGAACAAACTGGGCTGGAAGCAGGATGGATCCCTACAGTCATGACCCAGACCCAAAGAACCCAAACGCCTCCCATGAGGACCACCAGTCAGAAGTCAGCTCAGTCCAGCTGCAGAGTGTAGAAGGGACCGGACAGCTTTCACAAGCATCATGAGCAACAACCCCACCTCTCAGGACATGAAAAGGTCCCTTTTCCGACAGCCACTAACCCAGGTGGCTGGCATTTTGGATAAAGACATTATCTCCAGTGATACAGCCAGCAGACATCTTTTGGAAGCTTGAACAAGGCAATCAAAAGTGATCAGAGTGGATCTTTCTTTCTAAGTGGATTCACCTTTCCTCAGTTCAGCTAGGCTGCCAGAACCTTCCATCTCCAGCCCATATCCACCGCTGAGATAAAGGCAGAATCAACCAGACTCTTCCAACCAAACCAAAATGAGCTAAATTCTTGTCTTCCTTGTTTTTCTAGATTTACATCAGAACTGTCAAGGCACTAATTTTCACTAGTGTCTGTGATAGATTGCCAGAAAAGATAAATTTCTTACTATCCAGAATAACCATGTACTTACAGGTTGTGTTTGGTGCTGGCTGCTTAAAAACTCAGCAATAAATTAAATAAATAAAATAAATAAATTAAATTAAATAAATTAAATAAAACGGCACATGATGCACTGGCCCAAGGCTTTCTTTCTTTCTTTTTTTAAGATTTTATTTATTTATTTGACACAGAGAGAGAGATCACAAGTAGGCATAGAGGCAGGCAGGGGAGGGGGGAAGCAGGCTCCCTGCTGAGCAGAGAGCCCGATGTGGGGCTCGATCCCAGGACCCTGAGATCATGACCTGAGCTGAAGGTAGAGGCTTAACCCACTGAGCCACCCAGGTGCCCCCCAAGGCTTTTTATTATTTGTATAGTTCAACTCACTCTAGTCTTGCTCTGCTTTGAGCTTTTTCACTTAAAGACCTTTCTGAAGCCACTTCTTACTCTGGATCAAAACAATCTCACTGACCCAACCAGCTTAAATGACCAGCATGATAATATTAAGTTTGCCTAGGCTCTGCAAATTTCCCCAGGATGGTAGAGCGCTTGGGGTTCTAGGGAATCATTTTTCAGGGAGTGGGAGCAGGAGCAGAGAACAGCTCATGCTGGGATGGACATCCACTAAGGCCGCCTCCCCCAGACCATCTGGGATGTCCATAGCTGTGAGAAGTCGGGCAATCCCAGGACACACTAACAGCCACCCATAAACATGATTACCGCCCCTGTACCTGCTGGGGCACCTGCGTGTAGCCCAAGGCTAGCTCATCTTTTCTTCCCAAGCCATGACTCCTTTCCCCGATGCTTCATCCCAGTCCCCACCAGAAGAGCCCTAAGTGAAGTGATAGACCTTTGTCCTCCAGTCAGGAGGAATCACGGCCCTTTCTGTCTATCCTGGCTTTAGGAAAGGAGAAAGAAATCTCTCCACTTTGTGTTTCTGGAAGTTTGATGCTGAAATTCCTTAGGTTGTCCAGGTGGCCCAGGACCCTTTTCCTAGAATGACAGACACAGGTGTCCCTACTCCTGAAAGCTTGCCCTGTGTTCCCATGCCTGGACTCTCGAATTATTTATTCATTCAAGGCAACATAAAAACATTCAAGAATCCACAGCGTACAAGACCTTAAATCTAGGCACGGGGAATACAGCAGTGAATGAGACTAAGTCCTCGCCTTCAGGCAACCTACAGCCTCATGGAGAGGGGGAAACAATAAACCCACGTTCCAATAAACAAGTTCATAAAGCTGGGCCTGCTATGAAGGAAGTAAAACAGGGCAACAGGACAGAGAGAAACTGGAGGTGGTAGCAGGAGCTACTGCCATGAGGGTGGTCAGGGAAGTCTACCCTGGGAGGGGACATTTGAGTTAAGATGTGATGATAAAAGGATGCTAACTGGTCACACATCTGTGGGGAGAACATTCCAGAAAGAAGAACCAGCAAGTGTCAATGCCCTGAGAAAAGAGAAAGCTTCATTTTTCTTTTTTTTTTTTTTTCTTAAGCTTCATCTTTTCAAAAAGAGAGTGGCTAGAGCTGGGGTCATAGGGGCAGGCAGGGACCCGTGCATCCCCAGGGATGTCCTGGGCTGCAGAAGAACCCATCTGAAGGTGACACGCCACAAGTGACTGGTCTGTGCCTTAAAAAGATCATTCTGGATGCTGGAAGGAGAATGGTCTCTGGGGCCGAAAAAAAAAAAGAGGGGCAGCAGGCAGGGGACTGGCTGGTTGCTTGGGTTCAGCTTGGTAACCACAGAGACAGCCATGCCACCACGCTGGGATTCGGGACATACTCTGGAGGGCAGGCTGCCAGGACTCTAGAACAGAGGTGGTAAGCCTGGCACCCTGTAAATACCCATTAATGATCCCTGCATAAGTAGCCCACAGACCCCCTCTTCCTTAGACATGTCGTGCAGGACAGTGGCCCAGACACCGGACTCGAGAGCCCAGATGCCTAAGTTCAAATTTCCACTCATCTGCTTCCGAGCGATAAAACTTGGTACGTCCCTGAACCTTTCCAAACCTTGATGCTTCATCTGTCAAATGGGGGCAATGATTAAGACGCCTTCACAGGGTTGTTGCGAGGATTGAGCTGGTTACTGGGGATAGAGCATTTAGGGAAGGAGCCTGCCACACAACGTGTCTGTTTCCTCTTGACGCCGTAACAAACGACCACACGTTTACTGGCTTCATTAACACCACATCAGCTTATTCTCCTACAGTCCTGGAGGCCAGCAGGACAAAATCTGTTTCACTGCACTAAAGTCAGGGTGTTGGCAGGGCTGGTTCCTTCTAGACACTCCATCACTTGTCTTTTCTGGCCACATCACTCCAGCCTCTGCCTCTATCATCGGCTGCCATCTCCTCTTGTGACCTTGTCTCCTTACAAGGACCCTGGCGATTACATTTAGGGCCCCACTGGAGAATCCAGGATACTCCCCCCATCTCAAAATCCCCGACGTCATACATCCACGTGACTCCTTCTGCCATATTCACAGGCTCTGGGGATTGGGATGCGGATAACTTTGGGGGCCATTATTCACCTCACCACATATGGTAAACAATAAATAAAGGTTAATTATTATTATAATCATTATCATTATTACTCCCTTGGCAGCTGCAGAGCATATATCCCCAACCCCCTCCCAAACTGTATGGGAGAAAAGCCAGCTCCCTCCCAAAAGCCCCCTGAGACCAGGCCTAGGCTTCAGTCTCCAATTGGTCCCCGTGAAGCGACTGGGGGCAGGAAGCAGACAGAGCAGGAACAGGCTCACAGGCCTTATGTGGGGTGGGCGACGGGCGCCTGGAGCCCAGGCTTAGATCTCCTGATGCTGCTGTATTCCATGGATTCCTCGTGGCTCCTGCTGGGAACGTGGGCAACATGGAAGCTCATGTTGCAATAGGTTGCATCCTGATTCAAAAGCTCCCAAGAAAGATCTGCATAGGGAATCTCCTCCTTCTGGAGGGGGGCCTGTAATGAAGAAGCCCAAGGGGTCAGAGAGGCCGGTGAGAGGCTTTGCCCATCGAAGGAGGAGGCCTTGGATGAGGTGGGAGCACAGAGCCTTCAGGGAAGGCTATGCCCACACCCTCCAGCTCCCGCCCCCTTCGCTCCACCAGCTCCCTGAGTCCAGCCCCAGCAGGAGACCCTCCCTCCCCTCCACGTGAGGGCAGCATCCTTCACATGGAATTCCAGGCCGGCCCAGGTCCCTGCTGCCATTACAAGGGCCATGTCTACTGGGACTCAGGGTCCCCAGTGCTGAGACCAAAGGGGGACCCTCCCAAAAGCCCAAAGCCTGGAGGAGTTGAACAGGCAAGTCTTTCAGTGGCTGTGGCTTGGCCCAGCACCCGCCCCTCCTCCTCTGTGCCTCCGTGGGCAGGAGAAAGCCCACCCTCAAAGCGAGGACAATGGCAGAGCTGGCTCCAAGCCCCACAGCAGCCCCACCAAGAACACACCATGGTGACATATTCCACTTCCGGCTGGTCATCCTGGGCAGAGGAGGAGGGCTTTGTGCAGCCATTCTTCTGGGAGGCCTTGTGGGAGGTGCTGGTTGACTGCAGGGCCAGGTTTACATAGCAGATGTCCCCTTCCCCTTCCAGGGGCTGGACCACCTTGGAGAGAAAGCCCAGGTCCTCTTTCCCGCAGGGTCACAGAGTGAAGACAAAGTGTGCTTCCCTTTGTCCCCCTCTCCCAGCTTCCTCTGAAACCCCTACACCTGCCCCCTTTTAGCTGTTTCCAGAGTCCACCCCCGCCCATCCTCCCAGGCCCTGCAGCTGGGCCGTGAGCACACAGACACTTGGACACACAGTTTGTGTGATACATTTGGACCTCAGTGCTTCTGGGAGAAGGAAAATGAAGATGGAGAAAAAGGAGCTGTCTGGGGTCTCTGGTCTGACCTCGGGGACTCTCTTACCTGCTCTGGGGATACCCCAGCAGCTAAAAGACAAAAACAATCAGAATTAGAAAGCCCATCCCTAGACTCTGAGGACTCCCCCAAGTCTGAGGAAGATAAATCTGGGAGAAAAAAAAAAAAAAGTGAATTAGGTTCCAGGCTCAGAGAGATGAGACCTGGTTCTAATTCGGACTCCCCAGATGACACACTCGGTGACATTGCTCACTTCACCTCTCTGAGCTTCCAGCTTCCCACCTGAGAAACAAGGAGACCTCGCCCACCTCCCCCACGTCACAGAAGGGCGGTCAGCTGATTCGGTGGCCCTGCCACCAATGGGCCCCCCTGGGGTTAAGTTCCTTTCTGCGCAACTGCAGGCTCAGACTGACTTCCCTCCCTGGAATGCCTGCATTTCCCTACTGGGCTGGTCATTTGGGAGTCAACTCAAAGTCACACCTGCCTTCCCAGCTGCCCAGGAGCTGCATCCCTCCCTCCCCATTTCCATGGTGTTTGATTTATATCTATCTCATTGCCTTTGTCCCATTAATTCCAGTTAGTCCTCCAGTGGGCTGCGGGCTGCTGGGCAGCTGAGCCCGTCCCTCCTTGCATCACTGGTGCCTGGCCAGTCCTAGAACACAAGTGTCCCCTCCAGGCTGCCCCCTGAGTGGGGTGCACAAGCTGGGTCAGCATCTTATGAACCAGCTTTCAAGTGCCTGTGGTTCCTGGTTCTCTCTGCCCATCCCCCTCCCCAATTTTAGAGCCAACTTAAATAAGTTCTAGCTCTGGTTTTTTGTTTCAAAGGCCTAGATATTGAGAAGCACAGAAAGTACTTAAAACTTAGGTCTCAGACATACACTGGAGAGGAGGCGTGATCAGCAAGAATAAGCCCCCCACCTCCTCTTTGGCTACAAGAGTCCCCAGGCTGTGGTGGGGGAGGGGTACTGGAGAGCACCCCAAAAGAGCTGAGTCCCTGGTGAGTTCTGAGGAGGGGGTTACATTTTCCATGAGGATGTGGAAGCAGAGCCATCCCTCCGCCCCACACTCAGACCCACACTCCAGCCCCTATGCAGCGTCAGCCATATCTGATCACCTTCCTTCTGTTGCCTCATCTTCCTCAAAGCCAAGAATGAGGCTGCCACCAGGAGAAGCAGCAACACAGCCACGGTGAGGGGAATCAGGATGCTGAGCTTCACGGAGTTAGAGCTGGAGACGATAAAATAACACCATGCACCCCGCCCCACCTCCTGCTTCCGGGCTGCACTCCAGCCACCTGGTAGCAAGGAGGGTCACACTCCTTTTGACCTGCAAGCCTGGGGTTTCTAGCTTGGGAACCCCATTCCTGGGTTCCCTCAGAGATGGTTAAAAAAACTCTTCTTTTTTTTTTTTTAAAGGAGAGGAGGGTTCCACAAGTTTTCTTTGGGTCTAGACACCTAACTGAAGTTGTATGGCAACAGGGTGTGGAAAGGTCTCTCTGCTTCTACACTTGCCCCTGCTATACTGGATTAAGGAGTGTCCCCCACCCCCACAATTCAGGTTCATTCAGAACCTGTGAAGGTGACCTATTTGGAAATAAGATCTTTGCTGATGGAATCAAGTTAAGACAGGTCCTACTGGATGGGGAGGGGTCCTAATCCAATGGATGGTGTCCTCACAAGAGGGAAGGTAGCCACACAGAGATACACGAAGGAGGAAGGCCATGTGACAAGAGAGGCAGAAACTGGGGTCACGGTGGCACAAGTCAAGGAGCCCCAAGGATGGCCAGCAGCTACCACTTTCTCCTTTAAGCCCCAAGAAGGAGCAACCATGCTGACACCTTGATCTCAGCTTCTGGTCTCCAGACTGTGTGTAAATAAACGCCTGTCCTTGAAGTGGCCTGGAATGTGATGCTTTGTTAAGGCAGCCTGAGTCTGAGTCTAATGCAAAGGCTATCTCTTGTTCATCACTAGTCACAGTATTTGTAGAATAAACTCATCAGTCAATGAATTAAGTAACTCTATCTGGCACCTGAATTATCTCTCCACTGTAAGTATCTGGAGTGCAGACAGCTTGATCATTCTGTTTGTCCTAGTATCCTCTCGTACTCCCCAGACAGTGAGGGCATGAGCGAGAGCTCGATAATTATTTGTTGAATGAATGAATGAAACCATCTCACGCTGATCAAAGATCCTAAAATACAGCTTTGATTCATAAAAAGAGGAAGCTCCTTAACTATTGCTTACTGAAAGCAGGTTAGTAAAAAGAAACTTTTGAAACAGAGGGCAAATGGGAGAATGGAAGAGCAGGGGTCCTGGGTGGGGATAGAATAACTGGGGACCTCCCATCTAGATTCTACAAGAAGGTCCAGCAAAAGGAGATCACAGCAGTTCTAGACAAAGTCAAGAGGGCCAAGGAGGAGACAGAAAGAGGTATTTCAGCTTCCAAAAAGCCACTTCAGCTGCACGGGCTGGGCAGAGTGCTAAGAAGCATGAGAGAGACTCAATTTCTTCCTCTATAAAAGGGGCAGTTGTATCTGCCTACTTGTCCTCATGAAGCAGGTCCAAGAATTAAGAGACACTGGACAGAAAAGCCCTCTGTGAGCTGGCAGGTGTTCTCGAGATGGGGCAAACGTCAGTACTGCCGCTCTTGCCATAATGGTAATTAGGGGAAACAGGATGTCCCCAAGCCCTTCCTGTTCTCCTGGTATGTGGACCAAGAGCCATCCCTGTGGCCCCAAGATGCTGGTGCTCCCCACACACACACATGTGGGCCATGCCATCTGCATTGACTGCCTGCTCATCATTCTCCCACCCTGCACTCTGAGCTCCTGGGGAGAAGCTCCCTGTCTATGCCTCCAGAGCTCAACAAGGGGCTGGCCATGGAGAAGTTAACTCAGTAAAAATGAGACAGAAGAATGAATACACCAACACATCTACAAACCATACTGGGCTCTAGGAGGAAGGATCTGGGGGGCTCCAAGGACACTGTGGGGCCTGATAGCAAGTAGAAAGGCTTGCCCTGTCATCCTCACCCTCTCAAAGGAGGCGAAGGGTCTAGGGACAAGCTCTGGCTGGCTGGCACCTGGGACTATGAAGTGTTCCCCCCCCCCCCCCCCGCAACTGGAAGAATTTGGGCCAAGTAGACCACCAGAAACAATGCACCAGAGCTGGCTTACCTGTCACTGGAGTGGTAGCCGGTCGTAGTCAGGGGGCCTTTGGTTTCTGCTGGCCCAGTGGACATGGTGATTGAGGGGGTGATGGAGGTTGGTACTGTAGTTAATGCTAGGCATACAGACCAAATTATACACTGTTCAGCCTGCTAACCTGCCCACAGCCCTGCACATGGCTTTGAGCCTGCCGGGGGGTGGGGGAGCGCGGGGAGCCTGGAGCTGAGCCATGGGAAGAGCCTATAGCCTGGACTGCTCATATCTCCCTGGCCACTAGGAGACTCAGCCTCAGAGGCAGGAAGGGCTGAGTACAGGTCCAGGGAGGATATTGAGCAGGCCCTGGAAGGGTCAGAGGGGGCCTAATGTTACCTCAGGGCAAAGGCAGCTGGAGTTGAGCTGGACTTAAAACCCTCCCACTGCCCATGACAAGGCCTCTGCCAAGGTCTCCCCCAGTGTCATTTATCCAGAAAGGACAGAAGCAGAAGGGGGTGCTGGCCCGGTGGCTAACACTCCCAAGATCTGTGACTTCTAAGGTCAGGACCACCCCTAAACAAACTCAAAATGTCCTTTGCCTTTGTTTGGGCAAGTTATTAAGCTTCTATGGGGAGGAGAATCACTTCTCAGGAACATTTTCCAGATTCAGTAAGACAGTGAATGTGCTGTGCTTTGCGACGGTCACACGCCTCGCAGGTTCAGGTAGGGTGGGGCTCTGTGGACTCTGCGCTGTCCCCTTGCCACAGTTCCCTGTGATCTGGTGCTGCCTGTCCAGAGGTCAGAGAAGCAGAGCCCAACAGACCAACTCATTCAAACCAAGGCAGTGGGACCTCTGAGCTGTACTTCCCAGGAGTGTCTGCATTCTAGAAGTACTGAGGAAGAGAACATCATTAAGCCCAGATGTGTATATGGCTTGTAATGAGATTTCAGGCACCAGAAATGCAGCCCTTTGGATGGGGATGCCTTTTCGGACCTCAGGAATCAACCACAGTACCCTGACTGTGCTGGGCCTCTTCCCTCTCGGCCTGGGTATGGAACAGGAGGAGGTGGGAATAGTTGCTCTCAAGTCCCGGCCCCAAACTCCAGAACAAGCAGGGATATGCAGGCACCAGAGGTCCAGGAAAGCACTGGCAAGAACTGGGGTCTCTGGGTCACATAGAAGAAGATCCCTTTGGTCCACGGACTGAAACTGGGACCATCACCTTGACCTCTATGGACAATGGATGCAGGTGCGGCGCTGTGCAGCGAAACACCTGCCCAAAAAGGCTGGATCCCATCCTGCAGGAGGTGCTGGGAGCCATGAGGGCATCTAAGAGAAGCCCTGTGTCTCCCAACCCATGGGGTCAGTCGGGGTTCTGGGAGTACTCAGGACTCAACTCCCCTGTATGACAGTTCACTCTGAGTGACACTAAGTTATTAGAAAGGAAACTCAGCGACCAGGACAAAGAAGACCCTGAAGGGAGCCATCCACACTCATACACAAACTCTTACCTGGGCCAATGGCCACTTTAACTATGACCCCAAGGTCAACTCCAGTCCTTTCAATCCCACACCAGTAAGTGTCTGTATCGTTCCACCTGAGCTTCTCCATGGTCACCGTGAACGTGCGCAATTTCCAATCATCCTTGACGGACAGTCGGTCACCCTTCGCTTCCCGCTGTGATCCGTCGGTATGAACGAGGATACGACAGTGACTCCACACGGCTCCTCGACACCACCACTTATGGTAGGTCTCCCACCCATGTCCATAGTGACACTGCACGGTCAGTCGGCCCCCAACTGGGCCTCTGACTGCTGCTGGACCCATGATGTCAGCTGAGCCTGGAAAATACAAACCCATGTGCCTGTCATATCCCACCCCACCCACTGAGGGCAGAGGCACAAACTCCTGCATCACAAGTAGCCCCAGTAAACCCAAATGCCTGATGAGTTGAGTGACAGTCAAGAAGGGAATACACCTTCCACAAGTCCTTCCACTTTGTCCTTCAAAACTCCACTGGGTCAAAGCCACCATGGAAATCACAACTGATTTCCACCATGGAAAGCACAACTCTACATCTCAGAGAAACAAGAATGTCCCCACAGAGCAATGACAGCTTTCGATAATCCACCCCTCCCCCTCCCTGTGGTCAACGTCATCTGGAAGCAAATGACCCAAGCAAAGGCATGGCCCCAGTCCAGTTCGGCCCATTGTCCTCATGCAAGATGTAGGCTCTGTGGTTTCAGACCTTTTCATTTTTCTAGAGTAGCCAGGAATCTGGATTTTGTGTGGAACCTCTCAACTTGAAAACACTGGTGACCAGCACAGAAACAGAGCAAAGGAATTTCTGTGTCTTTAGAATCCTAAGAATTATCTACAAAACTCTCTGGCAAATTCATGATTGGGACATACACTTTGATTACTGGAAATTGTTTTCCCCTGAATATTGACTATTCAAGGACTTTGATGGTTCTTGAATCCGTTCTTTTGTTTTGGTTTGTTTTTCCCAGAAAGTTAACCTCTTTCATGGAGTATGTATTAGCATAAAGTCCTCCATTTAGAAAGTATCCTTTTATA
Organism: Enhydra lutris kenyoni; assembly: GCF_002288905.1. NCBI lineage: Eukaryota > Metazoa > Chordata > Mammalia > Carnivora > Mustelidae > Enhydra > Enhydra lutris. The sequence goes on from NW_019154159.1 coordinate 116,946, forward strand.
ATTAAAATGTCCATATCTGTTATTATTACATGTTCAGACCACATGAGGTCTGTGAGTTGTGTGGATTACACTCGCTGCAGGGTATCCCCCTTCTGTTTCTCCTAACCTCCTTCTTGTTTTTTCCTGCATTAAACCACTTTTGAGATTAGTTTTTATTGTTCTTATTTCCTAAGTTATTTATTTGTCACAAGTGTGATTTTATTCCTCTTCTTTCTGCGAGATTACTACTTGCCTTCTTCCACTTTGCTCAGTTAAAGGCAGTGATAATTTCCTTCCTTTCTAAAATGAACTAAGGTGTGTTTAAGGCTAAGAATTTACTTTTGTCCATTTTAAAAATTGAGATATAAATCATGTATCATGAATTTTACTCTTAATTTTAAAGCATCTATCTGGGGTTCTTGGGATATTCACAGAGTTGTACAGCCATCACCTATAATTCCAGAATGTTTTTGTTACCTCAAAAGAAACCCTGTGCCTGATTCACCCCCACCATAACCTATGTCCTGTCTGTAGATTTCTTTATTCTGAAATCTACATTTCATGACCACATAGTCATACAATGTGTGGCCTTTTGTATCTGGCTTCATTCACTCAGCAGAATGTCTTTTAAGTTCATCCCCATTGTAGTGTGTGTGGGCACTTTGTTCCAGGGTAAGGACAGGGACATTTTGTTTACCCATTCGTCAGTGGAAGCTATTTGGATTAATTTCCCTTTTTGGCTATGTCGAATAATGCCGCTGTGAACATGTATATACTACTGGTATTTGCATGGAGATATGTTTCAGCTCTCTGAAGTATAACATACCATAGGACACTTAAAATGGTAAATGGGGAGGGGAAGGGTTTCCCACAAGCGTGGCTGGATCCTGTCACCTCTCGCCATGCTCCACTTCGGTAAATGCAAGGAGATAAAGAAGGCCAACATAAAATAGCAAATCACTTCTTAAACTAGAGGGACATAGAAGTGAGCCTTTATAATATCTCTGAATGAAAGGGAGCACTTTCAGGGTGCCTGGGTGGCTCAGTGGGTTAAGTCTCTGCCTTCAGCTCAGGTCATGATCTCAGGGTCCTGGGATCGATCCCCACATGGGGCTCTCTGCTAAGCCGGGAGCCTGCTTACCCCTCTCTCTCTGCCTGCTCTTCTGTCTACTTATGATCTTTCTCTCTCTGTCAAATAAATAAATAAAAATCTTTTTTAAAAAAAGACTCCATTTAGGTTAAGGAGAGCATGTATTGCATGGAGCACTGGGTGTGGTGCATAAACAATGAATCTTGGAACACTGAAAAAATAAAATAAAAGTAAAAAAGAAAAAAAGACTCCATTTAGAAAGTTGGTAAGGGGCAAGAAAAGAAAAGGCACAAAGAGAAAATTCAGGTGGATGATAAAATTGGAAGTGTTCCATTTAAACAATCTAGCAAATGAAAACATTTTAAAGTGATGTCATTTTCTCATATGAAGGAAACAAGTTTTTGTGACTACTATATTGCTGACATGGGTGACGTGACATGGACAAGAGGAGAAGCTGCTGTTAGGGATGTAACCATTCAACCATTACCGAAGGCAATGTGGCAATTATGTATCAAAATAATCATGCCCTTTGCTCCAGTGATTATATGTCTAGGATTTGGTCCTCAGGAAATAATCAGAGAAGCTAATAAGAACATATGCACCAAGATTCATTACATAATTATTTAAACGGTTTGTTTTTTGTTTTTGTTTTTTAAGATTTTATTTATTTATTAGAGAGACAGAGATCACAAGTAGGCAGAGAGGCAGGCAGAGAGAGAGGGGGAAGCAGGTTTCCTGCTGAGCAGAGAGCCCGATGTGGGGCTTGATCCCAGGACCCCGAGATCATGACCTGAGCCGAAGGCAGAGGCTTTAACCCACTGAGCCACCCAGGCGCCCCTCATTACGTAATTATTTAAGGAGCAAAACTAAACAAGGTTAACATCCATCAATTAGGATAATAAGTAAACAACAAAATATAATGCAGACACTGTTAATTACGCTTAGAAATATTGTTAATTATGTGGAAAATCCTATGAGGCGAAATACTTTTTTTAAACATCATATACAGCACAGTCTCAACTAACTTTTAAAATATGCGTAGAAGATGGGGCGCCTGAGTGGCTCAGTCATTAAGCGTCTACTTTCGGCTCGGGTCATGATCCCAGGGTTCTGGGATCAAGCCCCGCGTCGGGATCCCTGCTCGGCGAGAAGCCTGCTTCTCCCTCTCCCACTGCCCCCTGCTTGTGTTCCCTCTCTTGCAGTCTCTCTCTCTCTCTCTCTCTCTCTCTCTGTCAAACAAATAAACAAAATCTTTTTTTAAAAATATGCATAGAAGAATAGATTAAAAGGAAACCAGTAAAAATATTAAATGAACATCAGTTTGCTTTGGGCATTAAGATGAGGGACATAGAATTTTTTATTTTTCCTGACTCTTCATTTTTTCTGTACTTTCCTAAGTATCAACAATGAGCATTTACTACTTTCAAAATGATGGGGCGGGGCGGGGGGGATAATGCCTGGACAGGGCTGTTTCGCGGCATGGTGAGCAGAATAATGGCTTCCTAAGGATATCTACATCCTAATCCCCAGAACCTATAAAATACTGTAAAGCAGCTCACACGATCAAATGGGACTTTGCAGATGTGACTAAATTACGGATTTTGAGATGGAGAGATAATCCAGGAGCATGGGGCGGGGCCAAGGACTTTATCAGAGGGAGGCAGGAGGGTCAGAGTCAGAGAAGGGACATTGAAGGTCAGGTGGGGCCACACGCCAAGGACGCAGCAACCTCTGGGCTGTGGAAAAGTCAAGGAATCTGATTCTCCCCCAAAGCTACCGGAAGGAACGCATCCCTGGCGATCCTTTAAGACTCTGACTTCCAGACTGTAACATTATAAATTTGTGTTGTTTTAAGCCACTAGGTGTGTAGTCATTTGTCCTGGCAGCCTTAGGAAACTCCTAAGGTGACATTAGCCCATCTCATCTGAGTGCTGACGTTGGGCCTGACTCCTGAACCATCTGCTCCACTCGCTTCCTGGAAACGTCTGCCCGGGGACCCACTCCCCACCAACCTCGGCAGAGCACTACCCTGCTGTCTGAACCGTCCTGACACCAGAGGCAGCCCTGATGGGGCGTCTGGGGGGCTCCGTTTTTTGAAGCGTCTGCCTTCGGCTCAAGTCATGATCTTAGAGTCCTGGGATTGAGCTCCCACGTCTAGCTCCCTGCTCAGCAGGGAGTCTGTTTCTCCCTCTGTCTGCTGCTCTCCCTGCTCGTGTGCCCTCTCTCTCTCTCTCACTCTCTCTCTCAGATAAACAAATTGGCAGCCCTGAGCCCCAAGGAGCAGCACCCCCAGCAGGCATGGTTATTTCCAGACTAGTCGATCGGGAGTAACCCTAGTTGAGGAAGAAGATGAGCCTCAGGGGGAGTTTACAGGCTCACTGTCAGGGAGGCACAGGATGGACCCCAACTCCAGCATGGCACAGGAGGTCAGCCAGTGTCCACTCCGGGCCGGCACATGTGGGTCTTGTCCATGTCTATCACCACTTAGGGTGAGGCCAAATGTGGACAAAGCAACTAATATTTCTCTGAAAATACCGGCCACAAATCTCTTCCTTTCTCACAAAAAATGAAGGCTGTAAAGCCAGTGGGAGCTCTGGCTGGTATTTGTTTCTTGTATAGCTTGGAAACAAGGAACTCTTTAGACTGAGAAGTGGTGCGGGGTAAATGGGCGTCTTGTTATGGGAAGTTCCCTGGGAGAGGCTGGTGAGGGGGCACAGGTTCACAGCACAGACCAGGTTCCTGCTGAGCACACAGCTGTGCCTGCTGGCTTCCAACTGACATTTCCACTCTGCCTCAGTCACACCCATACACGCGCACATGCACACACACACCAGCATTATTCTCACATCTGCTCACCAACTTCCCCTGTTTCCAGATGTCGGGGGGGAAAAAGAAGCAGTCCTTTATGTGCATTCGCTGCCCTGCTGATTTGCCCCCTAACGGCTCGCCCAGAATCGGCTTCTCCATCCCCACAACCCATCCCCAGCTTTGCCTTTACAAGCCTTGCGGTCCTGGACACGTCACTTTCCTCCCCTAAGACTTTCCCCCCAGACACAGTGATATCCTCCCAATCTGCCCCTCTGGGCTGCTCTGAAGCATGTGAGGAAGCCACATGGCCCGTCCATCTCTCAGGCCCGCTCAGGGTCAGGTCATCAGGCTCGTGCCCCTCTCACAGCCTTTGTGCTCACTGACGCCCGTGTCCGAAAGTCTGCCTGCGATCCTAAGTGCCTGCTCCTTCTCATCCCCCAGGCCTCTGCTCAGACATCTCCTCCCAGAGGCTCCTTGCAGTAGCCCCCCTCCATCCACAGTGCCCCCCCCCGTGTCCCCTGAGGCTCACAATGTCAGGTCCCCGAGCTCAGCTCTCCTCACAGCACCTACCACTTCTTGGAGGTATTATCATTTCTCTAACTGATGGAATGAATGATCAAATTCGACCACAGAAAGGACCGTCCACTTGCCATGAACACCTGCTTCCAGAGCCTCAGATCCCCACAATGCCAAATGTTACCCAGAGATTTTTCTACCAGGAGAAGTCTACTGCTGCTGATTCTCCCCTCTGCTCCATGATGATGTTCATGCTGACATACGATTCCCTTACCGTAAAATTCACCCTTTTATAGCATACAGCTCGGCGTTTCCTGGTCATTCACAAAATTCGCAACCATCACTACACCGAATTCCTTTCTATCACCCCAAAAAGAAACCCCTTACTCATTAGCATTCACTCTCCCTTATTCCTTCCACCCAGCTCCTGGCAACCACTAAATGTACTTTCCATTTCTGTGAATTTAGGTATTACGGATATTTCGTAGGTATGGAATGGTACAATAGAGGGGCTCTTGTGTCTGGATCCTTCCGCTCAGCATAATATTTCCCAGGTTGGTCTGTGTTGCAGCTGTGTGTCAGCATTCATTTGTTTTTATGGCTGAATAATGTTCCCTTGAATGGGTATGCTGCATTTTTAAAAAAAGATTTTATTTATTTGACAGAGAGAGATCGCAAGTAGGCAGAGAGGCAGGCAGAGAGAGAGGGGGAAGCAGGTTTCCTGCTGAGCAGAGAGTCCGATGCGGGTCTCCATCCCAGGACCCTGAGATCATGACCTGAGCCGAAGGCAGAGGCTTAACCCACTGAGCCACCCACGCGTCCGGTATGCTACATTTTATTTGCTCATCCATCAGCTGATGTACATTTAGGTTGTTTCCAGTTTTGTTTTTTTTTTTAAGATTTTATTTATTTATTTGACAGACAGAGATCACAAGTAGGCAGAGAGGCAGAGAGAGAGAGAGAGAGGAGGAAGCAGGCTCCCCGCTAAGCAGAGAGCCCGATGTGGGGCTCGATCCCAGGACCCTGGGATCATGACCTGAGCCGAAGGCAGAGGCTTTTACCACTGAGCCACCCAGGCGCCCCAGTTGTTTCCAGTTTTTAACGATTATGAATAATGTTGCCATGAACGTTCGCATACAAGTTTTTTTTAAGATTTTATTTATTTATTTAATTGTCAGAGAGAGAGAGCGTGCACAGGCAGGCAGAGGCAGAGAGAAAAGCAGGCTCCCTGCTGAGCAAGGAGCCTGATGCGGGACTCGATTCCAGGACCCTGGGATCATGACCTGAGCCGAAGGCAGAGGCTTAACTGACTGAGCCACCCAGGCACCCCTGCATACAAGTTTTTACATGAGCATATGTTTTCAGTTCTCTTGGGTATACACCTGGGAGTCGAATGGCTGGATCATGTGTTTAACATTTTGAGGAATGTCAAACTGTTTTCCAAAGCAGCTGCACCATTTTACATGCTCACAGGCAATGCATGTCCTCTGTAATTAATGGCAAGAGTCCCTAGTGTTCAGTTCTTTTTTTTTTAATTAACATATAATGTATTATTAGCCCCAGGGGTACAGGTCTGTGAATCATCAGGCTTACACACTTCACAGCATTCACAGTAGCACATGCCCTCCGCAATGTCCATATCCCCACCACCCTCTCCACGCCCACCTCCCCCGGCAACCCTCAGCTTGTTTTATGACATTAAGAGTCTCTTATGGTTTGTCTCCCTCCCAATCCCATCTTGTTTCATTTATTCTTTTCCTACCCCCTAAACATCCCATGTTGCATCTCAACTTCCTCATATCAGGGAGATCATATGATAGTTTTCTTTCTCTGGTTGACTTATTCAGCTAAGCATAATACCCTCTAGTTCCATCCCTATGAACAAGAAGGTTGAGGAGTACGGCAATCATATTCTTTTCCCTCTCCATGAGATACATTCACTCACTCCACTAATACTCGCTATTTGTCTAATTTATACCTGGTATGTTTGTAGGAGCAAAAATTCCTGCCTTCCTAAGGCTTATGTTCTCTCAAGGTGGGAGAAGGGAGGAGTCAGACAGTAGAGAAAAATAATGCAAGGGAACTGCTATTTTAATGAAGTTTCTTGTCAATGAAGGCCTGAGTAAAAATCAAAGACATGCAGGATATGAGGGACTGGAACATGTGGCTATATGAAGAAGAGCGTTTTGGGCAGAGAACAGCAAGTGCAAAGGCCCTGAGGCAGAAGTGTACCTAACATGTTCAAAGACCATCTAAGAGGCCATTCTGGCTGCGGTGGGTTGACCCAAGAGAGCAGAGTAGAAGAGGCGATCGGGAAGGTGATGAAGTGAGAGAACCAGGTGGTAAACCTTTTAGCTTCTGTAAGGACTCTGTGTTTCTACCCTGAGTAGGATAGGAAGTCATTAGAGGGTTTTGACCAGAGGAAGAACAGCATCTGGCTTGCATTTCCCAAGGATCATTGTGGGATATGAAAGATGAATGCCCCCCAGGTTTTGCTTGAGTACCTAGAAAAGATGGAGTTGCTAAACACAAAGATGGGAGAGAAAGGAATTTGAGGGGAGAAGATATGCTGAGGTCACATCCAAAATGTCAATATCTTAGTGGAGAGTTGAGTGGGCACTTGACTAAAAGATTCTGGGTCCAGGGTGATGTCCAGGCTAATGATACAACATCAGGCATCAACTGTATAGAGGTAGTATTTAAGCCAAGAGAGGAGAGGAGATCAATCAGGGAATGGCTTTAGAGCTCTAGAAAGAAAAGCCCAAAACTGAGCCCTGTGGCCCTCCAGCATTTCAAGGTCAAGAAAATCCCTTAATTTTTAATCCAAATGGTATCCATCCGCTCACAGTTTCCTTCCACCACCATCCCTATCTTAGCCCGTCAGCAAATTCTACTACTTCCTTCTACCCCAAGTGCCTAGAACCACGTCTTCCTCCCTGTCTGGCAAACTCCCAGCTTTCCTTCCTCCAAAGCCACCTCCATACTCTCTCCTTCCCTTCCTCATAAGACATTCTCGAAGGCGACAGTGCAGGAGCAAGTGTTCACCAGCTCTCCCGAGCAATCAGGGCTCCTCTGCTTCTCCTACACCAGGGGGGGCCCTTAGTCCAAGTCCCTTCGGAACAATCGACCCCTGGGTGGTCAGGAATTACACCCTGTGCGGGGTGAGGAATGGGGTGGCCGACACACAGACTCATGACTTGGAGAAACTGCTTAGAAACACAGCCTGCTTCCCAGCAGGACCCGCTGCTGGGCCCCCTCCTCCCTCCACCAGCCACTTCATCCTGCCCCAGAAGCTCTTCTCCAGTACAGACCCAGGCCCCACTCACCTACGAGCTGGAAGAGGGAGAGGAAGGACAGCAGCAGGTACATTCTCTCTTCGCTCAAGCCCCCCTTGGTGGAGCCAGTCAACTCCAACTCAGCCCCGGCATCTTCCACCCTTCTGCTCTCCCCACTCTGGCACTTCCTCCTTTGACCGCTTCCCACTGATGAATAAGCAAAAAAGAGGAAGGAGTGAAATCTCAAGGCAACAGGCAATGCAACAAGTCTCGGTGATCATGAATAAGCTTTTGAGAAATGCCCTCCTGTCCGCAGCCATGAAGGAGTGTCTAAAAAGAGGACTTTGCCACTCCTAGGCCTTGGGGAAATTTGCAGACACAGACCCAGGTAGTGGGGCTGGCTCTTACTCAGTCCTAATCCTCTGGTGGGAAGACTGGACAGAGGGATGCCAGCTCCATCACAGAGGTCTTGCAGAGCCGAGGTTGAGGGACACAATACCAGCCACAGGGGATGTCAGGGTGTAGCCTTGGGAGTCCAAAGGCCAGGAGTGTGGCTGCGGGGGAGCTTGGGACAAAGCCCGAAAGCCAGAGCAGAGATTCTAGACCAGAGTGGAATGAGGAGGAAGAGAGTATCAAACACCAGACAACAAAGAAAGGCGCTCAAAGAGTAGGGATATGTGAGCAGGGACCTACTGGTCCGATGGGCGAGAGGGGCCTCTGTCCTCAGAACATACTGGAAACTCTCACTGCTGTGCCCCAGACCACCAAGTAAGAGCCTGTGGATATTGATACTGGCCGGAATCCTCCAGAAACTTGCCGGTTAGACCAGGGCCTCCTTTCTGAAGAAAGCTGCTCCTTGCTCATGGCGACTACCCCCTCGCTCCTCACTCCTCACCTTATAATAACTACTTACAGAAGTAGGAAGAAGGTCAGCTCCAGCTTTGCCCATCTTACTCCTTCTTTCCGCCAACTTTGTGCCCATCCCCCATCCCTCCCATCAGGACCCCAGCAAGCCCCGGGGTGGAGCATAGAAGCCAGGACATGTAGGATCCTTTCTCATATTTTGCCCCTGGAGCCACTTTTGCTAAGTGTCACACACATACCCTGTGACATCTTGAGAAGCAAGTGAGTCCCAACGAGGGACATAAGCCCCTCACATCCTGATCAGGAATGAGTGGGTGTGCAAGCGGCCTATTTGCACACACACAAAACCACAACGGCTGATCAGCCAAGCTTTTCCAGGATGTGGCCAGAGACAGCCTTCCACTTTACATATCTCCAGACCATAAAGTAAGGTCAACGATTGGCCAACGGTCAGCCCTCCGTCCCCACTCTCAACAAGCCCATAACTGCACAGTTATGCTGAGAGACATCGGCCTCTGCTTACAAGGACACTATTTGGCTCCAGGGGAAATGACCTAGGAGTTAAGCAAGCTGGGACATCCCTGAAAACCAAGGGGTCAGATTTTTGAGAGTTGTGGGTAAACCTTCCTTTCATGCACAGAGGTGGGAAGGAATGACAAGCATCCGAGCAGCTCAAAATCCTGCCTGGGGCCCAGCCCTCTGCTCCTGGGCCCAGCTTACCCAAGTGTTAGGAGTTAGTTGGACAATTAGGCAGTCAGGGCCAGTGTCCCCACAAGAAAATAGAACAGCTAAGATGAAACCGTTCCAGCATCCTGTCTTACAGCTTAGACAGGACCACCATGGCATCCTGTCCCAGCCTCTGTGCAGGAGTCACTTTTGCAAAAACATCCTGAAACAAAACAATTAACCTTAAATTATTGGTCACAATCACAAGTTGCGGCAGCCCATCTCCAGACGTCTGCCCAAAAGACCGACACGTGAACAATAAGCCAGTAGGTAGATGGGTGCCTGATCAGAGCCCTGATTCACAGGGACCCACAGTCAGGATGCCCAAGATACATCTGCGGAAGAGCTTAGCACAATCCCAAGATTTGAATGCCAGAACAGCAACCCTCTCGGGTCCCCTCCCTCTCCGGGAGCTTTGTCCTCTCACTCAATAAACTCCGCCTCACCGCCCACCACTCTCCCTCTGGTCTACCTCTTCACTCTTCCAGCAGCGTGACCAAGAACCATGGGCACTGTGGGAATAAAAATCCTGTAATACAAGGAGGACTCCCTTTTGGGTCAAGAACAGTATCATCTGAGGGTCTCTGAATGGTGGCAAGACAGAACCTTGGAACAAGTGCCTCTGGGCACTATAGGAAAGTCGGGCTGTTCTGTGAGTCCTGCATCCTCACAAACCTAGTGGAGGCTTGGCCATTGACTTCTGCCCAAGTCAGCTCCCTCCCCGGGCTCCCGTGTCTCCATCTGTGAAAGAAAAGACTGGATGGCTCATCTGAGGTGCCCCTGCCCTAAAACACCTGTGTATGTGTGTGTGCATAGACGCACACATGCTCGTGTGTGGGTATGAGTGCTTGTGGAGATGTGTGCGCGCATGGACAAACGTGTGGCGTGCTCGTGTCTGCATGTAAGCATGTGTGGGAGCTGTGTGTACTGTGTGTGTTTTACTGCTAGAGCGATGTGTGCACACATGGATGTGTTGTGTGTGTGTGTGCGTGTGTGCACTGTGTGTGCTGTAGTGGTTTGTGTGCATACACGTTGTGTGTATGCATGTGTATCATGCATTGGGTTCTCCTGGTTACAAGGAGCAGAGACTTGTTCAAGCTCCTTCTCTTGGTCACTTTGGACTTGCAAACTGCCATATTTTCAGAGCTCGATCTATTCATGGGGGAAGGAGGTCTTGTTCTGAAAGGGCTGGTTTTGTTAGGTCTCTCCCCCTCGGGATTAGAAGATCCATGAGGGCTGTATCCCCAGTGGCTAACACCACCTCTGGCACATAGGAGATGCTCCATAAATAATTGTTGGAAAATGAATACACAAATGAATTGTTTTCACTGCATTGTCGTTCTTCTCCTGGCCCTGTAAAGCTCCGTCATAAACCACAGCTGTTCTCAGCAACCATCCTGAACTCAGTCTGCTTGGACCCAACCACACATCATCTTTTCTACCCACTGCATGCTACGCTCCATATTTTACATAGTTTTCACATGAAATCCTCACTACAAATATACAGGAGAGGCAATGTTATTCCCATTTTTCATCCAAAGAAATCTAGGCTTAGAGAGCAAGTAACTCGTCCAAAGTCACATGCTAGTAATTGGCAAAGCCAGGATTCAACCCTGGGTCTGGCTCATGAAGCCTACCATCCTGCCTCTGGCTAGAGAGGCTTTGACAGAAGCCAGCTGCCCTTTGGTCCTGCTCAGTGCTCGCAATGAAGAGGGAACCTGACAGCCAAGAGTTAATAAGACAGCACATCCTTGTCAGCCAAGTATCCACTCCACGGCTCTTTCTAAACCAGGTTCCCCCAAAGTGAAAGAATGTCGTGTTGTCATGAACTGGCAATTGGTTTTGAAAAGCAAGTCACTGATAACATTAACCTTAACCCTTTCCAGATCTAATGCCACTTATCCGCGGTCTATGGAATGGGAAACTGGGTCTCAACCAAGTTCTTATCCAGGCACTCGGGCAGACGCAAAGTGTGTTTTTGAGAAAAACACAGGTCTCCAAAGTGTGGGTTAACCCTCTGGAAGGACAAGGTGAAAGAGCTCTGTGGTTTTCAGGACAGGGTGTGAGCTGCTTTGCCTCCTACTCCTCCAGTATCTAAGGTAACACTCGCTGAAATCGACAAAGTGAAATTGGGGCCATTCAGGCTCCTTCTGCCCAGAGGACCTGATCTTTTCTTAAGCACTGTTTAGTGGGCTGGGTTTATTTGGAAGAAATAAAATTAAGCATTTGTTCAGCAACAGTTAGGCTAGACATTGGCCTTCCTCTTTGCTTTTACCTGAGTTACCCAGCATGGCATGCCTCCCCAGCACATATATAGACATATTTCTTTTTTTTTTTTAATATTTTATTTATTTATTTATTTATTTATTTATTTATTTATTTATTTTGACAGAGAGAGAGATCACAAGTAGGCAGACAGAGGCGGGGGGAAGCAGGCTCCCTGCTGAGCAGAGAGCCCAATGCGGGGCTCAATCCCAGGACCCTGAGATCATGACCCGAGCAGAAGGCAGAGGCTTAACCCACTGAGACACTCAAGTGCCCCATATATAGGCATATTTCTGAATTACAAAGGAATGTGTGTTCATTACCAAAGGAGAATGGAATATAAATGAACATAAAGAATCCATTTTAAATCACTCCCGATCCCCCCCATGCAGAGACAACCACTGTTTAATATATGTATGTGTCCCCAAAACCAGTGTTTTGCTCTTTTCTGTGGAAATGCTATTTATTCCCATTTAAGCAAAGGATCACTCATGAGTTTACTTCGTCAACCAGTTTATTACACTTATTAGGGATTTTTAAAAGGCGAAAGATTTATACGATCTGAAGAGAAACCAGAGTATTATTAGGGATTTTTAATACAGAAAAGTACAAAAAGAAAACATGGCCCATGATGCCCACTCTCAAATACTCCCAGCTAGCACTTTTTTTTTTTTTAAGGTAATGCAAGCAACATTTTGGAGAAGAAGGGGAGAAGGAGGGATGGAAGGAGGGAAGGGAGGGAGGGAGGAAGGGAGGAAAGGAGGGAGGAAGAATAGTAAGAGATAAAGCAACAAATGAAAGTCTTCTCTTCATTCCCAGAACCTCAAAGGTAGTCACAGTCAGCCTCTGCTGCCTCCCTGAAAAAAAGTTTATGCGTAATCAGTATATACAACCAAGTGAAGTCAACATAAGTCAGCACACAAGCATACCTCTCTGCCCCTTCTTTTACTCCATGATTATCATTTTTCCCAAACAGCACATACAAATCTACCTCATTCTTTTCTCTTTTTTAAGTAATCTCTACACCCAACGTGGGGCTTGAACTCATGACCCTGAGATCAAGAGTTGCATGCTCCATGGACTGAGCCAGCCAGGTGCCCCTAGCTCATTTTTCTATGGGTTCCACAGCATTTCATCTCATGGATATTCTACAGTTTATTTAAGCAGCCCCGGTTGCTGAATTATTGGCTCTTACACATGCTACCATGAACATCCTTGTACACACATCTTGGTGAAATTTTGCAAGTAAAACCATAGAACTGTTGAGTCAAAAGAATTTGCATTTGTAACTTTGATAGATACTGTCAATTGTTCTTCAAAATGCCCCAGTGGGGTGCCTGGGTGGCTCCATCAGTTAAATGTCTGCCTTCAGTTAGGGTCATGATCTCAGGGTCCTGGGATCAAGCCCCACAGTGGGCTCCCTGCTCAGCGGGGAACCTGCTTTTCCCTCTTCCTCTCCCTCTGCCCATAGCACTGCTTGTGCTTGCTCTCTCTCCCTCTCTCTCTCTCTCTCAAATAAATAAAATCTTAAAAACAAAACAAAACAAAATGCCCCAATGTATCCTCTCACCAATGGTGCATGTAGGAGCACCTATTTTCCCAAATCTCAACCAATGTTGACCATTATCATACTTTTATCAAAGCATTAGGTGTTATAATGTATCAGAGAAACAGTGTCAGTATAAAATATATTAGGAGAGATTTCGTTCAAGGAATGGACTCTGGGAACCTGGCAAGTCCAAAATCTGCAGGCCAGACTGGCAGACGAAATTCTCAGGCACAAACTGATGCTACAATCTTGAACAAAATTCCTTCTTCCTTAGGGAAACCTCAGTTTTGCTCTCACTTCCTTCAATTAATTGAACGAGGCTCGCCCAGGTTATTGAAGACTTACAAGTCAACTCATTGTAAATCTATAATAATATCTATAATGTATAATCTATACACCCCTAATATACCTTCATAGCAACAGATAAACTAGTGCTTAATTAAGTAACTAAGTGCTACCGCCTAGCCAAGTTGACATATAGAACTAACCACATTTACACACACACACACAAAATATACCTGTTCGTATTCTTTGTTTACTTTCCTATTGAGATAATCTTTTGAGAGCTCTTTCTATTACTACATATATTAACCCTTTCTCGCAAATATTTCCTCTCTGTCATTTCTCATTTGATTTCGGTATGTTCTGTCATTATTTCTGTGCAATCAGATCTACTCATCTGAATTTGTCCTGTTAAGAAAGTCACTCAGAGGGGCACCTGGGTGGCTCAGTGGGTTAAGCCTCTGCCTTCGGCTCAGGTCATGATCCCGGGGTCCTGGGATCGAGCCCTGCATCGGGCTCTCTGCTCAGCAGGGAGCCTGCTTCCCTTCCTTTCTCTCTGCCTGCCTCTCTGCCTACTTGTGATCTCTCTCTGTCAAATAAATAAATAATCTTTAAAAAAAAAAAAGAAAGAAAGAAAGTCACTCAGAGCCACTTTCGGAACCATGGTAACTACCCCGTTCACCTAGCCTTTCTAAATGTTCCCCCTGAACCACGAAGTCACAGGAAAGCAGGGTGCTGAGGCAACATTAGCCCAGTTCCCATTGAGAGGTATTTGCTAACAAACAATTTAATGTCAGGCCCTGGTTTTAGCAAGGGTCAACAGAAAACCTAGAGAATACAAAGAACTTATCAAACTCAACACCCAGAAAAAAAAAAAGAAAGAAAGAAAGAAAGAAATCCAGTTAAGAAATGAGCAGAACACATGAACAGACATTTTTCTAAAGAAGATATCCAGGTGGCTAACAGACACATGAGACGATGTTCAACATCACTCATCATCAGGGAAATGAAAATCAAAACTCAATGAGACATCACCTCACACTGTCAGAATGGCTAAAATTAACAACTCAGTAAACCACAGATGTTGGCAAGGACATGGAGAAAGGGGAACCCTCTTGCACTATTGGTGGGAATGCAAACCGGTGCAGCCACTATGGAGAACAGTATGGAGGTTCCTCAAAAAGTTAAAAATAGGGCTACCCTAGGCCCAACAATTGCACTACTAGGTATTTACCCAGAGGATACAAAAATACAGATTTGAAGGGGTACATGCACCCCAATGTTTCTAGCAGTATTATCAACAATAGCCAATCTGTGGAGAGACCCCAAATGTCCATCAAATGATGCATGGGTAAAGAAGATACAGGGTGTGTGTGTGTGTGTGTACATATGTACACGCACAATGGAATACTACTCAGCCATCAAAAAGAAAGAAATCTTGGGGTGCCTGGGTGGCTCAGTCAGTTAAGGTCCAACTCTTGGTTTCAGCTCAGTTCATGATCTCATGGGTCGTAAGATGGAGCCCTGCGGCAGGCTCCAGGCTCAACAGGAAGTCTGCTTGAAGATTTTCTCCCTCTGCCCCTCCCCACACTTATGCTCAACATGCTCACTCTCTCTCTCAAATAAATAAATATTTTTTAAAAGAATGAAATCTTGCTATTTGCAATAACATGGATGGAGCTAGAGTATATTATGCTAAGTAAATAAGTCAGTTAGAGAAAGACAAATACCATGATTTTACGCAAATGTGGAATTTAAGAAACAAAACAGATGAACATATGGGAAGGAAAGAGAGAGAGAGAAGCCAACCATAAGATACTCTTAATAATAGAGAACAAACTGAGGTTTATGGAGGGAGGGAGGAGGGTAGAGGATGAGCTAGGTGTGTCATGGGTATTAAGGAGTGCATTTCTGATGAGCACTGGGTGTTATACATATGTGATGAATCACTAAATTCTACTCCTGAAACCAAAATCCACTATATGTTAACTAACTAGAATTTAAATAAAAATTTGAGAAGAGGGGCACCTGGGTGGCTCAGTCATTAAATGTCTGCCTTTGGCCCAGGTCATGATCCCAGGGTCCTGGGATCAAGTCCCGCATCGGGCTCCCTGCTCAGCAGTGAGTCTGCTTCTCCCTCTCTCACTCTCCCTGCTTGTGTTCTGTCTCTCATTCTCTCTCTCTCTCTCTCTCTCTCAAATAAATAAATAAGTAAATAAAATCATTTTAAAAATCTTTTTGAAAAGAAAAAAATAAAGCCATAGGAAAAACTTTGCATTTTCTGCAAAATGACAATTGCCCATTTTGTCACTTAAGGTCCCTTATATAAGAATCCACATAAGACATTCCTCTCTGAATCGCAGGAGAAAATACTCACTGATTGAAAAGACTCAGCCAGTAAGTACTACATACCCCATCTGGTTTCCCATTTTATCTTGCTGCCAGGAAATCTAGAAGCAAATGTAAGGCTCAGATATAGGAACAAGCCAACTCACTGTGGGGCAGAAGATTTCCTCAGGTAGCATCTTTATTCACTCTCTTGTATAGTTTTGTTTTAAGCCGCCTCTAATTCCTTTTGGAAGTGGATGAAGCCCAAACAGAAACAATAAACAAAATGACTTAAGACGTAACATCAAACTGAGGGCTGTTGGAGGGGAGATGGGTGGGAGGAAGGGGTAACCGGGTGATGGGCACTGCAAGGGACACTTGATGTCACGAGCACTGGGTGTTCTACACAACGGATGAGTCACTAAATTCTACCCCAGTAACTAATAATACAGTATATGTCTGAATTTTTTTTTAATTTAATTTTTTTTAAAAGAACAAAAACACCTGTCTGAATGGTGGCAAAGTTGGCACAAAAGTTTCTGCTAAAACCATGATTAATTAACATTTTCACAAATGCTCCAAGGGAGGGAAGGTACAATGGAAAATCTGGATCTGAGGTTGACATTCAGCTTCCCTAAGCAGGGAAATTTGGAGGCAACCTAGAGAAACTTCAGGAAAATCCTGGCAGCTGTTGTGGAGAGAGTAACTCCATTGTGTATCTAAGGTAATGGATTTAGGCAGACTCATCCCTAAAATGTGGGGGACCAAGGCTAGAATACAAATGGAGATCCATATACCATATGTCTCAATAGTTTAATGTTCTAAATCAAGCTTAAAAAAGCTATCAAATCAAGTGTGTCCTCTCTTCCTACTCTGACAAACATCTTCCTACTGACCTGGAAGCCAGGTTTGAATAAAGGATTTTCAGAAGTTCTGCACCAAAACATGGCAGCAGCAACCTGCCCCTGCCCCCAGGCAGGATTCAGCAGGACCTGGAATGCTAAACCCTGTCACCCTGGACCTTGGCCCCCCAACAAACCAGAGAAGGTCCCAAGAAGATGGATCTGTTTTCATATGATGAGAGAAGAAAATGAATCCTTCACCCCAAAAAGGAAAAAGATAAAAGGGAAAAGAATGTCAATGGGTTATATTTTTTAGTAAATGGAGAAGGTGGACATGGAGGGACTGACCTCTCACCTTCTGGAATAGTCTCTCCAGGAAGCACTTCTTCAAGCCCAAGGAGGCTTGATTTGAGATGTAATTATTAAAGCCACTGCACACAACAAACAAATGGAGCCCTTTAACCCAGAAGGAAATAAAAGCTGAATTGAATTTGGTTTGGGAAGTGGAGGTGGGGAACAACAGTCAGGGGACATCCAAAGTCAACATCACAAACAATCTCATGTTTGCCCTGCTGCCCATTCAATGCCACTGTCAGAGCCAAACAGTGTTGGGGCCATGGGTCCAACCTCAGGAGACCCTGTCAATCACTACGCTTTTACATTTTTGGTGTTTTTTTATCTCTATGGCTTTGTAAGTCCAGCTAAAGTTGGCATCTCTTGATTGAGATGAGCCTTTCCAATGACTCTGAATGCTTGTCTTTGGAAAGTAGCTATTGTCCATTTTGAAACTATGGCATTTACAACTCATTCATCCATCCGTCCATCCACCCATTCATTCATTCATTCATTGAGAGCCTGCTGAGTACCAGCTTCCAGGTATATGTATATTTCGTCTCTATTGTTTATGATTTTCTTCCAAATATAGCACCTTACCTTCCCAACTAACTCTCCCCACTACTTCCTCCAGGTACAGAAGTAGCCATTCCCTTCTTCATCTTCTCTTGAAATGCTCTACTTTACTTCTCTTGAAATGCTGTCCTCTCCAATGTTCCAGGGCCAAGTGCCAACTCTTCCCAAGGCATATGTCCAGACATTCTGATTTTTTTTATTTTTTTTAGACTCTCCCATACAGGAGACCCATTGTGTTACTCTCTCAAGAATCTGGTGCCAAGGGCGCCTGGGTGGCACAGTGGGTTAAGCCTCTGCCTTCGGCTCAGGTCATGATCTCAGGGTCCTGTGATCGAGTCCCACATCGGGCTCTCTGCTCAGCAGAGAGCCTGCTTCCCCCTCTCTCTCTGTCTGCCTTTCTGCCAACTTGTGATTTCTCTCTGTGTGTGTCAAATAAATAAATAAAATCTTTAAAAAAAAAAAAAGAAGAAGAAGAAGAATCTGGTGCCAAAGAGAACTAAAAGTGCAGCGAATTTATTAAGGGGAATACCTATGAAAAAAGTGGGGTAGGGGCACCTCAATTGGTTAAGAGTCTGACTTTGGCTTAGGTCATGATCTCAGGGTCCTGGGATTGAGCCCCGTGTGGGGCACTGTGCTCAGCAGGGAGTCTGCTCGTCTCTCTCCTTCTGCCCCTCCCCCCATTCTTCCTCTCTCTCTCTCAAGCACATAAAATTTCTTTTTTAAAAAAATGAAGAAGTGGGGTAGAAGCCAGGAAAGGCAGGGAGATCCCACAGACCATGAGGCAGGTCTGACCCCAACTGAGGGAGACCACCATGCAATCTCTGGAACGATCTGTAAAATCGTCCTCAAGCCAAATTCAGCCACAAGGGGAATCCTGTGTCTCCCAGAAACAGGCCTGCCTCAGTGTCCCTGCCACACTCTGCCTTTGGCTGGGAACTGCCCGTGATAAGGATGGCCTTGATGCAAACACATCTATGGGGGACTCAGAGGACACAGTGGAGCCTCTCAGTCAGTTATGCCCCTATGGTGGGAAGTCTGAGATGCAAGTTCTCATGGTCACCTCAGATGTTCATTAACAGGGGGTGAAACAGGGTCCCTTCTATGTCTCTTCAGTGACTTCAATTAGGGAATCAAGGGTTCGGGTGTGTGTGTGTGTGTGTGTGTGTGTGTGTGTGTGTGTGTTGAGAAGGAGCTCCCTCCCACAGCCACAATGGCGTCTCCGAAGCCCAGCTCCCACTGCAGACTCTCATCCCTCTCTTGCTTCCTTTCAGACCATCCTGGTGGGTGACAGCGGCGTGGGGAAGACCTCTCTGCTGGTTCAGTTTGACCAGGGCAAGTTCATCCCAGGCTCCTTCTCGGCCACCGTGGGCATCGGATTCACAGTAAGTGACCCCAGACTCCGGGGCCCTGGTGTGTCTCTGTCAGGGTCCCAGCAGGAAACAGGTGGACGCTCACACTGGACCATTCAAGGTTTAATATGAAGGCTACTTACCAAGGTGGAGGCAGGGTGTTGGGGAACGTGGCAGGGGGCGGGTTTGGTGCAATGCCCATGCATAGTGCAGGGCCTCGGGTCCAGTCCTAGCCTAAAAAACAATAACAACAACAACAAAAAAAAAAAAAAAAAAAAAAAACAAGAAAAAACACAAGAGGAGAGAACTACTGCCAGAACTCAGGGACAAAAGCCTGCATGGGGAGGGCTGGCTACCAGGAGCTCTGACCCTCAGTGGAGAAACACACGCACTCCCCACCCTCCTGGAAGCTAGCCAGGGCGGCAAGTCAGCTCCCTCCTACCGTGCTCCCTTCCTGCTCTCCCATCTCCTCCTGGGGCTCCCCACTGGCTAGACCCAACCAGAAACTAGAAAGATATCTTGATACAGATTGCTCAGGTCCTCCTTCCAGGGCAAGAAGAATGTGGAGAGGCAAAGGGATGACTTCAGATTTTAAGTATAGTCCAAATTTAACACTGTTGTGTGGGTCCTAGGGAACCGGCAGGCCAAGAACTAAAGTTTTATTCTTAGCGCTCTGTCTCTCCCTGGATATCCTCAGGATCAGGATGGAGCAGAACACAGGGCCTGTGGGACCACACTTAGGGCTGGGATGCAGCAGCATCACACTTGGTGGGAAGAGGCAAGAGGACCCCAGAAACTGGGCTTGCCCACTGGATCACAGGAAGGAAGGCAAGGACACCTGATGGCCAGGGATTCAGAGTAGAGCAGAAATGAAAGCCTGGCCAGCGTGTGTGCCAGAGGCCTGGAATCCAACCCGACACACCAGCGCCCAGTGTTTGCTCATGACCAGCCTCCAGAGTGCCGGGAAGGGCAGGGCTGAGTCCCAGGAAAGCAAGGTTGCCCAGAAAATTCCTGAGATCTGGGACCAGGCTGCCATGCCAGGCATTCCCCCGACCAGGGGCCTGTTCCCCATCTGCCCCTTAGCACACGAGGTCACAGGGGGCCCTCACAGCCACCAGCCATCTCCCCCAACTCCATGCTCATCCTTCCACCTGTCAGACTCGGAGGGCAGACAGTGGGGTGGACGTGGGTGTGGATGTGGTTGGGAACACTCTGATTCACACTCCACAGACGCATAAGGGTGGGACCTCCAAATTTTGCCACTAGCCTGATAAGAAAAATGTGGCACCTGGCCTCTAAGAAGGAAGAAAGAATGTGGTCAAACAGAGAGCCTGAAGCAGGCTGACACAGGACAGGCCTGGCTCCCCCAAACTGACCACAGGACAAAGGACGGTCTTGGTCAAGCCGACAACACAAACCAGAGCTGGAAGTCAGAAGCCCACCTTCCCCTCCGCAGGCTCTAGGAGGGGCTCCTTCCTGGCCTCCTCCAGCTTCTGGCAGCTCCCGACAACCCTTGGTACCTCTCGGCTTGTGGCTGCAGCACCTCAGTGTCCAGCCCGGTCTTTGAAGAGCCTCTCCTCCCTGTGTGTCCGCTCGTCTTCTTACAGGGCCACCAGTCATACTGGATTAAGGACCCACCTGACTCCTGTACGACTTCATCTTAACTAGTCACATCTGCAAAGACCCCCCCCCCTTCCAAATAAGGTCCCATTCTGAGGGACGAGGGGCTAGGACAGCCACAGATGCTTGGAGGGACGTAATGCAACCCATTGCAGGGGAAGGGGAGCGAAGGCCACGCCACCTCCTCGCTCTCATTTCTCGTCGTCCATTACCCTCTTGCTCTGAAAGCCACTGCCCCTGCAGGGGTCCAGTGTGAGCACTTAAGAGCTCAGAGTGGGCTGGGGTGTTATTCGCAGCAGGTGACTCTGGCATCCAAACAGCAGGCGATTACACACGTCTGCAGGGTACCGGACAGCTTCTCGGCTCCCACAGCTGGCTCTCTGAGGCCCAGAGCCGGAAAACAGCTCCAGCCACTGCCAAAAATCACAGGGTTAGGGGCACATGGACACACAGTCCCCACCAGGCCTATAGTCTCTGATAAGCCACACCTGCTTGTCTCACCCCCCAACACCTAAGTCAAGGGGTGCAGGTGCCCCTCCCCCCTACACACCCTCCGTTAGTCCCTTTGTAATATGACCACAGAGCCCCTGAAGCCTACTAGGAACAAAACCGCTCACACTCCCACTCTCTGTCACCAGGAGCTGCAGGATTGCTGGGATGTCCTGCTTAAAATGATGCGCGACTTCATGAATTTATTTAATACCAAACATGTAAGGCCTGCTTCAGGCCAGGGGACCAGGGCCTGCGGTCCAGGGCCGGGCTGCATAAGGCCAGCCACGCCTTCAGCAGTTCCCAGATTGGGGGGGGGGGGGGCTTTCCCAGGATGGCTCATTCTGGGCGCAGCCCAACAGGTCAGGGAGAAATGAGAGGTGATCTACACTATAAAGGGTCAAAGTCCTAGCACCCCGCTAGGGACCGTGAGAAACCACAGTGTAAATGTGGGGCAAGGTGAATTTCAGTGGGTGAATAAAATCATATTCAGATGAGCTCGCGCTGGGGTGCATTAGCAAAAGCAAAACTGCCTGAGCGCCTTCCTCGTCGTGCACGTCTTCTCTCAAAAGCTCTCTAGAGTCCCCGGCCCACAATCGCGACCCAGGTACACCCGTCGGCCTCCAGCTGGCCCGGGCTCCGGCGCCGCCTGCAGGCCGCGCTGTGCAGCGGCAGCGAAAACCGGGGCGCCTGACCGCGGGGCCCCACAGATGACAGACCCTGCGAGTCAGGCTGGATTTCCAGGGACCGTTACCCGGGGAACCTAACCCGGGCCTCGGGCGACCTTGGGGGACCGGTCCTGGGGCTGGGTTTGGCCCGTCTCCCCAGAGAGCGATGCCCGGCCAGTTTGCTCGGGGGCCGCCTGCACTGCCCCCGAGGCGCTGACCCTGCGGTCGTGCGCGCCCTCGCGAGCCAGCCTTCTAGGGGCAGGTGTCGTCTGGGTGGCCGGACGGAGGGAGGAGCCTGTCAGGGTCCGGGCCGGGGCGGTGGAGGGTGGGAGGATGAGGTGGAGCCTAAAGCGGGGCGGTCCCTGCGCTGTCCCTCGCCCGCCACCAGCCCTAGCTCACCTCTGGTCCAGGGGACATGACGGGCATGTCTGGCGCCGCTGTCACTCGGGATGGAGAGGCCCCCGAGGACTCCCCGCCCTGCAGTCCGAGCTACGATGTCACGGGCAAGGTGGGTGGGCACTGCGCCCAGCGCTGGGGACTCCCCATCCTGCTCTGAGGGCCACCCCTTCCCCACGCCCTTTGCCCTGAGACCCCGGTCCAATCCTTTCTGGCTGCGTCTTCTTTGGACTCAGCCCTTCCCCCAAGGAGCCGGGTCTCCCCGAACAGGGAGGAAGGGTGGAGACAGCCCCCGGCTCTACGCCCTAGTCTAGGGCTCTGGGCTGGCTCAGCAAGGGTGGGGAGAGGGGAGTTAAAAGGACTGAAGGACTCCCCACACGGCGGACCCCAACCCCATTTTCTTTTGCTGCACCCTGATTGCTACGATCCCCCGGAACCCCGTGCTTCTCCGTACGGGTTAAGTGCACAACCCTCCTGCGCCCAGGCACCCGCAAATGCTGGAATATGGGGATGCCTGGAGACGCGGAGGGGACGCCCCCTGGCGGCGGAACAATTGTGGTTAATGCCTTTTCCCCAGCTAAGCTCCCCGCGGAGACTCTTAGGCCCCAAGCTCCGTAGGTCCCCCGGTGCCCCCAAGCCCCACCACCTCCTTTCTGCTCCCTCAGCCATTTCCTCCCGCCTTCTTCCAGGAGGGTGTTGCTAATCAACATGCAGCCCCGCCTGAGAATTTTTAGAACCTGGGAAAGATTCTCTTGGTTAGTCCCAAGTCCCCTGCAGGCTAGCTTAGGTCACCTCTCTGGGGCTGGATCCCTCTGCAGGGGGCAGCCCTGGACGGAAGCAGGTGAGGGGGGCGATGGACTCTGGTCTGTCTGACCTCCCTCTGGGCCCCTGGAGGAGGCAGGGACTGGGAACTCTGAACGAGGGGCTGAGGGAGCACAGAGCTTCCACTCTTCCTCTGTAAGGTTGGGGAGGAGTGAGGGGCTGCCCTGTGTCATGCTGCAGGGCCTTGAAGGAGACCGGCCTCTTCCTGTGGCTCGGGGCCTCCGCCACCCCCACCCCAGGCTCTCTCTCACTAGGAGCTGGGGCCAAAGTGGGAAGCCACTTTGCAAGTCACCCACCCAGAGCCGTTGAGATAGGCGTCCTGTGTGGGCTGGTGGCAGGAAATGGGCCCCTGTGCCTTCAGGGGAGGGGGAGCTGCTAAGGCCCAGGCCCCAGGCTGGTGGGGACTGCCTGACCTCCTGGCCTGAGAAGCCAGCTGGCCTGTTTGTCTAGGAGGTGGCAAGGCTGGGCAGTTGTGTTTGGTGGAATTGCCTGGCTGGGGGGCTGGGGGGGCTGGTGAGCATCTTTTGTTCAAGACAGCTGTGATCTGAAAAGTTTGCAAGAGTTCACCCTCCCTCCTTCCTCCTCAGGAGCCAGGGAGAAGTGCTGGCTCCAGAGGGCTGCCCGGCCTCCAGCCCTCCATCTCCCGTGGGCCAGGCAGCATCTGTGGGAGGAGCCTGGCAGAAGCTCCTTGGGCCAAATTAGAGGGAATGGGAGCCGCAGGCAGGGAGTACCCAGCCCCAGGCCACTCTTCCCTGAGTCTCAGGCACTTGACATCAGCATTTTTGGTCCAAGTCATTAATAGACTCCAAAGAGTCCTCAGTGAAATTATCCTTCCTCCCTTCTAGCCACTGTGGAAAGCATGCCACAGAACAGTTAAGAAATCTTCCCAAAGTCCCCCCGAAGCCATTTACAAGCCAAGACCCCAGCCTTCACGTACCTTTTGCTCAGTCCCCTTACCTTTCCACCAAAGTTAGCTAATCCTAGTACTGTCAAGGTCAGAGCCTCAAAAATAACTCAAACCTAGTCCCTGCTCAACCCATTAAGTATCTAACCAGCCAACTGGGAAAATTCCAGCATTAGGTCCAGACCTCTGTTCTCCAAGCTTGAGGAATGACTGGACAGAAGGCTCCCTCTCCCTGTCCCCGCTTGTCTTGTCTCTGAAAGAAGATCATGAGCAGAGACTGACCAGACAACACGAGGGCAGGGACAAACCCCACCCCACATCCCCTCCCCTAAAATGACCCAGAGATGCTAATTTGCATTCATCTGTCCCACCTGGGAGGTTTCTGCAGAAGGAACTTCAGACTCATCATCTCCCCGTTTCGGTATAAATTTCAATCCTCCCTAGTTCATGCAACCCTTTTATAAACATAAAATGTCATTAGAGACTTTCAGATGAATTCTGTGACCAGAAAAAGAAAAGAAAACAACAGCAGTGGTAATTTTAGAATGTGCCTTTGCATACAACCGTGCCTGCCCCATCAGATCTGATAGCCTCCCTTGGGTGATAATCCCTGTCCACGGTATTAACACTTCCTTTCTGGAAGTGGTGGTTCTTTGGGGCCACCGAGCACATCTGCTGACTTGTGAGTGCTGAGGTCTCAACGCAGGAAACTGGGTGAGGACAGGAGAGTCAGAGGGAGGGCCTGAGAAATGAGCTGAGCCAAGGAGTTGAGAGGAGAGAAAGGGTGAAGGCAGCATCGGGCTTTCTAGAAGCAGGTGGCCCTTAGTATGGACAGCAGCCTTCCCTGGCCCTCTGGCCCCCTGCCCCTCTTTCCAGGGTCTCGCCCTGGAAGCCCAGAAATTTGCCCCAACTCCCCAGTAACTGCCTCTGCCCCCCGCCCCATCTCCTAGGTGATGCTTCTGGGAGACTCAGGCGTTGGCAAAACCTGTTTGCTGATCCAATTCAAAGACGGGGCCTTCCTGTCCGGGACCTTCATAGCCACGGTCGGCATAGACTTCAGGGTGAGGTGGCATCAGGCTCTTCCTCCCAGCAGCAAGCCGGGGCAGGCCAGGGCTCAGGCACAGTGTGCTGTCCTCTCTGGCCCTGGCTCCTCAAAGCCGCTGTGGGCCACTCCCCAGAGGGCACCAGGGGTGCTCCCCCTTGGGACCACAGAAGGGGCCAGGTTCAAGGAGTCCAAGCATGGTGGAGGGGCTCTCTGCCCACCTACAGAATCTGAGCAATGAAACACTGAGTCTTAAAAATCTGCCCCAGAGCAGGACGGACACATCACAGGGTGGGAGCTGAGTTTCCTGGCCTTCCGCTGTCTTGCTCATGGCCCTCTGAGCTAGGCCCTTCTGGCAAGGCCTCAGAGGTCAACAGGTCTTTCTGGAGTTCCTGGAAGCACCCCACTGCACTGGGTTGAAAAGCCAAGCTCATCAGCCTCCCTCCCTGTGGTCTCGAGAAACCCACCCCTACAAACCCGCATCAGGGCTGTATAGCGCTCTGCCATTCTCCACCCACAGGGTCCAGGACAGTAAGGTCTAACCCAGGTGGTGGGGTGGGGGAGAGGCCATGCAAAGGCCGGCTGCCTCCCTCCCAATGGGAAGGAACCCAAGCTTCACTTCGGAGAACTAGTGAACAGCTAAAGGGAAAGACCACCCTGCAAACCCATCCTCTGCTGTGCCCAGGATGTGCGAGGTGGAGGAGGCGGGCATCTTATCTCTAGGGCTCTGTTCTGCAGGCTGGGGCTGAGCTCCAGGAGGCACCGATGAAAGTGGGAAAGAGGCGGGGCCCCCAGTGCCCAGCCCTGAGTCACTTGCTGAGGTCAGGAGAGTCAGGCCCCGGCATGTTGTAAGAGGAGCAGACGAGTCCCCAGAAGAACTCTGCCATGGGGCGGGGGGGAGGGGGGAGCTTCTGGAGACGAGGTCCTGCTGCCCTGAAGAACAGATTTCCCTGAAGAGGAAATATGACTGGAGATGTCTCTGGGGCTCACTGCACCCCCTCGAAACCCGGGAGGCAACCAGAACAGAACGTCTGCCGCTCTGTAGGAAGTCAAGGATCCAAGCCTCCCCCACCATCCAAACCCACCCTCCCCCTGCCCTGTCTCTTTCAGAACAAAGTGGTGACGGTGGATGGTGTGCGGGTGAAGCTGCAGGTGAGCCAAAAGTCCCGAACCGCCAGGGAGCGGGGAGGATGGAGGGCCCCGCCCCTATTCTGCACCCAGCCCCTGCTCTGCACCCAAACCGCAGGAGGCTTGCAGCCCTGCCCTGAGCCTGGGGCAATTTCCTGTGGGGCCCAGGGGAAACAGCTTTTGTGCTTTTGTTTGTTGGAGGAGGGCGAGGAGGGTGGCCCAAAAAGCAGTTCCCAGGCACACTCTCCGCCTTCAAAGGCTCAAAGGCCGCTCGCTCCACGGCTTGCCCTGACAGCCAAGACGGGCTTGCCCTGCTCCAGCTCCTCTCCAGTTTCCCAGGTCTCATCTGCTCTGGGAGACTGGACACCCCCAAGCCCTGGGCTAGGGAAGAGGCCGCAGCCTGAATGAGCTCGTGAGCTCCGTAACACCGCGGACATCATCGGATGTTCGGAAGGCCCTGAGCCCCTAGAGCAGGAAGCGTCCCCCCCCCCACACACACAGCTGTCGGACTCCAGCATGGGTACCCTCCGCGCAGCCCGGTCCCGGCGCACGGCCTCCCTCTGACCGTCTGTCCATCCCTTCCTAGATCTGGGATACAGCCGGGCAGGAGCGGTTCCGCAGTGTCACCCATGCTTATTACCGAGATGCCCAGGGTAAGCCCTTCCCCAGCCCACCTGGGAGACCCATCCTTCTGCCCCACGTCCCCTGTGTGATCTCTCTCTCCCCCTGCAGCCTTGCTCCTGCTCTATGACATCACCAACAAATCTTCTTTCGACAATATCCGGGTAGGTCCCCTTCACGCGCCCCCCAGCAGCAGCCAAGGCAGGCCCTCCGCAAGCAAGGACTGCTTCCTGCTTTGTGGGGAAGGGGGCAGAGCAGGGAACACTGCCGCCTTTTTCAAAACACCTGCACTGTGACTCAGAAGGAATAACCTGCCGCTGGGCATCTGGTCGGCCTGTGGGCGGGAAGACCAGGCAGGCTGCTGGGTGCCTGTGCCACCTGCTCGGTCCTGGCTGTGACTCGTGAGTGCAGTTCCTGACAGAGTTCGCCCAGTACCCAGCTCCGCCCTGGACAACTACCCAGGTGGCAAAGACAGTGATTCAGTGAGCAGGTCTGTCCTTACCAAACTATTGCAGAGTAGGGATGAAAAGTCAGTAAGTACAAGCACTGAGCGCGTACGGCACCATAAGGGTTTCACATCTCCCTGATCTCAAGAGATTGGCAAGCACATGGGGGGCGGGGGGCGCTCGGGGACCAAAACACGTAGATATAAAGCAGCTTATACAGAGGATGGAAATCCACAGCACGTGCATTGCCACCTCCAACTCCAACTCCCTGCTCCTGGTAGACATCACTAATCCATCACAATCTTTCCGATCACTAAGCCCTTATGTGTCGCTAGAATCCTCCGTGAGTCACTCCGGGAAATCGCTGGGGACTACCAGCTGATTTAGGAGATAAAGCTCTGCCATCTGCATCTTCCATAGAACGGGGAGTTGCACACTTGAGGTTGGGTCAAGGAAGGCTGATCCGGACCAGAGAGGCCAGAACAAAGAGGCAGATAAGAGAAGGCGGGGGGCCTGTGAGTAGCCCAGTGAAAACCAAACAGGCAGGAGAAGGACGGAGCAGAGGGAGCGGAGAAGGCCTGGTTCTCAGGCACAGCCTGGCTCAGCTCACCCTCTCCTACAGGCCTGGCTCACTGAGATTCATGAGTACGCCCAGAGGGATGTAGTAATCATGCTGCTGGGCAACAAGGTGAGTGAGCCCATCCCTGCGCCTCCCCTCTCACGAGCCCCACACAAGCCCCAAGAGGGTCAGTTGCATGTCCTTCCAGCAGAGGATTCTTCCCAGACTCCAGGTCAGCGGTCAGACCTATTTGGCAGCTTCAGCCCATCTCATCTACCCTCTTAACGCTTTGGAAATGGCCCCCTCCAGGGAAAGCCCAAGCTGCCATCTGAGAGACCCAGTGTTGCCCAGACGCTCAGCCCCCACTAGATCCCAGTAAAGTCATCACAGATGAAGAGCTAAAACCCGAGTCCCAACTACTGTCACCCCTCTGAGGCTGGTCACCACACCCCTCCAAAGGAGAGTTTCCCATCTCCCCAAGTGGCAGTGGGATCCCCTGGCTGGGAGTTGGGTAACGGCCTGAGCAAGGCAGAAACCCTGGCTCCAAGCCAATCATACCACCCGCAGTCCCACAGGCCACCAGCAGAGGGCAGGCAGTGGCTGCTCCTGCAGGTAAAGGGGCCAGCCCAGGCCCGGAGAGGGGCTGGCGGGGGTGGAGGTTTCCTTCCCCAGAGTGACCCACCTGGGCTTGACAGGCGGATGTGAGCAATGAAAGGGTGATCCGTTCGGAGGACGGAGAGACACTGGCCAGGGTAAGTGACTGCCCGTGGTCAGGACGAGGGGTGGGGGCAGCCAGAGGCTGGCCCTGAGGACATTCTCTTCCTGGCAGGAGTACGGAGTTCCCTTCATGGAGACCAGCGCCAAGACGGGCATGAATGTGGAGTTAGCCTTTCTGGCCATTGCCAAGTAAGAGCTGAGCATGGACGGGAGTCATGTGGGACGGGGTGGCACCATCTGGGAATCCAGTAGGGCCTGGCCCCTGGCCCAGCCCCTGTCCCTACAGGCACTGCGGCCTCCTATGTCCAGTAGCCCCAGGCCATGGGAGTGGGGAGGGTGCAGTTTCTCACTCCCTGCCCAGCCCACTGCTTCTTCCTCTTCAAGGGAGCTGAAGTACAGAGCCCTGTGGCAGCCCGATGGGCCCCACTTCCAGATCCGAGACTTTGTGGAGTCCCAGAAGAAACAGCCCAGCTGCTGCTCCTTCTTATGAATCCCAAAGGGGCTGAAAGAAGGCTCCAGAGGCCCCCACAGATGCAGCCGTCTCCCCCAGATCTGGTTTATTCTGAACGGATGGGAATCGGGGGACCCAGGGCACAGCCCCTTCCCAAGAGGGAGCTGTACTCCCACTCTTACATTAGTTCCTGTAGCTTCCCTACATCCTGGGGGAGGTTAAAGTATTTATTTCACTTTAATGATACATAATGTAATACAAAAAAGGAGGGGTGGGCACCAGAAAACCAAGAGACAGAACGGGTGGTCCTTTTGCCTTCTGGTACTAGGACTTAGGGGCCCCAGGCGCCCTCCTTGCCTTGACAAGGGTGGTATTCTCCAGCTCAGCACCAGAGGGCAGTGATGCACTTCTGCAGCAGGACGGCAGGCCGTGACCCCACTGGGGCCCTCACCTCAGCTGGAGAGGTGCAGCAGACCATGGCTTTACTTCCTCCATCTCCCCAGAATGTCTTCCCCAGTAAGATGCGCCCCTGTGCCGGACCAAGGCTCAGGGAAGAGAATCGATGTGGAGATTGGGCAGTAATGGAGCTCGGTGGGTAAAGGAGAGAGGAGTAGCGGAGACTTGGTCTGTATTGGCTGCCTCTGGCCTTACTAGCCCCACTCTGGGATGTACCCCTTTTCCTCCAGCCCACAGACTGAACACATTTGGTTCCTGTTCTCTAGACCTCAGGTGCCAGGGGCAAGCCCCTCTTTTCCCCCTCCCCCAAATCCCTGGTGGAGGGATCTCTACCTTTTTGCTTATGCCCTTAGACTCCTAAGGTCAGAGCTAGGGAAAGGTTTTTCTCCTGTCTCAACACTTTGGAGATTGGCAGCCCCACGGGCTACTTCAAGCAGCTCCAGTGTTTCTACTGAGTTAAGAATCCGATAAGGAGGAACGCCTGACTCTTGGAGCCGGTGGGAGGCAGAACCAGGCAAACCTCACGCCACACATATCCCCCTGCCCAACCCAAGCGTGGTCTCCTCCCTGACCACCATGCCTTTTCCCTTCAGACAGACACCACCACAGCCAAAACTGCTTTATGTCCCTTCCCACTGAGCCAGGTTAAGGAGTAAGAGGTCACCCATTTCTGGGTAAATCAACACCATGTGTAGAAAACAAAGTCACGTGGGTAAGACTGGGTTAAGGAGAGGCAGCAAGGAGTTTATGTGGGGCCAAGGTCACCTGTCCCACAAATCCCTAACCCTGGCCATCGGAGGTGAACAGGAAACATGTGGGTCATGACCTGGAGAGTAAGAAGTACACACTGCACATTTCTAAGGCTACTGCATTTGCTTTCAAGGCAGAAATCTTGCTCTCTGAGCAGAGTCAGCAGCTCCGACTTGGGCCTGATAAGGAAGCTCTCCAAGGCTTCTCCCATTCGGAGCAGGGAGGAGCCTGACCTTGCTGGGCTCTTCTGGGGCCCAAGGCAGGTCGCAGGCATTCCAATCACAGGGGCTGGCTCTCGGCCTCTAGCATCTGTGTTTTCAGGATTAAACTGCAGAATTGGGAAAGTACGCCCTGGCCACTGCTTCTTTGAGGTGTGCTTGGAGAGGGGGCAGGGGAGAGAATGTTGACTGTCACTGCGTGTTGGGGGAACGGTCACTGACTGCCCAAATCATTTGATCTTCATCCATCAATGCTCCCAACTGCTCACCTCACCCTTAAAAGACCGCTCCCCAACTTCTGTGAGCAGCCTTTCATCTGCAAGAAACTGAAAGAAGGTTTGTCCTAAGGTCCCATTTGGGCTTTTCTTTCCCCCCTATTGAAAAAAGCCAGGGCTCCTTTCCCTCTGCCCTGTACTCAAGAGATTGGTTACCTGACTCTGTTCTGCCTCTCTTCCCCCACTTACTGGCCAAACGCGGAGGCCAGTGCTCACACCCTTGTCCTAGCTGGCCTGTTTCCAGTGGGCAGCCCCAGGAAGCCTGGGTTCCCTACCGAGCCTTCATACTGTCCCAGCGAGGACGAGAGCCCGCACCCCTGTTAGCGTGCGTCCTTGGACAACGCAAAACCCACGAAGGGGAAAATACCGTTATTCAAACAAACTTATTGGGTCGGAGGTGGATCTAGTCTTACTCGTAAGGCTTCTGGGACCCCACCGCCCCGTAGCTGGAGCGGTGTCCCCGGCAACAGCCGCTCCCCAGTTCCTACCCTCCCAACCCCTCACTGGAGTACACAAGAGGATTTAGCTAAAGGTCGTTAAAACGTTAAGACTCCTTTATCCGTGGGTTGGCTTGCCTCAATCCACGCCAAACGGAGAGAAAACCAGAAGCCTAAGGGCCCCTCCGCCCAGTACCAGGAACTCGCCCCGCCCCCCGCCTCAACTTCGGCCACTTGGTAACAAACACTTCCACTTCCTGAGCGCTCTTTCTTCTTGCGCCGCGGGGCGCCGCGCGGAGCACAGGTCCCCGCCCCCGCGCGTTCCCATTGGCCGGCGTCGTTCACCCGGCCCGAGCGCCCCTGCCCGTGGTCTCTGATTGGGCCGCGATGTCCACACCTTCGGTGCGGCCCCGCCCCCGGAATAAGGGGCTGGCGCAGAGTCGCGAGCGCTCAGTCGCCGCGCTGGGTGGGGATTGGTCCGCGCTTTCCGGCTTGGATTCCTCGCAGTTACGCGGCCGCAGCTCGCCGCACACCTGTTCGCTCAGCGCACCGGCGGCGCGGGGGTTCTCTGCAGCGCTTCCTCCTGCCTGCCGGTTCGAAGGGCGGGGAGAAAGTTTGGGCCGTCCCGCCTCCGGCTCCCAACGGGACCCCAAGTCGCACCACTGAGTCGTCGCAGGGCGAGATGAGCGCGGACGCGGCGGCCGAGGAGCCCCTACCCCGGCTCTGCTGTCTGGAGAAGGGCCCGAACGGCTACGGCTTCCACCTGCACGGGGAGAAGGGTAAGCTGGGCCAGTTCATCAGGCTGGTGGAGCCCGGCTCACCAGCCGAGAAGGCGGGGCTGCTGGCCGGAGACCGGCTGGTGGAGGTGAACGGCGAGAACGTCGAGAAGGAGACCCACCAGCAGGTGGTGAGCCGCATCCGCGCCGCACTCAACGCAGTGCGCCTGCTGGTGGTCGACCCCGAGACGGACGAGCGGCTGCAGAAGCTGGGTGTCCAGGTCCGGGAGGAGTTGCTGCACGCCCAGGACGGGCCCGGGCAGGCCGAGCCCCCGGCCGCTACCGAGGCGCAGGAGGCTGGTGGCGAAAATGAGCCGCAGGCCGCCGCGCCGGAGCCGCGCGAAACCGAGAAGAGCGGTCCAGAGCGGGTATGTGTGGGCCCTAACCCGGCGGCGAGTGGAAGGGGGGGGTGTGAGGGGGAAGCGAGAGGAGACCCAGCCGCCCCTCGGACGTCCAACCGCGCTCCTGCCTCCTCTTTCAGAAACTGGATCTTCGAGGGGGAGACTGCTTACGCCTCCCGACAGGTCGCACTGGCTTGGGGCTGCGTCCCGTTACCCCCACGCCCCTTCCCAGCCTGGGCTAGGACCCTGAGCGCCTTGCCACCTGCACTGCTTGTCTCTTGGCTTTTGGGAGCGGGAGTGAGAGAGGGCGGCTCAGAGGAGCGCGCAGTCCCCTTTCTTCGGCTCTGTTGGCGGTGTCTGTTCCCATTCTTCGGAACCCCCCAACTCTGCCCCTCCTCGCACACCCCACTCCCTGCCACCCCAGAGGTGCCAGCTTCCTCCCCGGCCCCTGAGGATGGTAGCTGCAGCTGGGGTGAAGCAACCGCCACCCGACTTCAAAAAGCTAGAGGAATAACAACTCCCAATTCTGTGCGGAGCCCCCGCACCAGGAGGGGAGGGGTCGCCGACAGGGTTCTCCAGGCAGCGCCCCACCCCCGCGGGCGGGTGCGTGTATCATTAACCTCAGCCTGGCGGGACTTCATTCTCCTGAAGTACGGTGTGACTTTTAAGGAGAGGGAGCCCCACCGGCTCTGGGCGGTGTGTGGGGGTGGGGTCCGGGGAGGAGGTGCAGAGGCGTCTCCGGGAGTGGTGGCGACTCTGCCACCGGGAGGATTTATGAGTCTCAGGAATGTGAGGCGTAAGCTGGCTTGTATCTGGGAACGGGAGGGGAGGACTTCGAAGGAAAAGAAAGGGCTGGGAGGAAGGTGGGGAGAGAGTAGCCTGGAGTCGCAGGGCCCTGCAGAAGCCAGCAGAACTCACCAGGGACAGGTGGTCTTGCCCTGTCATTGCCTTTCTCACTTCAGTCCCCTGGACACCAAGCTTACTGGTTGCTTTTTGCCCATCTTTGGTGTTTCCCCAAACGATCCAAGTTTGGATTAGCTGCAGGAGGGGCAGTAGCAAAACAGGAGTTGTGATGAGAGCCTTGTGTCCCCAGAGAGTGAAGGAGGGGGAGGCCGTAGGGTGCAGACTGGGGGGAGCAGAGTCTGGGCCTCCCAGGGCCCCGTTGGCTTGGGCCAGCTCTCCACCTGGTGGCAGCCTGTGGCAGGGGCGTCCGTGATGCCTGCAGAAGCCTCTCTGGACAGAAAAAAGGCACCCTTCGGCCTTAAGGTAGAAAGTGGAGCCCCAGAGGACCAGCTAGTTTCGTGGAAGTGAAGGAAGTGAGGTCGCCAGGAGCCCTGTCCAGCCAGAGCTGGGCGCTGGCAATACCAGGGCCGCTGGGCTCGTGCTTCCTGCCACTGCCAAGCTGGCGTTGGCAAGGATGGGGGAGGGGCCGGGGCATCCCTGGCAGGGGTTTGACACCAGGGAGTTGGAAACCATGATCTCTGATCCCAGGCAGGATCTCGTTTGAACTTTGTGCTGAGCTGAGTGTAGCAGTATGCCATTCCCTCTTTTTTTTTTCTTTTTGGACTTTGGCACTGGCACAAGTAACCACCTCCCCACTCCCCATCCCCCGCCGAGATGCTGTTATGTTCGCTCCTCCCCTTGCCCTTTTGGTTTTTTGTGGGGTTTTTTTTGGTTGGTGTGGTTTTGGTTTTTGTTTTTGTGTTTTTTTGGTCTTTTTGCTGCTGGGTGAGGAAGGATCCGAGGGGAGTTGGAGGGTGCCAGGGGCATGGTGGCCTGACCCAGCCTGTGCTCTCCCACCATGCCATCTGGAAAAGCAGTGGAGCTTGACTTTCTGCTTTCTGGGTGACCCGCAGAATCGGATTCCCCCAGCTGGTGATGGGACATCTGCATTTGCACATACTTCTCAGGCCAGGAGAAGTAGTAGGATACCCTCCAGCTGGTCCTGGGGACACCAACACCAGGCCTCTTGGGGTTTTAGGTCCACAGGCAAGTCACAGAACTTCTCTGAGCCTTGGTTCTCCCATCTGTAAAATGGGGAGTGTTGTCGTACAGTCACCCCTATTTCCTCTAGGATTTTACGAATAGTGGGAAGTACTTGAGCCCCAGGTGGATGCTGAATTGAGCACCTTCTGCCTGGGCATTTGTGCCAGTCCCTCTGGTAGGAAATGCCCATGAAATCTGGTGTGGCGGCCATGCAGGTGACCTGCCCTATCATTGCAAAAAGAAAAAGTCCATAAACACAGTAAAACTGACATTTTTCCTAAAGGCATCTCATATAAGGAATTAGAATTTTACTAACTAGTTTTAGCCTGAATTTGTTTGCAAAGTGGGCACTGTTAACGCTATCTTTATTGGTTCTCACACGTGAAAAAAGCGTTCGGTGGACAAGTGTGACGCAGAGATTGGGTGGCGGGTAACATCTCATTGGGAAGACCACCCTGGGTGGAGAATTCTACAGGCAGAGGGTGTGGGATGCTTGTACTGTTGGAGGAGGCGGGGAGGGATTTGCAGCTGTGCCCACCTGCTCCGTTGGTGGCTTTCCCCACCCCCTCCAAAGGAGGAGCAGCAACACCCCTGCTCACAGCCCCCCCCCCACCCCCAGTGCTGATGGGCCCCAGGCCTGAGCTACCTAGAGCAGGAGTGACTTAACCTCCTAGGCCTCTGTCTCCTCCTGTGTAAGTTGAGAGCATAGGGGCGGCCACACTGGGTGGGGGTTACATGGGGAGGTCCATAAAGGCAGTAGCTCCATGCCTGGCATGGAACCGCTCCGCGAATGTTGGTATTTGAATTGGTAAGTATTTCACAGTGATTGTTAACGTGCCCACCCTTGGGCCACCAGCCCTGGACCTGCCCCTCCTTGGGCAAGTGCTGCTGTGTCCCAGCCTGGCGCTTTCTGAATGCTCGGTCGGAGGCCAGGGTTCTGGAATAATCAGAAGGTGCTCCACAGCCTTTCCCAGTCTGGCAGCCCGACAAGACCCTTCCGTCCGGGAACCTGTCATTTCCCTTCTCCATGAGGCACACTGCAAAACCATTCACAGCCCGCAGAGCCTTTTCTCCACCCCGCAGGCAGAACGAGCTTTTTCTTTGCTCTCCTCCTCCTCCCTGTCCTCTGCATCTTTTATGTCTATGAGCAGGCAACAGTCAAATCACCTGTTCATGATCTCGACCCACTGCAATGGTGAGGAGGGTGAAGGTTGTGGCTGCTTTGTGTTTATATCCCCGGTACTATGCCTGGCGCAGAGCAGGGAGGGCTCACAGAATTTTTGAATGAACGAGTGCATAGTAGCCATCAGGCACCTTTATCCTAATTCATCTCGGTCCAACACCCCCAGAGATTGAAATTCCAGGCAGAACCTCCCTACTCCTTTTTCTTGCCTGCTAGCAGCTTCCATTTGGGTACTAGAGAGGTAAAATCGTCCATTGTTCCCTGCAAACCTCAGCTTCTACTTCTGTGAAGTGGGAACACCAGAACCCACCTTGCAGGGTTTTGGGGAAGTTTGATGAGATGATAGGGGTGTGTGTCAGTGCCTCGCTTGAGGTGCATTCTTGCCAGACCTGACTGACCCTGATCCCAGAGGCAGAAACAGTGCAGGCTGGGGTCCCTGGCTGGCTCAGTCCGTGGAGCTTGTGACTCTTGGTCTTGGGGTCGTGAGTTTGATCCCCACGCTGGGCACAGAGCCTGCTTAATAAATCCAGGGCACCTAGATGGTTCAGTCGGTTGAGTGACTGCCTTCAGCTCAGGTCATGGTCCTGAGATGGAGCCTTGAGCCCTGCATCGGGCTTTCTGCTCAGTGGGGAGTCTACTTCTCCCTCTCCCTCTGATCCCCCCTACCCAGGTCACTCATACACACTCTCAAATAAATAAAATCTTTAAAAAAAATAAATAAAATTTAAATTAAAGCAAAAAGGAACAGTGCAAGCATCCCAGGCAGCAAGGTGGGTGAGTGGGTGGGCACAACGCACTGGCAGCCTCCCAACCTCCTGCCCAGGATAGGCGGGCCATTTCCCACTGGCAGGTTGGAGTTCGGGAGGGCAGAACAGTCTGAGCTGTAGGATGTTTGGATTTGAAGTAGACAGGGTATGTGATGGTGTGAGTGTGGTTCCTTCTCTGAAGGCACAGATGTGGGATTTCTTCTCCCCTGGTTCCTACCTTCAGCTTCCTATAAAGTTAAATCAATAATTCTGGAGAGAATTCTCTTGGAGACAGAATGGGGCACGCTCCGTATGTCTAGATGTGGGCCGTTCTCTTCCTCTCCAGAGTTCCCATCCCATGGGGCCCTGGGGAGGGTGAGGGACCACTTAGGAATTAGAGATGCAGGCCTTCTACGGACAGAAGCCAGAGTCCTCAAGGCCGGTATGAGATGCTCTGCTTTTTGCTGCTCTGAGATGAAATCAGCCCCTCGGGGAAGGAAATTCAGTTCTAGTGCAGCCTTGTGCCCTAAAGATATTGATGGATTTCCATGGCTCCCCTATGACAGCCATGCAAGTTAGGTCTTAGTTTCCCCATTTTGTGAGCGGATAGTGATTGCTCAGTAAATGATAACTATTATTAGTGTCTGGCAGTGTGCTGTGTACTAGACATGCTTCGTGTCGGGGCACCTGGGTGGCTCAGTCCATCCGAGTGGCTCATCCACTCAGATGCAAATCAAGCATTTGAGTTTTGATTTCCGCTCAGGGTCATGAGATCGAGCCCCAAATCTCTCTCTCTCTCTCTCTCAAATAAATAAATCTCTTAAAAAATAATATGCCTTATGTCATTCAATCTACAAAACTACGGCATGAGGTAGATACTAATGCCCATGTCCCCCTGGAAACAGAGTCTTGGTCAGTTCAGGTGGGCAGCCCCAGGGCTCTTCCCACGTGGACGGGGCTGTTACCTCAATTCTCTGACTCCAGTGCCTGCATAGCCACTCAGCCATGCAGTTGGGTTGTATTTGAGGGCCCGACTGTCCAGCTGGGGGTCTGTGCCCATCGCATTCTGGGCTACATATGAGCCATCATAGTGAGTGGAATACATTCACCAGCTCCTTGGCAAGGAAGGGTCCCTGTAGCTTCTGTCTCTTGGGGGTATCCTTTGCGGCATTATGCGTCAGCTCAGAAGTGGCCTGGCTCCTGGCCCCACCCTTCTCTGTGATGGGCTGGGATCCGGAGCCCACCCACCAAGTTTCTACCTTACCCAACCCCTCCCCGCCTCCCCAGTCCTAAGAACCCATCCTTGCTGGCTCTGGGGCTTCCCTGCAGCACAACCCCCCCCTTCCCGCCCCTGCTTGTCCAAGGCCAACTTTGACCTGTTGGCCTTGGCCTTGCCTCACCCCTGAAGTAGGACAGCTCACCATGTCCCCAGCCCTCTGGGCAGTGTTCAGGTTCCTGTGCCCTAGAAAAGGGCCACTCCCTCATTGCTGTGTTGTCTGAGGCTAGAACTCAGACTTCCAGAGTCAAAGGCTCCTGCCCTCCTGGGTGTGTTACAAGGTTGTGGTGCCCAATTCAAGTGTGTGTGTGTGTGTGTGTGTGTGTGTGTGTGTGTGTGTGTGTTGGGGGGGTGATGTAGAAATGTGTTTGGGGGCGGCACCTGAGTGGCTCCGTCCATTGAGTATCCCACTGGTGATTTTCCATGCTGGTCACAATCTCAGGGCCTTGGGATAGAGCCCTTGGGGTGGGGCTCCGTACTTAGCACAGTCTGTTCGAGATCCTTGCTCTCCCTCTCCCCCTTCCCCCACTTGTGCATGCACGCCCCCCCAAATAAATAAATCTTTAAAAAAATTGGGAGGCAAACAGCCTGATGGTTGAGAGTGAGACCTCTAGAATATCAGCAGGCCCTGGTGGCAGCCACTGGCCACGTATGGCTCTTAGCACTTGAACTGTGCTGGTCCCATTTGAGATGTGTTGGAAGTTAGAAATGCACACCAGATTTTGAAGGCTTCCTACAACCCAAAAGACATAAAATAACGCTGTAAATAATTTTGAAGTGGGTTACATGTTGAAATGATAGCGGTTTGGGACATATTATGTGAGATAAAGTCATTGTAATTAATTTCTAATTCCTTTTTTTACTTCAATGTGACTACTGGGAAATTTTTAATTGCCTCCCTGACTGATACTGTGTTACTGTTGGACGTGCTGTTCCCCATCTGAGTTCAGAGCCCGCCTTCTCCCCTCTGTGTACTTGAGCAGTTGATGGGACCTTTTTGAACCTGAGTTCCCTCATCTGGGAACAAGGGCAGTAATACCTTCCTCACAAGATTAGAATTAGGTTTGAATGAGAAAATGTACATAAAATCGTGGTGTGGCCCTTGGCCCACAGTACATACTCAGTAAACAGTAGCTTCTATTTGTTATTTTAATAGAGCCACAATTACACAAGCTCTCTGAAGGTCTTTGTCCCTTCAGGACAGCCCTTAAATCCAGTGACTTCTGGGAATGAGGGTGAGGAAGAAGCGGGGGATGAGGGTACAGTGCCTGCGGAGCGGTCGGGCATGGGGCGGCCAGGCTGGAGGGAGTCCAGCCAGGCAGCAGCCCACGTACCAGCCTGCTCCGTCCCAGGCTTGCCCAGCCCTGGGGAGACCTGAGCCAAACTCCTTTGGGTGGGTCTCTGGCCAGCACCGGGAGAAAAGAAGCTGGCACAGGGCCCCTACACGGGGCGTGGGAGAAGCAGCTCCCACTTTACCATAGGTCTCCCTCCCAGAGCCCACCCAGTCCACCCAGATCATCCTGTTAGGCTCCTGAGAGGGGCCGTCCCACTGAGAAACAGGAAGGCCAAGACCAAGGGCTGGAGCAGCTCCTTTTTCACAAATGGAGATGGCCAACATCCCTGTCTGCACAGACCTGGGTGGGGAAGGTCCTGTGGCCACGGGTCAGTGGCCACCGAGCCTTTTCTGTACCTCGGGTGAGGAGAGGATGCCTCTAGCCTCGAGCTCTGGCCACTGGCCAGCAGTCTGAGCTCCTGGTCACTTCCCAACCTGCCCTGAGGACAGTGCCCCCTTGCTGCCCAGTCACATGTCACCCTCAGGCTAGGCCAGCTCTCGCCATCCATCATGGCTTCCTTGAAGAGCTGGCACCAGACCCGAGCTTGTGTCTCTAGAGTTCTGTGGAACCACCGACCTGCCTCCCAGGGCAGCCGCTGGGCTCTTCCTAATGCCCAGCGTCCCCCCTATCCGACACGACATTCCCCCCCCACCCCACCCCCCAAGCACCAGGGCTCCTCCTGCCCACTCCCCTGTCCCCTTTTTGTCCCCTTGTTGTTGGGGCTGATCTACCTGGGGCAGCAGGCTTCAGTCTTATCTGCGTAAACAAGAGCCCTGGGCTGGGCTGGGCTGGGCTGGGCCGGGCTGGGCTGTGTTGGGGGAGGGGCAGTCTTGGAAGGTGAGGGTCACCTCTTTTGTTCCCTAGCCACCCTGGGGTCTTCTGGCTCTAACAGCCCATTTCTTCTGGGGCCCAGAGCTGCCTGGCCTTCTGGAAGGAGCCTGTCTGTTTTCTATAGAGCCCATCACCATGACACCAGCCAGGGAGGGGCCGGGCCCAATGGGGCGTTGGCCCCCGGCAGCCCTCCCCGAGGAGGAACAGGGAGCGGCCCTGGGCCTGCTCCCCAGAGAGGGCACTGGTATTAGGGTATCGACTTTCCTCGGCTTTCCAGGTGGTTGCTGGTGGTGCCTATTGAATTCCGTGCCCGCCGTCCGCTCCCTGGGCTCCGTGGGTGGAGGTGATTAGGCGGCTACTTGGGGCCAGGCTGGGCTCCCTGGGAGAGAAGGGGGAGTGGAGGGGATGGCCACGGGGGCCTGTGACAGGATTTGGGACAGCCTGACAACCTGAGGGTGGGAAGAGGTTCCAGGAGAAGAGTCTGAAGGCAGCTGTCCTGGCAAGATCTTTTCTGGAAAACTTGTCTGGTGTTGCCTGGAAGACTCTGTCCCACCCCCCAGCCACCCCAGCTCATTTGCACTGTCCTTTGGCCACCACTGCCTCTTGTTCCTTCCTCTTGCTTCCCAGTCTCCCCCAGGCGCCTCAGGAGCAGGTCCTGATTTCTGCTTCTGACCTGTCATGGTCTCTGGGATCCCTACCTGGCACTCTGAACGCTCTGAGGCCATGCTTCCCTTGAAGTCCCCTCCCCACCCCCAGCTCTGGACCCCTCCTGAGCCCCTGGGGGCCACACAACTAGGACCAAGATAGGCTGGACTTTCCAGCTACCCCCTTTTCCCCAGAGGCAGAACCCAGGTCCTACTTCAGCTCTGGGGGTGCGGGCCCAGGAGCAGCAATGGCCAGGCTCTGCCCGGGTCCCTGCCCCCTTCCCACCAGATCCCCAGGGAGGTTGGCCCCCCCGCACCCGCCAACCCCCACGGGGACAGCCTCCACCCTGGGCTGCTTTGATGGGCTGACTCGGCATGTGGCAGGGACACCTCCTGGAGACCACTGGGGGAGGGGTGGAGAAAAACCGCCTGGTCTCCTGGAAGAACTATGAGCCCCCTCCCCTCCCTTGGGAAGGAGGGAGCTGGATATGGCCTGTAGGTGTCTGAACTTGTCAGAAAACCACCTGGAGCTTCCTGTCCCCCTGCTCAGGCACCGCCAGAGGGTCAGGGAGCAGTACCAGGGAAAGGGAGCAGTGGGGGAGCTGAGCCCCATTTCTTCCAACCCCACGGCTTGGGACTGGCAGAGGGGAGCGAGGTTCAGAGCAGGCGCTCCGGCT
Organism: Enhydra lutris kenyoni; assembly: GCF_002288905.1. Classification (NCBI taxonomy): domain Eukaryota; kingdom Metazoa; phylum Chordata; class Mammalia; order Carnivora; family Mustelidae; genus Enhydra; species Enhydra lutris. The sequence continues at coordinate 157,521 of NW_019154159.1, forward strand.
TTAATGACGGGGCTCTGGGCAACATGCCCATGTGGAGGATCAGGAAGAAAAGCCTGCAGCCCTGAGCCCCAGGCCGGACTGCCCTGCTGGCCAGGAGCTCTCCCAGAACCGTTAGGCTGCCCCAGCCCAGGCCTGCCCACTGCTGCATTGCGAATCCCAAGCTCAGGCTGGAGCCGTGGCCGCGAGAGGCCTTGAGCACCCGGAAGGAGGGCTGTGGTTTCAGCAGCGGCCGGCTGCCTCCCAGCAGAGCCTGCGCCGCCGTGGGAGAGCAGCCCATGTTTATGATTCCTGCTGAGGCCTCCTCCCAGTCTGGACTTGGGTCCTTCGGAGCCTGCCCATGGATGGTGGGAGGAACACGGGGTCCAAGTCAGAGACCTTGTGAGAGCTCCGGCCCCTCCACTGTGCAGCTCGCTGGGTGACATTGGGCCGTGGGCTTAACATCTGGACTCTCGGTTTCCAGGCCTTGAGAACGGGGGTGCCTGGTGCCAGCCGAGTTGCGATGGGAAAGACGACTCTTTGGAATGAGAGGAGGTGGGGAGGAGCGGGGACAGCAGGGCTGCACAGTTCTCCTCCCCACTTTCTCAGGGTGATTGCGGGCTCTGCCTGGCTGGGGCAGAAAGCTGAGCCTGCCTGTGGTGGCAACCGGTCAGACCTGTTCCTGCTCACCTGGGCCTCGGGGAGGGCTGGGCTGGCAGCTTTGTGGAGGGATTAGCTGGAGGGGAGAAGAGCCTCCCTTACTCAAACAAGATCCTGTGGGGGCTGCGAGGGGGATAAGCAGCCGCTGGGAGGAGGGGGGCCCCCTCCTGGAATTGTACCCTGTTGACAGGGAGAGTTGGGGAGAAGATGCTTTGCAACCACTGGGGCTCCCCTCTTCCCCCCCCCCTTTTTAATGCTTGCTTCTCTGGCCTTGCTACTATATGGGATGAGGGGACCCTGCTGAAGGAGAAACCAGGGAAGGGCCCACGGTCTCTGGCCCAGATCAGCGTGAAATACAGGTCCAGCCATCACCTCTTTCCTGTCTTCCTCTCCACACACCCCACCAACATCCTGAAACACAGAAAGACCTGCCCAGGCAGTTAAAGGAAGGCAAAGTCACCCTCCGGCCACCTCCATCCCCCATGAGACTGAAAGGGTGGGGGGCCCCAGATGGCAGCTGCCTGCTGGGACTGGCAAGTTGGGGCAGGAGGCCCCTAAGCCCTCCTCTCCTTCCCTGCCTCCCTGGCCAGCCCTAGTCCCCGCTGGGGACTGGCGACTCAGCAGCCTGGCCCGGCCCGCAGCCTACCCCCCAGGATCTCCCTTCTCGGCTTAATGTGACTCATCAGTAGGGTGCCCAGCGCTGGGAAAGTCTGCTCAGGCACAGGGATTTTGAAGTTGCGAAGCGTTCCCACCTGTGTGAATTCTCTCACTCGGCCTTCCAGCGAACCAGGCAGCCTATAAATGAGGAACCTGAGGCGCGAGAAGGAAATTACTTAGAAGGAAATTACTTGCCCCGGGTCACATAGCTAGTAGGTGGGGAAGCGGACACTGGGGCGGGGGCCTTGACTCCAGCCTCTGCTCGTGACCTGGTGGCCTGGGGGGTCCCTGGGCGCTAGCAGGCTGGCCGCTGCAGCTCCAGGCCTGGAACGAGAGGGAGGGGGACCCCCAAGTCAGGCCTTGGGCTCGAGCTTCTGGCTGACGTTTCAGTTGCTGGCCGTGCGCACCCGGTTCCCTCCATTGTGTAAATGGGTCCAAGGGCTGCAGCCTCTACGCTAAGCTGCTTAAGTTGGACCAAGGATGGTGAAAACCATTCTCAGCTGAGTGTCCAGGTGCTGGAGAGAACTCTGCCTGGGCCCTTTCAGGCCCAACTTGGGGCCATGGCCACAGCCACGCTGGGCTCTCCCCACAGCCCAGCCCTGCTTCTCATGGCCCTTTCCCCATGCAGGCTTCCCCGGCAGGGTCTTTGGGGTTCTGCTGCTGCCTTTGCCCCCAGCCTCCTGCTGGCTGGGGTCCCTGTCCTGTCGAGGACTCCTGACTGTGCTTCCCGCCCTGGTCTGGGATCATCTGGCCACCTGCTTCCTTTTCGCTGGGCTGTTTGGCTTGGATGGGGAAAGGCTTTGCTGTACACACTGACCAGCCTTCAGTAAACACCCTGTCTCCGCTGCTGCAGAGAACTGGGTACCAAGGGGCTCAGAAGCCCCAGTCACCCAGCCAGGCTGGCAGCGGGGCCACCCCAACCCCAGATGGGGCCAGACAGAACTTCTACTGGGGAGGCATAAGGTAGCAATCAAAATAACACAATTAACCTTAGAATGTCACAAGGGAAGGGACTCGAGTTAATCTGGTCCCGCCTCCCATTTGCCAGAAGGAGGGGACTGGCTTGGAGGGGGCACCTGGGCAGTGTGCGACAATGCCAGGTCTTCTGGGTTCCAGCCCAGCATTCTCTCAGATTGCTGTGTGGGATCTCGGCAAACTTGCCTTAGTCCCATGTGTTCCTTGTTGGGGAGGGGAAGGGGTCAGGCACCTGGCTGGGAAGGCGGGACGGAGAATGGCCACGGATCCTCCTCTATCCCCACAGCGGGAGCTGCGGCCTCGGCTCTGCACCATGAAGAAGGGCGCCAACGGCTACGGCTTCAACTTGCACAGCGACAAGTCCAGGCCGGGCCAGTTCATCCGGGCAGTGGACCCAGACTCACCTGCCGAGGCCTCAGGACTCCGGGCTCAGGACCGCATCGTGGAGGTAATGCTTCTCGGCCTCTTTCCAGGTACCTGCTTCCTGCCTACCTCCACACACACAAACAGTTCCTGGGGCAGCCATCACACCGCCTGCTCCTTGGTTAGCGCAAGGGGTCCAGAGAGCCCAGATGGAGGGAGGGAGGGAACCAGAGAGAGGAGAATTATGGTGGGTGGGTGGGCAGGAGGGAGGGCAGGAAGGTAGGAAGGAAGGGCAATGGATGGCCGATAGACTAATTCCCTCCCCACCACCTTCTCTGGGTTCTTATTCACCGAGAGAGACACTCAGTAGCCCAGCATCCACCCAGCCCTTCCAGTGGACATGTGAGGACACCTACAGAGTGTCCTACTGCCTGAGGCCTCCATGGTGGCAGGTGCACTCAGAACTCTTTGTGTGGTGCTCAGGAGGAAATGAAACATGAACCCTCTGCCATGGGCGAGCCCCAGAATCTCAGTCTTAGAACCTTAGAGCTAGAAGAACCTCTCTCCCAAGACTTCTCATTTTACACGTGAGCAAACCACGGCCCAGAGCGGGAAGTCGGACACAAGTACATAGAAACACTCAGGCCCATCCCAGGCCTCGCCGATCTTTCCTGTCCTTCTGTCACAGCTGTGTTTGTTTAGTCTTTTCTGGATATTTTCTTTGGCTTTTCTCATGTGTCCTCCTCATTTGATTGTCAAGTGGGAGGACCACTTGGCTTATAGTTCAGGACTCCCAGGCAAGGGGGGTTTCGTGTCCCCAGACTGCCAGCAGGCTGAGGACATGAATAGGACCATTCGTACCACCTCCACCTGCCCCCCTAAAACTGCCAGTAACCCCTGACCTCCCCTCCCCACCCACAACAGGTGAACGGGGTCTGCGTGGAGGGCAAGCAGCACGGGGATGTGGTATCTGCCATCAAAGCTGGTGGGGATGAGACCAAGCTACTGGTGGTTGACAAGGAGACTGATGAGTTCTTCAAGAAATGCAAAGTGATCCCATCTCAGGAGCACCTGAATGGTGAGCAGCGGAAGCCCCCGGGTCAGGGACGTTGTTGGCCGGTGCTCCAGATCTCACTGTGTCCTGGCTGACGGGTGGACAGTTTCCTGTTTAATAGCTTCCTCCCTCTCCCTCAGGGGAGTATGGGGAAAAGAGGGGCCTGATGTCGGGAGAGGAAGAGGGGATGGCAGTGGTTTCTGAGGATGGCGAAGGACGGGGTTAAGCCATCACGAGGGATGGCGAGACGGGACGGACGGAGGTACTTATTCCCAGACCAGAGCCTCAGCACTGAAGGGAGGCCTCAGTCCCGGCCCCTGCACCCCTAGTAGGTTCTCCAGGCAGTGCTCATGCAAGGGAAGGGTTAACTCCAGCTTTGCTTGGTCAGATCAGACTCCAGTGACAGGGGCCCCCTGCCTCCCCTCCCTTCTCTCAGGTTGTCGTGGAAACCCAGGCTCACTGGCTCTAGGCGCCAGTGGGTGCCTCCTTGGTCCCTGCTTCCTGGGCCCCTGCCTTCCCCTCCCCACCCCCAACACCCTGCCAAGCCTGGCACCTCCCCCTGCCCAAGCCCCAGCCATACCGGGCCAGGCTGCTGCCCGAGGGCAGGAAGGAGTTAAGCAAAGCTCGTTCCCTGGTCTGGACTTTTCTCCCTGAAGAGATGGCTCCTGGGGGAGGGCGAAGTAGGGTGGGTGGGACCTCTTTGGACTTTGCAGTGGGCAGGGCCTCCCTAAGGGTGTTGGGGGTTTTTATTTGTAGGGGGTGATCCACCTAAAGGTCCTGCCACAGACCCCTCCTTTGGGTGGAGGGGTGGGGGAAGCAGACTCCAGGCCTGGGAGGCAGGGCACCACCTTATCCTTGTTTCCCGAGTTCACAGAAGCTAGATAACTCAAGATAGTGGCCTTCCTCGGTGAGGGGGAAACCGAGGCCCTGAGAAGCTCCATCCTTGCTCTTGGCCACGAGGTGCAGGGAAGACGGCTGAGATCTGGATTCACAGCTGATGAAATACCTTCCCCTGAGGCCTCCAGCTTCCTTCCCCCGCCTACCCCTAAGGAATCACGCCTCAGACATTCCTTCCTCTTATCTCTGTGGCTGGGTGGGATGGGCCCTGAGAATCTTGGTGGTGATTGTGGTGATTGTAGCCTCTGGCCTGAGGAGCTACACAGGGAGGGGCCTGAGGGCAAATCTCCTTCCCAGGTATGGGGGGGTGGGTCTCCAGGCTGCCCTCCAGCCCTCGCAGCTGGGTGTAACTGTCCCCACAGAGAAGAATGCCCTCCCAGCAGCTGCCTCCTGACCATAGGAGACAACTGGGGGTGGGGAGTGGGTGAGGGTCCCCGTGTCCCAGTGATCCCGTGCTCAGCCCCTGTGGGGAGAGGGTGGGTAGCAGTAGGGAGGAAATGGTGAAGTCCAGGCCCCAGGAAAGACGCACGTTGATAGTGAAGGAAGAGTCCGAAGAAACCCACGCAGGCTGACCAGCCCCAGCGGTGGAACAGTCCTGCCTCAGCCCAGCGAGGGGGGACCCCAGGCTGGTGTTCTCTCCTGAGCACCCCGTCACCCACACATTGGCAAGCAGGAGTGGGGATGATTTTCTCTTTTAGGTGAGGCAGCTGCTGCCCGGAGTCTGGGGTGTGTTTCTCACTCTGGTGCCCAGGCCTGGGGATCTGCATTTCTGACAAGCTTTCCAGGTGATTCGTAGGCAGCCAGCCTGGAATTTCCACCCCCTTAAGGACAGTTTTTCCAAATTGTTCATGACCCATGTGTGGTTCGCAAGATCAACCTAGTAGGCAAAGACTAGCGTGCGACTTTAAACGAAACTGAATTGAAAATACAGGAGAGCATTACAAGGTGGTAAGGGTGTGTGTTGCTTTGTGAAGCTTGTTCCCCGCGGTCTGTGTGTGCCGGGTCACAAGGACGGCAGCTGTACCGCAGGAGGGTTGCAGTCAAGGGACTCAAAACACTCAAGTAGGGCACAAGGTCTAATCATGGGCCAAACCGGCAGCCGACCCTCCTCCTCTCGGGGCGCCGCTCCGTCCGCATCCCCCAGAGCTTCTGGACTCACCTCTGCTGGTTTCTTGTTTTTTCTCCCTTCTCCTAGGTCCCTTGCCTGAGCCCTTTACCAACGGGGAGATTCAGAAGGTAAAGGCAGACCCCCCCCCCCCGCCCGATGCTTCTCTGGCCCTCAACAAGCCAGGGGCTGTAGGAGAAGGATGGAAGGCGGCATGGCTGGGACAAGGACGGCCGTTGGGCTCAGGTTGCGGCCCCCTCCTGAGCCCTGAGCTATGGAGCTGCCCACGGTGCCCCCCTCCGCCCGTGTGGAGCGCTTAGGCGGGAGGGAGAGGCCTGGCTGTGCCCCTCGCAGCCCGCTATCCTGGTGACAAGCCCCGCCTTCAACTCCCCACCGTACAGAAGAGGCCATTCTTCCCCCCCAAGAACAGAGCTTCAGTGTCTGGACGCACGCTGCCTGGGCCCTGCTACTTCAGTCTGGGTTGGAAGAACAAAGCCCCTCCTCCCCTCCTCCCTGGGCAGAAGGGAAGAGAAGGCCGTGGAGGCTGGGGAAGAGATGGTGGGGCCTGGTGCCAGCTGAGGCCGCAGAGGAACCCAGGCAGAGGCTGAGCACCAAGCTGAAGCCTTGGCCAAGACCTTCACTCTGGGACAGGCTGACTCCGAGTCAGACCACAGAGCTGGAGCTTTCTACAGGGCCTGCTCAGAGGGTTCCCATCCCCAGGGGCTACTACGGGGGAGGGGGGTGGCCTTGGGTCACCTGAACCTTCTGTCACCCCATCTGTGGGCCTAGAACTCTCATCCCTCTTATTCCTCCAAAGCCCTTCTTAGCTGCTTTGGGGTTAAGGTTTCAAAATTCCTGGGGTCAAGTCCAAGGAAGCAGGTGGGCTGCAGGAAATTCAGGGACTATCACACAGTTCCCTGTGCCAGGCAGAGGCCCCCAGGATCCCCACACTCCCCTCAAAGCCCCTCCACGGTCACTGGCCCAAAAGGCTAGTTGACGCTGAAGGCTACTTTGGGAGAGCTGGGGGGTGGGCGGTGGGGGCATGTGAGCAGTTGAGCTAATCCCACGGTGGTCCCTCCCACTCGGGTGGTGGAACCAGCCTGCCCTCTGATCCCTAGAGGAATGTGAAATGTCAATCCCCAAGGCTGGCCAGCCAGCCCCCCCAACCCCCTACACTCTCCTACAGACTAAGGCAGTGTGGCTTTTGGGTCGATGGGAAAGGCTGGTGTGGAGTTTACCAGACCAGGACACCTGTCTTCCCTAGGAACACTCTTCCTTGTTCAAGACTTCCCCACCCCATCCCTTGCCAACCCACACTCCTCCTCTCTGTGCCAGGAGAACAGTCGTGAAGCTCTGGCAGAGGTGGCCTCTGAGAGCCCCAGATCAACCCTGGCAAGAACCATCTTCAGTGATACCAGTGAGGAGGTAGGCTGTTGGCTGGGCGGGCAGAGGGTGGCACTGGGTTACAGGAAGCCCATTCCCAGGCCACGCTCGTTCCTGGCACACCAGCCTGCCTTGGGAGGTCACATGCTGTGCCACGTTCTGTCCTTGTGACCTGGCTTCCCTGGGCACTGCCCCAAGGGAGCCACCTTGCTGAGGCTGAGGACCGGGACGCCTGGCCAGGCACTGACTCCCTCCCTCTGCTGCCACCTCCTCTTCGCAGCTGAACTCCCAAGACAGCCCCAGGAAACAGGACTCCATGGCCCCCTCGTCTACCTCCTCCTCCTCTGACCCCATCTTGGACTTCAGCGTCTCCCTGGCTGTGGCCAAAGAGAGGGCCCATCAGAAGCGCAGCAGCAAACGGGCCCCGCAGATGGACTGGAGCAAGAAAAATGAGCTCTTCGGCAACCTCTGAGCATCCTCCTACTGTGCCCAGGAAAGCTGGGAGGGCCTGGCCAGCCCCCAGGCCCCAGCCCTGCTCCCTTGCCCTCCTCCTCACTCACTCCCTGCTCCTCCTCCAATCAACACTTAAATCAGCACCAGCACCCTCCCTGCCCCCGCCCCCATCGGTGAATCTGATTTTTCTAGAGAACAGTGCTCTTCCCTTACCTCTGGAAAGGTGAATGTGTTTCCATCCTGCCCCGACCAGAAAGCAGACTCTTCCCTGCCCCTCCTCCGGGAGTGCTCCAGCCCCTTGCCACTCCCCAGGGACATCACTGGAACGCACACCAAGCAAGGATGGGGGGACCTGGCGAGAGGTCCCATTCCCTTGCGACCCCAAGTGATGACGAAGTCCGGGGTTGGTGAGGACCCCCAGTGACACTGCGGAACAGACAGGGGTCCCTCTTCCTCAGAGCCGGGGTTTGGGCATCTTCTTTTCGTTGATTTGACTTTTTGAGTGCAGTACCGGAATTTAGAGGGATTTCGGTTTCCTTAATTAACATGATTTGTCAGGTTGTTGCATCCGGGACATGGCATCAACCTCGGCCTTGAACTTCGTTCCTGCCCTGGAGCCCCGGGCAGCATGGGGGCAGGTCTCGCTATCCCCTGCCCAGCCACCCTAGTGTAAGGAAACCCCGTCAAATTCAGCTGGCTTCCATCCTGCCTCAGCCTCTGTGTCGTCTTTTAGAGCTCGGGGTGTCCCCTCACCCTCTGGCTGAGGGTGGCGTAATCCAGGCTTCTGGAACTCCGGTGGGGGAGTAGTACCAGGGGGGCAGCTGTATTCCGAGGGCTCGTAGCTGCCTGCCTGCTGCCCGTGGGAGTGGGACCTGCCCAGCTCCTGAATGGATGCAAAGGCTGCCTCCCCCCCCACCCCCCCAACAAACTTTCGGGTAGGAAGGGGGAGGGGAGGTTCACATGCTCCGAGGACTTCCTGCACTTTGATTCAGGGGCACAGAAATGGTGAAGGCCCCAAAGGAGCTGCATGGAGAATGCAGAGAGGGGCTTCAGTCTTTCCCACTCGCGGCCAGCGGGGTGCAGGAGTGGCCGGGGCTGGCGGCAGATCCTCCATCTCATCTGGCTGTGGACACGACCAGAGGGCAGCTGTCCAGGACACGCTCTGTGGCAGGTGGGGGGGAGGGGGCTTTCCAAGGGCAAAACACCCTGGTGCTTGAGAGGTCCAGGTCTTCCCCACCGCTGGCACCTGAGGCCACATCCTGGACGTCTGCCAGGGTGGCCCACGAGGGCTGAGGCTGCCAGGCCTGGAGGTTCTTGGAAGGGAAGCTGATGCTCAAGAGACCGCTAACCAAAGAGGACCCAGGGAGCCCCTGGGGTTCAGAGAAGGCTGGGGCGCATCTGGCTGCATGGCCTCTCTCAAGTTCAGATTCCCACCAGCCTTAAGAGAAACCATTCCAAACCTTTTCATAGTACCCTGGCCTTGGACCTGGCCCACTCCCTCCCAACTTTGACTCTAGCTTGTGACCCCTGGTGAAGCCCCTGCCAGGTAAGCAAGGCCTGAAGACTGCTCCACGGGGCAGCAGAGGGGGACCCCCCCAAATTGGGGGTCCCTGATGCAGCGATGGAACTCCTATCACTGAGCGGCCAGACACATTACAAACTGTTCTCAGCAAGCAGAGTCAGACTCTCGCTTCCCACCTACGCAGAAGTGTTGGAATACACCTGCCGGGGGGGGGGGGTGCTGGGAGCTGACGCCCCCAGCCACAGTTCTGGCTCTGCTACCATAAGCACACTGCAACTCATCTGAAAGTTTCCTCCCTTCGAGATTATGGGGTACCCTCAAAGGTCTCTTCCATGGCCACGTTTTGAAACCTGTTTGGCCTCAACGGCCACAGAGGTTATGACGAGACAGGTGGGAGTTGAGGGATGTCCCGTGTCCTGTTGCTGGGCAGCCCTTGCCATCCCAAACCTGTGTCTCTGGCGCCCCCTTGTGGGTTTGTCAGGCGCAGCTGCTCCCAGAGGCCGACGAGCAGACTGGGGGGGCGGAGGTCAGAGGTCCCTTTGGGAAGGTACACCGAGCGGCTTCTGCTTTCTCCTGCAGCCCTTAGCTCAGCAGAGGCTCCAGGGTTCACCAGCAGAGGGAGCTCCAACCACAGGGAGCTGCGCCCACAACACTCCCAGGTCCAAAGAGGAGGGAGGACAAGGGTTTTGCCCGCTTTCTAAGCCACCTGTCGTTCAGGGCCTAGCTCGTTCCCTTCCAAACTTCTGGGATCCCGCTCAGCCTGCTGCTGCAGGACGGAAGCAGACTGAGCTGCTCCTGCCCTGACCCCACCATGCTGGCCAGAACGCTGCAGGCTGGGCCTTCTGGAGGTTCGCTGCACGTGGGCCCGAGGAAAAAGCCCAACAAGGTGCCGTGCAGTGCGGTTTACTCCCAGCCAGGGCCTCCTCCACAGGGTGCCTCTGGCCTTCCCTTCACCAGGCCCCCAGTCGCTCTCTGCTCCCACCTCCACCCTGCCTCCTGGGGATTCACGCTGTCCACTCCAGGTTCCGAGTCCAGGGCTGGCCAGGAGGATGGGCTGTCTCGGAAGTCACTCATCCACACGGCCAGCCTGAGGGAGGCCAAGACCAGTCGCCCAGAGTCCAAAGGGCCCCACAGGGAGCGTCGCAGGCTACAGAGGGGCCAGGTGCACTGTGCCCCGAAGCCACCAACAGTTCACCTTCTGTTACGGAGCTCTGATGTTCTGTGTGGTCCCAGCATCCCCATTCACACAGGGCAGCTGCTGACAAGGCCAGCTGTCACTGGGACTCCAACGACCCATCGCCATAGCACCTCTCTTCCACGTGGCTGGTCTGCTCCAGAAGCCACTGCCGCTCACGCTCGTTCATCGTCAGCCTGAGCGTCACCTCTTGGAAGACGCTGCTCACAGCCACCTGTGTGAGCCAGAGAGAACGGGGATTGGGGGGGGGGAGCTAGAGCCACAAGCTCCAGCACCACCTGGCCCCACCACCTGCCTCAGGCCTCACGCCTCACCCTCCCACCAGCAACATCCTTACCTGCTCAAAGTGAAGCTTCTGGAACATCCGGATACTCGGTTCATTTCCTTGCCCAATTTTAGCCTCAAATTTGGTCAGACCTAGTTTGGTCACTCCTCCCAGAGAAGATGGGGGAGAGGGACGAGCCACAGAATGAAGCAAGCCCCTCACAGCCCCTGCCCTTCCCTCCCACTTTGCAGTGCAGGCACCTGTCCCCTGGTCCCCACCCTCAGGCCTAAGGAAGGCCCCTCCCAACATGCCCCACCCCCCCACCTGGGGCCTGGCCTCTTCCTCGCTGTCTCTGAGGCTTCCTTACCATAAGACATCATCATGATCACGGCCTCGGTGCCAAAGCCTCTGCGCCTGCAGCTGGGCTCTAGGAGAAACAACGGCTGTCACTGGCGGCGTGCACGGCAGACATAGCCGTGAGGCAGCCCAAACCTTGGTTCATCCTCAACTTGGCCCGGCTGGTGCTATTACTGCCGTTGAGCAGACAGGGAAATAGAAGTCAAAATGACTCACACAAGGGCTCCCAGCAACTCGACCCCAAAGCTGACCCTTTAACCACAGTGTCCTGCCTCATCAGGACAGTCTTAGGGGAAGGCTGTGGACCAAGGAAGACAGAGACTAGAGGGGCTCCTCCCGCAGCGTGGGAAGATCTTGGGAGGGTCCTCAGCACTCAGCCCCCCAGCAGGGACAGGGCAGAATGAAGTCTGAAGACCACCCCCCTCCCCGCTCCACAAACCAAAGGTTAAATTCACCCCTAAGCAGAAGACAGAAATAAAGCAGCCGACCAGGAGGGATCACTGCGCTGAGCACCCTACGCAGCCCTGGCCGGCTCAGGGTGCAGCAGCTCCACGGGCCAGAGGGAGGGAAGGCAGGGCCAGGCAGAACCAACCTGCAATCATGACCTCAATCTCCCCCAGGGAGGGGTCCCCCAGATCTGTGAGAAAGAGGTTTACATCTCCCGCCATGCAGCTCTCTTCAGTGGTGCTCGGCCGGGCCTGCCACTTCTCTGCATCCAGCACGATGAACGTACACTCTGAGGAGGGAGGCGACACAGTTATCACCTACCCTCCCCGAGGAGGCGATGGGACCACAGTCTTCCTACCCAAACCACAGAACTGGAGAACACAGTGGGCCAGGAGGAAAATGAGCCAAGCTTCCCTTAGCTAATGACAAAGCCCTAAATTTGTCTTATGCGGGAAAGAATGGAGCCCCAACAGCAGCTGTGTTCTCAGAGAGCAGGAACCACAACTGTGTTTGAGCAAGACCCGTGAGGAGCAGGGCCTCCAGGTACAGCCAGAGCCCTACACGCTCTACTTTCTCCAAAATCATTCCAAGTCTGATGCTGTGAGTGGGGGCAAAAAGACAGAAGCCTCAGTCATGGGGCCTGGCTTCCACGGGCATCAGAGTAGGATGGTTTCTGGCACCTTCCAGACTTTTCAGGAAGGGTTTTTTTCACAAAGCTTCTGGGGCCCAGAAGGCTACAGCTGGAATGAGAAAGGGAGGGAAGCCGGAGACCGCCTCGCCTCTGGAGCCAGCCCTCCTGCTGCCAGCCCGGCCCAGGGCCCGCGCTCCTCACTGTCCGCATCTTCCCGCCAGCTCCGCTGCATGGAATGTTCCTGCTCCAGAGTCAGGGGCTCCGAGGCGGTCAGACGCCGCAGCTCCTCCGATCTCATCCACTCGTGGTACCTGCAGGGACAGGGGGACGGCCTTGGGCATGCAGGACTGACTCAGGAGTAGGGTCTGACATTTTCTGAGATGAAGTGGATGGTAGGAAGGAGCTAACACGGGGCTCATGAAAGATCCAAGGAGGGGCGTGCGGGTGGCTCAGTCGGTTAAGTGCCCGACTCTTGATTTCAGCTCAGGTCACAATCTCTGGGTTGTGAGATGGAGCCCTGCATCAGCCCAGAGCTGGGCGTGGAGCCTGCTTGGGATTCTCTCTCTGCCTCTGCCCCTCCCACTGCTCGCAACTTGGCACTCGTGCACGCTCCCTCCAAAACAAAAACCGAAAACAAGGAAAGGGTTATAAAAGCCAAGGCAAAGGGCCAGAAGCACAAGCCCTAGAAGCAGGGGCACCTGGGTTGCTCAGTCGTTAAGCGTCTGCCTTCAGCTCAGGTCCTGATCCCAGGGGTCCTGGCATTGAGCTCCGCATTAGGCTCCCTGCTCAGTGGGAAGCCTGCTTCTCCCTCTCCCACTCCCCCCGCTTGTGTTCCCTCTCTCGCTGTCTCTCTCAAAAGAAAAAAAAAAAAAAAAAAAAGGTCCTAGAAGCAGGCTAGTCTTACAAGAGAACAGCAGCAGGAGGGGTCCATTCTGTCTCTCCAGCTTCCCATCCTGTCTCAGGGGTCAGTGCGGGAGGAGTCGTCTTAAGTCAAACATTCCTCAAATTCCTGAGCGAAAGTCTATGGCAAGCTGTAAAGACAGCTGGACATGCCTCCACAAAGGCCATATTGGAACCCCGAAAAAGAAAAACTACAGGGGTGCCTGGGTGGCTCAGTTAAGTGTCTGCCTTCAGCTCAGGTCATGATTCTGGGTCCTGAAATAGAGCCCAATCGAGCCCTGACTGGGCTCCCTGCTCAGCAAAGAGCCTACTCCTTCCTTTCCCTCCGTTCCCCCTCCACCCCCCACTTGCGTGCACATGCTTGCTCTCTCAAATAAATCTTTTAAAAAAGAAAAACTACAAGGAGAGAGTACACCCCTACATCACCACCATTCCAAGCTACCAGACGTTTGCCAGCTGCCCTGGCAGGAGTCCCACCCTGAGACTCCGCTCTGGCCTTTCAGAACAGCAGACGTCAGAACAACCCATCAGCTCAGTTTTATGACAAGATACAGTCATGGCTTCAAGAACGGAGCATACCAGGGCCCCTGGGTGGCTCAGTCGTTAAGCGTCTGCCTTCGGCTCAGGTCATGGCCCTGGGGTCGAGCCCTGCATCTGGCTCCCTGCTCCATGAGGAGGTTACTTCAGGATTCTTTCTCCCTCTCCCCCCCTCCCCCAATCCCACTCTCTCTAAAATAAATAAGTCTTTAAAAAAAAAAAAAAAAAAAAAGAGGGGCGCCTGGGTGGCTCAGTGGGTTAAAGCCTCTGCCTTCGGCTCCGGTCATGATCCCAGGGTCCTAGAATGGAGCCCCACATCAGGCTCTCTGCTCAGCGGGGAGCCTGCTTCCTCTTCTATCTCTCTCTGCCTGCCTCTCCGCCTACTTGTGACCTCTCTGTCAAATAAATAAATAAAATCTTAAAAAAAAAAAAAAAGAACTAAGCATATTCACTGGTAACAGAGAAATGTCACTAATTTACAATTATGCAGTTTCTTTTCTTACACCCACTTAGTTTACATAAAATCATTCCCTGAAGAAAGTCCAAAACGGAAGCTGAAAGGATGGAAGGGAAATGCTGGGGGAGGGGTTGCTGAAGTCCTCAACCTCTGCTTCAGTGCCGGCTTCTTTCTGTAATGACTTCTCGCAACAATGTTTCCGCTTCCCAGAGCAAACAGCCTCTGGGATTTGGGATGAGGAAGGCTGACCCTCCTTGCTACATCCTGGGACAGGAGTTTGTATCCCATGTTAGGTGGACTGTTACCTAGGCACGTGCTCTGCGGTGTAAGGTACTAGCACCACCTTCTTCCCCAGCAGCAAGGTGTTCTCATTTAACCTCATAATACCGACCTGCAGGAGGGGAGGACAAACACTTCAGGACCCTGTGTTTCCTCCCCTTAGGGTTGGGAGCCCCGGGCCTTTACTTCTCTAGATGCCTCCCGGAGCTAAGTTGTCAGAAGAACCCTGGTCCTTCTTTTTTTCCAAACATTGCAGAGAACACGGACTCTAGACCCCTTGCGAGAAGGGGAAGACGGCGGGTTAAAGAAAATTACAAAATCCTTGCGTCGCACCTCAAGGGACTAAGTCTGAGCTGCCATTTCTGCGTGCCCCCTTCCATCCCAACTCGCTGAACTACGAAACCTCAAACCCAAGCGCCAAGACTTAACCCCAAAGCTCCCATCACCTGCCCCTGTCCGGAGGCTCCACCCCAGGATCAACCTTCCGTCCCGCTTCAAGCCTATTTCCTGCCCCTCTTCCCCGCAACCAGCCCAGGCGCCGGACTCGGGCCCTCTCTCCTCCCCACCCACCAAGCCAGGTCTAACCCGGCCGCTCCGGGGTGAGGCAGGCTTAAGTTCTCAGTCCCCTCCCTTTTGTGTGGACAAGTAGGCTGCTCTCCTCGATCACCCCAACCGCCGGGGTCCCGGAGCGGTTCAGCTCACAGCCACGCCCCGCCGACGAAGTAGTCCCCAGCCGAGCCGGCGAACCACCCCCTCTGACCTGCCCCGGTAGCCCTCCGACCCGCGGCCCCCTTCCCGCACGCGCCTGGGAGTGCCCCTCCCCCGTTTCCGCCACGCAGACGGCAGCCGCCCCGGCCCAATCCCGGTCCCGCCTCCGCGAGGCGCCCAATCAGCGCGCTCCGTCCCGCCCAGGGCGCGCACGGGCAAGCTGGACTCCGGCCGCGGGCGCATGCGCGCTGTAGGCGCTGGTGCGGGACAGCTGGAGCCGGCGGCGGTGGAGGGGCTGGTGGCGGCGGCCGCGGCGGCCCGGAGCGAGCCGGGGTGCAGGTGTCCGGCTGGACGGGAGGGTGGGATGGGCTTGGACGGCGCCAGGTTCGGGGCTGCTCCAGGAGGGAGGAAGAAGTTGGGGAAAGGCTCAGAGCGGGGCCCTTGAGAAGAGAGGGAGGCTTGAGGCTGGGGAGCTCGAAGGCAGGGCAGAAAACAGGTTCGGGGGTGGGGAATGGAGGCCCCGTTAAAAAGGAGAGGTTTAGAAGCAAGGGGTTGGGTTGGGGAGCGACTTGGGCAAGCCCTAGCCCTAAGCAAACAAGTTTGTTGCCCTAGGCGGAGGAGACAGTTAGTTGGACTGCAGTGTGTGGTAGTGAGCTCGCCGTTCCTGGCGTGGAATGTGGACGCCCCCACAGAGTGTACAGAGGGGACGCTCGTGGCGAGGGCGACTTAGTGTCTTGCGGGTCTCCTTCTGTCACTTGGAGTCTGAGGGGCATTGAATTCCTTCATGCACCGCACAGCAAGGGAAAAGTTAGAAGAAACCACCCAGGTCTGTCTTCCAGGGCTGTCTCATGGCAGGCATTGAGGCCATGTCTGTAATAAAAGTAGCGCGCGGGGGGTGGGAGGCTGCTCTCCAGAACTGGCCCCCCACGTCAGCGACACCTGTCAGAAAGTTGGAAGTCTGCTCTCTCTCCCCCTAGGGAGCCGCAGCAGCCGCCGCCCCGGCAGGGAAGGAACCTGAGGAATCCCAGCTGCCCAGCGACCCTTCTTCACTTTTGGAAATGGCCGGTGAAATCACAGAGACTGGGGAGCTCTATTCTCCCTACGTGAGTTTTACTTTTAGAACCTGTTTTACCCACGTCGTTGCCACGGGATACTAGAGAAGCACCGTGCTTCCTGGACCGTACTACAGAGAACAGCTGCTTTGAGACCCTGGTGAAAGCCAGGAAGGGGAAGGCCGTTCGGCTACAGCCATGTTGTTGCTGTCCTGGCTCAGAGCATGTGATGAGAGTTTGTTCACGTGTTGGATGCTGGTCAGAGTGTGTGGTCAAGGAAGCAAAGCTGACCTGCCGATTCCTTGTGATCTTGATGTCGGGGCCACCAGCACTTGTAAACTGCGCTGCTGCTCAGGGATGGTGATTGACAGCTGCTGACTCTGGGTTTGCCCATCTCAGCAGTTTGAAAGCACTTTGGTTGCCAGCTGATTTGTCAGTTGTGCAACTTTTATGGTCTTGGATGGCGTAAGAGGCAGAGAAAGCTTGCAGAGACTTCCAAGTGCAGTTTGCTGGAGTCTGTAATTAGAACAATTAGAAGGATTGATTTCTTACTGTGTTGGGTCTGTGTCTCCCCCCCGACACACACCCCACCTCCCACAGGTGTGCTCAGTATATCTTCTTTGTGTAATGAAAGATTGGTCTTGGTTACATCACAGCTAGGTATGCCAGATACCTAGCTGGAGGATTAGAATAATCAAGTTATTGACTCATGGTGCTACTAAGTATCCCAGGGATACTTAGCAGCACTGCCTGAAGTAACAAAAGCCCTCTTTCTAGAATTTACCTAACCTTAAGCAGCTGCCCAGCTATGCACTTAGTTCCTAGTCTGGGAATCCCTGCTTTGTCTCTGCTGACCTCACAGACTCTGGAGCTGTGGCGCGATCGATAAGAGAGCATCTCAGAAAACAGCTGGCAGAAAGCCTTTCTGACATCACGGTCTTCCAGCCGGGTCTGTGTCTTGTGTGTGTAGCACCGAAGGAGACTCCTTTCCTCTCCATAATTAAGCAAGGGAAAGTGTTTCTCAAACTTTGGACTGAATCTAATTGTGTTTCTCTCATCCGAGGAATTGTCTAACAGCTCACAGCCTCCTTTCGGTATCAGCAGTGAAATGTCCCCACCGTCCGTACAAGTTGCTGCCCTCCCTGCTGCTGCTCAGAGCATGTATTGGTTTAGAGATGAGAAGATGAATTTATTTCTGTAACTGGGTTTTAGAAAGGAAAAAACTTTGACATGCACAGTTTTCTGGGGTCTCCAATTATTCGCATAATCATTTCACACATGTACCCACAGGAAATTAGGCAGTGAGGCCTAAAAGTCTCAGTGGGTTCTGCTCCCCACCCCCAACTTTCCTATGTGTTTGGTTTCGTTTGAGGTCTGTGTTTAAGGGCATACTCTGGACATTTGCCATAAGCAACTGCTTGCGTTCTCTTATCCTGTCCCTACCCGTGGAGAGAGATGTAGAGAGGTTGGGTGGTGAGGCAGCATTAGCCGAGAGTTAGCGGTCAGGCTTTGAGGCGAGACCGTGCCTTCTTCCTGAGGTTTCCCTAGGGAGAGTGGTTCTCGATCCCTCGTGAGACCAGGAGAAGGGCATAGGTTCACCCTCTGCTGAGCCCAGGAAAGCGGTAGAACTCACTTCACTACAGACACTGCTCTGAGTCCCCGGCTCCGTGCAGTGCAGCCGGACCTGCTCTCCAGATTCTGGGAAACCGAGACACTGAGCACTTACTTGGTTCATGGAGGTGCATCAGCCCATAACGGGGGTTATTCCCAATGCAAAGCCCCTCTCCTGCCTCAGTGTTGCCCTCTTGTCCGCTCTTTTCCTCTTCAGGGGCGTCCGGGATGTTTGCCTTAGCTTGCATTATTCTGTGTAAATTGTGTGTAATGGGCAGGCCAGCCTCATGGGACTCTGGCGACAGGCCCTCTCAGTGGTAGCACTGGGCTCATAGCATGGTTCAGGCCCGCACGTCCCCCTGGAAGTGATCCCAGAACAGGCATGTCTGGGTTCCCTGTGTACGGGGACCAGGAGTGGCTCAGGGCTGCAGGGATTATGGGACCCGAGGGCCCCACCAGCCCAGTCTTGTCAAAGATCGTTGCCTTTGCTTTCAAAGGAAAGGTCACTCATTTCACAGTCTTAGATCCTAGTCATTGCTTCCGCATCTCTGCTGCCTTCTGTTTCCTTCGACAACTGTCACTGGGGAAGCGGACGCAAACAGCCCGTGCCGCCCGCCTCTCGCCCATCTGTGGGTGAGCCCGCTGGGCGGGAGGAAAGGCAGCAGGAACGCTGCACTGAGCTCCCTAAGCACGGGGCGCAGGTCCGCCATCCCAGGGAGTGGGGGAGAAAGGGAGGAAGCACTTCAGCCTACAGAGGGCTTGATTCTTCTGCTCTGGGCCATACCTTCCAGGAGGTAGTCCCCACACAAGTGGCAGGAGAGACCATCCGTCTCCTTCCTCCCCCTCCTCCCGCCCCGACAGCTGCCTTTGATCTGCTGTGGCTC
The DNA here is from genome assembly GCF_002288905.1 of Enhydra lutris kenyoni. Lineage (NCBI taxonomy): Eukaryota > Metazoa > Chordata > Mammalia > Carnivora > Mustelidae > Enhydra > Enhydra lutris. The sequence continues at coordinate 175,889 of NW_019154159.1, forward strand.
AGCTCTGACTCGCCTCCTGCTCCATAGTCCTCGTAATCGGTCCGTACCAGCACCATTGTTGAAGGTCAAACGGCTTTAACTCTCACCAGGGAGGTGAAGAAGTCTCACATTACCTTGCAGGGTTCCCAGAGCCCCACTAGGCCCTGAGTTCTTACTTTGAAACTAAAAAAGAGCGACGGCATAAGACAAATGCGATTATTCATTTCTGCTCCCAACTGCCCGTCCCCAGTTAGCTTCTCCGTCGAGTTCTTGAAGGATCTTTTGCACTGAGACTTACCTAAAGTGTCCATTGAGAGTGTGTTTATTTCATTGTTTATCCCCAGTGGTTCTCAGTTGGTGGCAGTCTTGCCCCCCCCACCACACACACACACAAACACACACACACACCCCACCCCAGGACATTTGGCAGTGTCCGGAGACATTTGTCACAGTCACAACACAGGTGCAAGGTTGGGGGGTACTGGACCCTAGTCAGTAGAGGCTGGGGATGCTGCTAACATCCTACAGTCCACAGGGCGGCCCTACCTCATCTGGCCCCAGATGTCAGAAGTGCTGAGGCTGGGCTGTGTGATGGACCCTTGACCTTTACATCGCAAGACCTTTAGGCATCGCTGCATTCACAGTTGCCTCTTGTACTGTTTCATATCTTTATAAAACTTTTGGCTAAGAACCTTCACTTTCTCCTTGCTTAGATCATGAGAACCTTCACGGGGGGCCATTTTCCATAAAGAGAAAGGGTCCACCCTTCTTAAATGTTACTGCTCAGAAAAGTGATATGCAGAGAACAAAGCTGCAGGGAGCTGTAGGGACACCGTTCAAACTTGTTTTAATCCTTTTGGGATCTGTCTATGGGATCAAACAGGGACTGTGATGTTTAAAACGGGACAAAGACTGGGACTTACGTCAGAGAAGACCTGGCCAGGTCCAGTCAGCTCGGCGGAGGATTCCTAGCTGGAGACTGTGTGCCCCACACCCTGAGAAGTGACACACGGGCCACGGGGAGCCTCACGGGGGGCAGTGGGGAAAAGATAACACTGAATACCCAAACTAGGACATAAGCGTTCTTGTTCCAGGGTTCAAAAGAGGGGAGCAGGACTGGAAGGGTTTTGTGGTGGAAGCAGCGTTAGAATGTGTCCGAGTGTTGGGTGTGATTTGAGGGGCTGGGCAGGGGGCAGGGGGTCGGTGCCCTCTGCCAAGAGTCAATGGACAGTGGGCAGAGCTCTTTCCCGTCCCTCCTGTCCAGCACTCAGATGCGCCCTCAGCACCTGCCTGGAAGTCTGGCCCTCCCTAATCACTTCTCCCCCAAGCTCTATTTAAAATAAAAAAATTCTGAATGAGGTTAGGAAAATGGCCCCAATTTGTATGTTTCTGATTTAAAAAAAAAAAAAAAAGTACATGGTTATTTTAGAAATTTTTAAAAAATATATTAAAGTGTATATTTCTAAGACCGGGGAAGTAAAAATGAGAGATGGGCAGGTGTTCCCAGAGATGAAGTGTTTGTGTTGTTGTTTTTAACAAAAAAGGCTTTTAACAGAAAAGCCAGCTAAGTCAGCCGATGTCATAGAGCACAGGGAGCCCAGTTAGGAAGTGGCTGTCCCATTCCAGGCTGGAAGCAATTTAATGGGAATTGGACCAGAGATAGCCAGAGAAGCCTCTTCTGAAGGAGAATGGCTAGCGCTGAGATACGCAGAAGGGAGGAGGCAGGAGTGGCTGGCAGACAGTGGGTTTGCGGTCTGCAGGAAGGCTGGTGCGGAGAGCAGTCCCGATGGCCCTCTGTCCAGCGTGGTAGTTAAAGCCTCGGGACTGAGTGAAGTGGCTGAGGGGGAAAATGAGGAGAGAGGAAAAGAGACCGCTTACGTCAGAGTATAGGAAGGAATAAAAACTACGAAAGCCATTGGATTAGGCAAATAGGAGGTCACTGGTGATTTTGAAGAATGTAGTTTCAAAAGAGCTCTGGGATGGAAACCACAAAGTACAGAAGCTTAGAAACAAAGGCAGGGGAAGTAGGTAGCTACTCCAATGAGTTTGGTTGAGAGAAATAAGAGAATTGTGTTTCAGAGGTGTCAAGGACATTTGTAGGCAGAGGGGAAGAGCTGGCAGGAGGAAGATTCCAGAAAGAAGGACTGAGCCCAGAAGTTTGGGTGCAGGGCTTAGAGTCCCCCAGGAGGAAAGACGCAGGTTCCCTCACGGGCAGGGAGGGGGTTGGGAGGATGCAGACACTGATTTTTGAGCAAGGGGGGAATGGGACATGGGCAGGGCACGTCAGACAGCCTCAGTTACCCCCATAACATGGGACACAGCCTTCGGCTGAGAGCGGTGGGGTCGGGGGCTGGGGCACGAAGAGTGAGGCTTGGTGGTTTCTTGTGGGAGATGCGGAGAAGTCTGGGGTGGAACAAAGACAGTCGGATGCTGGCGGAGCACAGGCGAGGGAACCTTTCGTTTGTTGTGGGATCAGTCATTCTAGTTTAAAAAAAAGAAAGAAAGAAAAATAAAGAAAGTTTCCAGGAACTTTTAGCATCTTTGTATAGGGAGCAGAGGAATCAGGTGCCAGGTCCATCCAAGGCTTGGGGTGGGGGGGCCACGGGGGTGGGAGTGAGGCAGGGGTAGCCCGAGCTTCGTGGAACTAGCCCATCGCAAATGATGCTGAAGAACACAAGTGACACCAGAGTGCAGGGGGTGGCCTGTGGTGGGCGGGTGGGGCCACCGCAGGCGTCTGCGGGAATGGCCAGGGCTGCAGAGGCTTCAGCTCAGAGAAGGGCATTTCCTGGTTGAGATCCTGAAAAAGGAAAATGACAGTTAACGGCTAGACAAAAAAGGAAAATGACAGTTAACAGCTAGAGTCAAGTTGGTGGGAATGAGGGTTGAAAACTTGCGGTCAGTGACCTGGCAGTTCTGCTCAGAGGCCAGTTGTCAGGGGCAGGGCGGCCGCTGCTGGTGGGTGACGAAGTGGAATTAGGTGGCGCTGCTGGTTGTACAGCTTGTGACTGTGCTGGAAACCCCTGAACTGTGTCCTTGGAAAGAACTTTTTTATTGAGTTTTTAGTTTTAATTCCAGCGTAGTTAACATTCAGTGCTCTGTCAGTTTCAGGTGTCGAGTACAGGGACTCAGCAGTGCTGGCGCCACTAGCGCTCCCCGAGACCGGTGCGCCGTTGGTCCCCTTCACCTGTCTCGTCCAGTCCCTGACCCACTGCGCCTCTGGTGACCATCAGTGTGTTCTCTGTCGTTACGAGTCTATTCCTTCATTTGTCGGTCTCTCCCTCCCTCCCTCCCTCTCTTTTCTTTCCCCTCTGCTCGTCTGTTTCTGAAACTCCCCGTGAGTGAAACCCTGTGTCATTGTCTTTCTCTGACTTCCACTGCTTAGCGTTATACTCTCTAACTCCAACCACATCATTGCAACGGCAAGATTTCATTGGTTTTGATGGGAATACTATTTCACCGTACACCTGTACCGTTTCTTGTTTATCCGTTCATCTGTCAGTGGACTCCTGGGCTGCTTCCATAATTTGGCTGTCATAGAGAATCCTGCTATAAGCATAGGGGTGCGTGCATCCCTTTGAATTAGTATTTTTGTATATGGGGAGTAAATACCCAGGAGTGTAATTACCAGAGAATAGGGTAGTTCTCTTGCTAACTTTTTTTTTTTTTTTTAAGATTTTTCTTTATTTATTTGACAGAGAGAGAGATCACAAGTAGGCAGAGAGGCAGGCAGAGAGCCCGATGCGGGGCTCGATCCCAGGACCCTGAGATCATAACCCAACCCGAAGGCAGAGGCTTAACTCACTGAGCCACTCGGGCGCCCCTCTTGCTAACTTGTTGAGGCATCTCTGTACTGTCTTTCCCAGTGGCTACACCAGCTTGCGTTCCCATCAGCCATGCACATCCTCACCAACACCTGTTGTTTCCTGTGTTGCTGATTTCAGCCATTCTAACAGGTGTGAGGTGATAGCTCTTGTGGTTTTGATTTGCATTTCCCTGATGATGTGACGTTGACATCTTTTCTTGTGTCTCGTGGTCATCTGTATGTCTTTGGAGAAATGTCTGTCCATGACTTCTCTCCTTTTTTTTTTATGGGATTACTTATTATTTACCTGTTGAGTTGTATAAATTCTTTATGTATTTCGGATACTAATCCTTTATCAGCTGTGTCTTTTGCAAATATTTTTAAAGAGTGAATTTTATGGCATGTGAATTATATCTCAGTTTTCATAAAAATCCCTGAAGTTAGGGAGCGGGGAGGCTGGTGGGGGAAAGGAAACGGCGTGAATGTCAACAACCAGGATGATGGCAAGAATGGGGGTCACGTGCTCAGAGGTCTCGGAAGAGTGGAGGTTTCTGTAGGTCAGCGCTAGGTTCATCCTTGTGCCACGTCCCCCGATGTGGCTGTGTGTCCTCTGGAAGCCTCCAGCCTGGTTGGGCAGGGAGCTAACATCCACGGCACAGTTTGAATAATAGGAAATGACAAGGTAGTGGGGTGGTGACAGCAGTAATGGAGAAGGAACCCGATCAGCAGAGACACCTTGAGAAGAGTGACGGAATGTGGGACCCGAGCCTTTGAAGTGTTGACGTTCGCTTCCCTAGCAGCCGGTGGCAGAGCGCACCTCCTTTGAATCCAGGCGGAATTCTGCCTTCTGACCCGCTTCCCCAGCTCAGGTCTCGCCTCCCTGCCTCCAGTCTGGCTGTCACCAGGCTCGTCTTTGGGAGTTGATCACTCTGGGGGCTTGACTGTCACTTCTGTTGCTTGCAGGTGGGGCTGGTGTACATGTTCAACCTCATCGTGGGCACAGGTGCGCTCACCATGCCCAAGGCCTTTGCCACCGCGGGGTGGCTGGTCAGCCTGGTCCTGCTGGTGTTCCTGGGCTTCATGAGGTAAGAGGCTGGCACAGGGCAGGTGGGGGGTTGTAGTGGGAGAAGCCTGCCCAGGGAGCCCTGACTTCTCTTCATTAACACAGGAAGCGTGCCTGTGGGGGCAGCCAGGTGTCCCCGGTGAATCCCAACCAGGGTGGCCCAGCAACAGGAAAGGAGACACAAAGGTCTCCAGGTCTCGTGCTTGCAGAACAGTTACACAGCCTGATCAGTTAAGAGTCCAGCGTCTGACCAGGCTGTGGAATGTTTCACGTGATGCTCACATTGCTTCCCCAGCAGGTTTGACTGCCCCGGTTGTATACTTTCTTAATGGTACCATTAATTTTTGTTCTCCGAGAAAATACCACCTAGCCCCAGAAAAAGAATCGGACGAATGTCTGCGGTGATAAGGGAAGTCGGTGTGAGATTTAGAATTTGCTTAAAGTAGTCCACGGAGTCGGTGGCAAACACACAGGTGCACACGTGATCAACCGTTAGCCTCACCTCGAGCCTGGCAGCAAACAGGTGCCCAGAGCCTTCCCAGGCTTTCAGGGGCTCCTGCTCCTTGAGCTACGTGTGTGGGGTCCCCTGGCTGTGCTCCCCAGAGGGGACAGCCTACTTGAGTTTCCTCTCAGGGATTCTGCGTGGAAGTGGGGATTCATTCAGCAAGTACCCTGGGCCTGTAAGGGATTTAGGACTCTGTGTTTCCAGGTACAAATCCATGGGCCTCCAGAGAGGCGAGGGAACACCTGGAAACCCCCCCAGGGGCACCTCCCCTGGGAGAGGTGACACCAGGCACTGTTTTTAGGTGAACAGAACAAAGATCACTGCTCTCAAGACTTTTCTGTCTCCCTATGGGGAGACGTAAGGAGTGGAGATAGTAACAGAGTTGTAGATAAGTTGGAAGGGGGTGGGTGACGTGGGAAAAAACCCTACAAAGCCTGGGGGGTGAGGCTCAGGGGAGGTGGGGGCCGTGGCAGTTTTCGGCAGGTGGTCGGGGGTCACAGAGGGCAGCAGTTCAGTAGACGGGAAGGAGGAAGGAGGGGTGCTCTGGGAAGGATGACACAGGCTATAGTTGAAGCCAATGAGGACCTCGAAGAGGCTGAGTGGGATAGGGGAACACCCACATTTCTCTGCTCCTGCACCCCATTTCTTTTGGGAGTTTTGTGGCCATCCTTGGGGTACTGTTGGCTCATTACATCCTGCAAATCCTGGCAGCCAAGAGCCTAGAAGTCCTCGTCCTTCTGTGGCTCTGGTGTCCCCTTTAAAAGACCTTCAGCACAGGCAGCCATCTGAATGGGAAGTGATTATTGGGAGCCCCCAGGTACGGCCTGCCATATCCCCTCCCTGCTCAACCCATTAATATTTGAACATGATCGATGAGTTGGCTTCATGGAACCACGAGAAGCCTCTTTATGCCTTAACTAAGATTGATTCCAGTTTTACTTGCAAAAAAAGGGAAAATCTAAAGTCCTTAAAATGGTCACTTAAGCAAGATAATGAGAAACCTTTCTAGAAGGTGCCAAGGCACCGGAATGGGAGTTTCAGAGCCAGCTGCCCTCCAGCCCCCAAGATGGAGCCGGTGCTGGCTGAGCGGTCGGGCTGAGCGGTCAGCGTGCAGCAGGTGAGGGAGCTCGAGGAGGGCTGGGGTGAAGTCTCGAGAAGGAGCCTGTGCTGCTGGGGTTTGACAGAGAGAGACGCAGTCCCCGGGTCTACAGACAGCGGCTCTGCTGACTGGACCCCCCCGTGCCACGTCCCAGTGTCCCTTTCAGTTCAAGCCATAAAAATGCAAGCTTACTTTTACGTTATCTAGATTATGAGGAAAGTAAAGGTACTGCCAAAAAAGGAAAGAAGGAAACATGGAAACAAACACATTCTGGAGCCAAATGTCCCTTTTCAGTTACCCACGCTTGTGCTCCGTCTGTTAGTGCCTGTCACCGGGAGCTGACCACTCTCTGGGTCCAGCCAGGAGCGGTGAGGGCTGCCCTTCCCCGCAGCTTTCAGAAGCCCCTGGGAATCGGCCTCCTCCCCGCTCTGTCCCCAGCAGGCCCCTTCTTGGTGTGTGCTATCGCATCGCCCCCCCCCCCCCCTTCCCCCCCCCTCCCACTCCCCCCCCCCCCCCCTGTTGCACACCCCTCTCTCCCAGGCATCCAGTCACATTCTGAACGTAGACAGGGCCATCAAGGCGAGCGAGCCAGGCATCACGTGCACATACATTTTATCAGGTCGGATGCATCTCAAAATTCCCCAGGGAACAGCTCTCGGAACAGAAAATGCTTTGGGCTTGCTGGTCTGGTCAGGTCTTAAAATGGTTTTTCCTGTTTCATTGTACCACCCCCAACCCCTACCTGCCTTTGGCAATTCCCGCGTGGCCCTGCCCTGCAGCTTCGTGACGACTACCTTCGTGGTAGAGGCCATGGCGGCAGCCAACGCTCAGCTCCACTGGAAGAGAAGGGAAAACCACCAGGTGTGTGTATTGTCCTTGTCTCCGGGCAGCGCCTGCAGTGCCTGGGTCCCCTCGTGTGCGGGGATGGGCAGCCCCGGGGGCCCAGTTCTTTCCCTCCCAGCAGACGGCAGGCTCGTGTCCACAGCACCACTCCGAGACCCTTGTCCCCGAGCCGAGGCTTGACAGCCACATAGCTTAGCGAAAAGATGCGGCCTCTGCTCTCAGCATCATGTCGTGGGTCCCTTGAACCCTTACCTTGAGCTCGCTCATCATTCTGAACCCCAGAACTGTGCTGTAGCTTCATATCTGACATCTGAGTGTCCGCACCTCCTAGCATGGCAGCGTGGCGGTGCTGGGGGTGGGGGGCGGTGGAGGTGCTGGGGGGGCCCCGGTCAGACACCTTCTGGAAAGAAATAACGAAGGAAATGGGTTCTGCAATTTTCCATGGGTTTTCTAGAGTGTTTTGTGTGCCCCTCACCCTTCTCCCTTGTTTGTTCCCCCTCCCCGCCCCACCCCTCCTAGGAGGAGGAAGATGACGACTCTTCCACAGCCTCTGACAGTGATGTCCTTGTCCAGGACAACTATGAGCGAGCAGAGAAACGGCCCATCCTGTCAGTGCGTAAGTCTTGGGGTTCTGGACAGGCTGGCACCTCCCTCTGGTCCACAGGGTTCCCTTTCTTCATAGAGAGGACAGGGAGTCTCTGCACAGACCCTCTGGCCAGAGCACGAGCCTGGGGTGCAGGCTTCACCCTGCCGGCTCCCCCACTTGCTGACGTTTACAGCTTGGGCAGGTTACTTACCTCAGCGCCCAGGGCTCGAATAAATGTGGGGTGGCTCACTTCGTCCTCCTGTCCCACCGTGGTCCCCTCCCTGGTCCCACCCAGCAAGTCAAGGCCAGGTGTCCCAGCTCCATCCCCCACAGCCTCCCACCCATAGCAAGCATCCCTGGGATCCCTTTCTGTAGACTGTTTTAAAATATTCCAAGTAGGAGACATGAGAAGTTTTCACAAGAATTTGAAATGCTTCAGGATTTCCTTACTCTGGAAATTTAGTGAGCTCAGCACCTCCTCTGGGAGCTTTTCCTAATGAAAACCGCTTCTTCTTCCTTGTCTGTTTGGCTCCACAGAGAGACGTGGATCTCTGAACCTTTTTGAAATCACAGACCGGGTGGAAATGGGACAGATGGCCTCCATGTTCTTCAATAAAGGTATGAGTTCTTTCTCAAGGTGGGGCGAGGGCAAAGCTTGGGGGGGTACTTCCCGACAGACCTTGAGAGCTCGGGGTGGGGCAGGGAGCCGAGGAGCGGACTGTCTGCGCTGCCCCCGCACTTGCGAGCAGCGGCCTCCTCGCGAGAGAGGGCTGAACCACTCACCTTGTTTTCCTGCATCCCGCCCGCTTCATCAGCGCGAGGAGGAGAGAGGCCGCGACTAGGCTCCTCCTGCTTGTAGAGCTCAGGGATCCTGAGCAGCTTCTCAAGGAGGGAAGCCAGTGGAGCCGGCTGGCAGTTTTGTGCCTCTCGCTTGACTGCTTCTGACTTGTCTCCCTTTTCTTGCGGACGATTCAGGCCAGGACACGGCAGGGCAGGCACCTCTGAGGGTGGTAGGCTACACGGTGCCCTCCCCTGCGTGTGCGTACCTGTCTCTCGCCCTCATTTTCCGTCTCATGTGCCCTGGTGGCCAGCAGAGGGCGCAAGGAGTCCACGCGCGGGTTGCTGTCTGGGCCTCAGCCCTCGCCACCCCACCTGCTCCTGTGGCTGAGAAGGTCCCCCTGCCCCAGCTCTGATGTTTAGTGACAACGCTGTGTACCTCCACGGCAAAGTTGTTCTTTGGGAAGACGAGCTGCTTAAGAGCTTCGCTTCTTAGTGCCCAAACCTGCCCGTTTCCCCTTCACAGACAGACGGACCGATCTCAGTAAATCCTCGTCTCTGTAAGGGTCTTTGGGAGGTTTTCTGCCCCTTTGTCTCAGCCCCTTGTTTGCGAGGGTGGCATCTCCCTGGTTCTTTCTAGTCTTGACTGTGGCTGCAGGAACTCGGAGACTGGGGGACCATAGAAACCAGAGTCTTCCGGACCGCTTCTCAGGACATTAAGCATTCAGTTTATCACGGGTGGCGTGATTTGACCGTCTGGTCCAGAAAGAATGATCATCAGCCAAAGACTGTCTGAGGGTTTGGGTCCCACCCTTCCTACCAGCCTCACAGAGGGTTCCAGAATCATGAAGACCAGATTGGTTGTGTGCAGCCCGTCCGTGTTTTTCCTCTCTCCCTATCTCATTAGATGAAGATAAGAGCATAAACATTTCCTCCTGGCAGCCGCACGCCGTCCCCCTCCAAATGTGGGCTTCGGGAGGAAGACATACATTGGAGAGAGGACATACCGCTTTGAAACCTCCTTTCCGATTAGCGTGTTTTACAGTCTGTCCCGATTTCTTTCTTTTCTTTTTTTTTTAAAGATTTTATTTATTTGACAGAGAGAGACAGTGAGAGAGGGAACACAAGTGGGGTGGGGGGAGAAGCAGGCTTTCTGCTGAGCAGGAAGCCTGATGCGGGGCTGGATCCCAGGTGCCCCCAGTATGCCCTGATTTCTTTAACAATTCTGGGAACCAAGTGGGTTCTTGTTTTGTTGGGGTTTTTTTTCTCCTCCCCTTACAGACTAGACTTCTTTCTAGTTCACCCAAATCTAATAAAAAAGGAGCACACTTTACGAGAGTAGCCTCACCCTCGGGACACCTTCTCTGCTGAGGGTTTCCACACCTGGCACTGTTGACATCTGGCTCATTCTTTGTCATGGGGCCTGTCCTGTGTGTTGTGGGAGGCTGAGCAGCATCCTGGGCCTCCGCCCACAAGCTGCCCGTAGCACCTCCCCATCGTGACAGCCAGGACGTCCTGAGACGTAGTCTGACGCCCCTGGTGGGGGTGGCGAGGCAGAGTCACTCTCAGGTGAAACCCACCACTCTGCCCTATTCCTAAATCGAGGGTCGTTCTCTTCGGAAGGGCTGCCACCCTCCCCAACAAGCCCCCTGGGGTCCCGGCTCACTTCTTGTGACTAGCAATTACAGGCGTCGTCATTGCTGTCTTCTCAGGAAGCTCATTGATCCTCCCGTTCTGTGTCTAGTAATGAAATTTATTGATCAGGGAGGGCCAATGGCAGATTATAAACAGAGGTGACACTGCAGTCACAGGCAAGTGGAGGGGAGGGTGCGTGGGGAGGGGACAGTGCCTCGCTGCGGAGAGCATTGGTGTCAGAGCAGAAAGACAAGCTGGGCACAGGCTGTACCTGGGGCCTGGGGGGTGAGCGGTAGCCGACCCCAGGGAACACTGAGCTTGGACATTGGTGGTATCTGAGGCCCTCTGGGGTTCTCGCAAGAACTGTATTTTCCTTGTCTTTTTTCCCCCCAGACTCCTCGGAGCAGAGCTGACCTCAAATAGCCCAGAAGGAATATGTCCCCAGCTTTCCCCTTGGGGACCCTAGAGGCTCTTCTAGCCACCAGGATTAGAAGGGACCTGTCACTTCATTTTTCTTTCTTTTCTCAGGGAAGCCAGGAGCTTGAGACCCGTGACATCAAACACAAGCAGTCAGTCTGAACAGGAGTTTGAGACAGGCTGTCTGTGGCCATGACCCTGAGGTTGTAGGGCCTGGGCGCTTTTTTCAGAGCTGTTACACCTGGTCTTTAAAGATTTTATTTATTTATTTGACAGACAGAGATCACAAGTAGGCAGAGAGGCAGGCAGAGAGAGAGAGAGAGGAGGAAGCAGGCTCCCTGCCGAGCAGAGAGCCCGATGTGGGACTTGATCCCAGGACCCCGAGATCATGACCTGAGCCGAAGACAGAGGCTCAACCCACTGAGCCACCCAGGCACTCCTACACCTGGTGTTTAAAGCTGGAAACACAGATGGAATTTAGCACAGGTGGAATCCTCACTGTACAGGACAGGAGATGGTCAGGGACTGGCTGCGGCCAGGAAGCAAGGTCGGTGGCACTGGGGCTGGAGCCGGTGTCTCCAGTACCTGGGTCTGACCCCACTGGAGGGAGAAGGGAGCCGGGTTTGCTTCCACGGGCACCTTCCAAAGGCAGCATCCTCCCTGGCAAACGTTCTGACCGTGAGCTCGTCCTGAGCGCCCCCGCCTGCTGCCCCCTCAGTCACCAGCACTCCAGTCCTACCTGGGGCTTGGTGATCCGTCAGACCCCGAATGAGGCACATAGTCTTTGGAAATCAGGGGCTTTTACCCTCTTGATTTCCGCTTCAAAAGCTGAACCATTTTTGGTTCTCTTTGCTTTTCATGGCCTCAGTTACCAGCCTTTCTTAGAGAGTCCTGGGTGACTGTGAACAGGGCCTGGGCCCAGGCACCCTCGGGCTCAGGCTCCTGACTCAGGGTCTCACTCCTCCTCCTGCCCAGGCAGCCTGTCCCAAGCATGAAGGCCCCTCCGACCCTCCCCAGCCAGCCCCCGCCTCACGCTGCCCTGCACCTGCCCGAGTTCGGAGCCTCTGAGGACGTCAGCTGCACTTCGCCTCTCTGAGGTGACCGTCACGGGCAGCCGTGTGTCCTGCCACATCATGGTGGAGCCAGCCAGAGCAGTCCCCGGGACTTAGTTGTTTTCTTTCTGTAGAAAGTAAACAGTCTTGGGGCATCTGGGTGGCTCAATCATTAAGTGTCTGCCTTCGGCTCAGGTCATGATCCCAGAGACCTGGGATTGAGACCCGCATCGGGCTCCCTGCTGGGCGGGAAGCCTGCTTCTCCCCCTCCTACTCCCCTCACTCCTACTCCCCCTGCTTGTGTTCCCGTGCTCTCTCTCTCTGTCAAATAATTAAGTCTTTAAAAAAAAAAAAAAAAAAGAAAGTCAACAACCTGGAGAAAGGAGCGGTGTGGAGGAGGTGGAGGCCTGACCGGCAGGAAGGAACCCAAGCGCCTCTGTGGCTCCCTGACGGTGACTCTGTTGCTTTCAGTGGGGGTCAACTTGTTTTATTTCTGCATCATCACGTACCTGTATGGAGATTTGGCCATCTACGCTGCCGCCGTGCCCTTCTCCCTGATGCAGGTGACCTGGTGAGTGCCTCCCCTCCCCGCCCACGGGCTATAGCCGACATCCTTCCTTGGCCAGTCAGGGTGGAGTTTCCAGTAGAAGCCCAGCACCAAGCAAACATGGTGGCATCTAAAGCACAGAGAGGCCCAAGGCCCTTTTCTGTCCTTTGCACACTCGCCCTACACTGCTGTCCTTGTCCCTGCCCTCTGGGGAAGATGATTTGGGGACAGGAGCCCATAGCACCTGCCCCAGGACAGGACACTGTGACTCCTGGCGAGTGAGGTGGGTGGCCCGGGAGCAGCTGCTGGGGGGCGCGGAGGCTCGGTAACGTCCCATCCTGTCTGCTTCCTGCTGAGCAGGGGCCGCCCTGAGCCACTCTTCTCTTTACCAGCAGCGCCACTAGTAACGAATCCTGTGGTGTGGAGGCCGACAGCAAGCACAATGACACGGACCCGTGCTGGGGGCCCCTGCGCCGTGTGGACGCCTACCGCATCTATCTGGTGAGTGGCCTCGCCTCGACGCCTGCCCAGCCGGGCTGGCCGGGGGCCTTCGGACTCTACTCCCTGATCGGAGAGTCTCCCCAGCTTCACGCTCTGGCCAGTTGCTGGGGCTGTGGTCCTGGACAGAAACCGCATCCTCTTACTGAGACCATAGCTGCATGCCCAGTCACCCGTGGCTTGGGGTTGGCATTCAGGTCATTGCCAGCTGCTGGCTTTGAACTCTTGTAGACTGAGCTCAGGGTGTGAGGGGCGCCCTTAGCACGGCTCTTTAAGAGTGTCGGAATGAATTTCCTGGAGACTCGCCATGTTCCGACCTTACTCCCGGCCAGCCCAAGAGCGTATAGGAGATGCTGGGCTTCCTGACCGGGCAGCCCGGCTCTGTCCCTGTCTCCCCTCCTCCCCGCATGCGGGGGGAGATGAATCTCCAGGCTGTTCTCGACTGCTTTGTACCACGGGCAAGAGGGGCGGGTTGGAGCTGGAGACCGTACCGGACGGGTCTTGGGAATAAGACACGAAGCCGAGGCCGTTACTTATCTCTGCCTGGTGCGCGACTCCGAAGTGCTCCCATCGCCCTTCTGCAGCTTCTGTTAATATTCTCTGCCTCTTCTCGGTCCTCCGCAGCCTGACACAGATTCAGGTGTGTGAGGTGACACGCAGTTTGACACGTGGCCACTTAGCTGCTTTGGAGGGGAGGCAGGGTTCGGGAGAGAGCCGGGCCTTTCGGGGAGTTGGCCTCTTGACTTCATTATCCCCATCATGGGAAAGGTTTCTTTCTGTGGGTCCTGCCAGCTGTGCTCAGGGCCACAGTTTGTTAACCCAGGGCCACCGGAGGGCGGTTTTGCCTTCCCAGTCCCACCCTGTGGCCCTGCTGAAGCCGGCCTGTGGCCCAAGCCTGGGCGGAGACTGGTTTTCTTTGCTTGCATTGCCGGAGCGGTCGGGTGGTCCGGTTTTTGTCTCGCGTGTTCACCTGTGACCAGAAGCTTGTCTTTTCGTAGAATTTCATCTCAAATGTCCCCACCGCAGGTCTGGTGGGAATTTGGTGGCAAGTTAATTCCCTGGCGCAGTTCCCCATTTCCCCTACCCCAGCCTATGTGGGGGGCAGCCAGGAGGGCAGCACAGCTGGGGCCTGTTAGCCTCTCAGCATTTCAACAAACAGTCGTTGATAAAATTAGCAAAAGTATCAGTGACTATTAACGACCCACCTCTATCTCTAGCTGGCAGATGGAGGAAAGGGTACAAGGGGTTCAGCATGGACACAGGTGCATGTCCAGGGCAGAGGGACCTGCCAGAGCAACCAGACCTCAGGTGGGTCTTTCCAGGAGAGGCTGTTAGGGTCTGTGCCCAATCTGCCTGGTGCATCCCCTCCCCAGGAAGACAGATGCCCAGTCCTAGGAATATTGGCCACTGCCATTCGCCTGGTAAATTATTTAGAGGCACAGTTATTGCTTTATTCAGTTGTTCCTTCGCTATTCCTGTAAACCTTCCACGGGAGGGGAGCCTCCCTCCCTGCATCTCGGTGGCTCCCTGGCGAACAGAAGGAGCCGTTCAGGAAAGCAGACAGATATTAATTACTGCCGTCACCGTTTGGATATTGCACTTAGAACTCTTAGGGCTGACTGCCGCCCGGCCTGCCAAAGCTGCAGAGATGGGAAGGGTCGGGGAAGCAGAGCCTGTTCTCGCTAGGTGGTGGGCCCCCTCCCCTGCCTCCCGGTCCGCCGCTGGGGGCTTCGCCGGCTTCCGTCACGGTGTGCTCTTCTGCCTGGTCTGCAGGAATTTAAGGCAGACGGACCTCCACGATTTCTCGGGAGTTACTCTACAGCTTTGTGTGTGGCTCCCAGGGTCTGTGGCTTCCGCCCCTCCATGCTGGGCACTGGGCGTCCGCCCGCAGACCTGGGAGGGATTGGCGAAAGTGGAGGTTTCCTTCCTTGTTCCTGAGCTCCGTGTCGTGGGTGACGGGCATCCTCCCCTCCCACACCTGACCCCGGGGCTCAGCTGCGCGTCTGCATTCCATCCAGCGGCCTCTTCAGATCATTAAGGAGGAGGGTTGTACTTCTCTCCCCACCCCTCAGTCGTTCACATTCAGGAGATTGTCGGTCCCTTCTAGAGGCTCCCGCTGCACCTCCTTCTACCCGCAGTTTCTGATTTTGCCGACAGCGAGACTTCACCAAAATATGGGGCGAGGCGGCAGGCAGCTTTAAAGCCCCCCAGCCCGCGCACACCGTATCCTTGTCTCAGGTGGACAGCAGGCGTGTTTTGGGTCCCGTAATAACCATCTCTTCATAGCTATTTTGGGATGGTACATTCTGGGGAATAAAGATATAGGCTTTTATTTTGTGGTTTCCAGAAAGTCCTCTGGAAACAGTCTTTTCTGTATCTTCCCAGAATGCTCCTGAAATGCACACATAGAATGAGAATATTTGGGGTATTAACTATACCCAGAGGCCAGCTTGTGCGTCGCATCATGATAGGAAGGGAGCTTTCTCCCACCAGCGGCTACCGGTCACCTCCCGAAGCCCTTGACCTTAACAAATGGAAAATTCCTCCTCCCCTCCACCCTGCGACCTCCGTCCACAGCCTGTGATTGCCGTGCAGCTGATGTGAGTCAGTCTCTCCCTCTCCTTCCTTGGAGTAGCCACAGAGTGGGGTGCTAGGAGGCAGGAGTCCCGTGAGTCACACGTGTTTTCCAGAGCCGTCCCCACAAGCCACTGCAGCTGGAGCCAGCTGTGACCTGGGCCCTGGCGAGAGCCCATGAGAGTTAACATCAAGACCCGCGGTCAGCTGGCCTTGGATTCGCAGAACCCCACCAGCCGCCCCTCCTGCTCCTTTGAAGGATCAGTGGGAAAGAGTTGGGGCATGTGGGGAACTGTGGGGTCCCCCAACTCTTTCAAACCAGTAACCGTGCCTCCAGGCTGGGGGAATGTCTTGGGACTCTTTTTGCTGAGCCTCTCTGGCTTTGCTACGAAACAAAGTCAGAACTGAGCCCTTGCCTCTCTCCTGCGCTGTGAGAAGGAGCCACAGACCAGTGGCGAAGTCGTGCTAGGCTTGTACATAACTGTTCCGTCCAGGAATCCCACCATCCCGAGTGTCTGGGAGCAGGGCCTGTGCCGCTGGTCCCTGAAGTCCAGGGCCCTGCCAAGTACTTGTTCACTTCCTGGTCCCAGCCATGCCTCCCACCCTGTCCCTCACCCACCCACACGCCAACTCCCCCGCCCAGGGCCTAGCCCTGTCCCTGCCGCCACCCCTGGAGTGTCAGAGGGAAGCCCCGGGGCCGCAGTGGGACTCCCTGAGGGCCAAAAGCTCCTCCTGGTGTGCAGGAGCGGCTGTGGCCTCTTACAGGTGGACAGATGCTGCTGGGTCACCAGCAGCCCAGCAGGTGCCGGCCAGGCAGAGCCGGGAGCGCAGATGGCAAAGCGGAGCTCATCCTGGCTGGAGACTCAGCCACAAAGTGATGGTGTGGAGCGGGGCCCCTCGTGGGCTGCCTTGGGACAGGACAAGGTCACCCTGGCTTGCCATCCTGCCTTGACACAGGAGCCGGGAGATCCACCTCCAGGGCCTGAGTGGCCCCGGGGGAGAGATGGCAGCCTGCACGTGCCTGGCAGATGACCTGCCACCCTCTGCTGGGCACCCCCTTGAAGAAGTGGGGTGTGTGTTGGGGGCTGCGGGCGAGTTTAGGGCATTCTGTCTGCTGGGCTCTTCCAGCAGGCATAGGGCGATCCAATTCGGGCTCGGGTGGCATCGGAATAGGTCTTCCCAGGCTCTCCCCGGGAGTCCTGGTTTCTGCCTCCACCAGCGAGTCCGGTTTTCTGATTCCGTCTTGGCTTGGCCTTACGCACCAGTACTTGTCTTTGTCATTTTAGTGTGTAAAACGGCATGCAGTCCCTTTTTTAAAACCCAGGGGTCTCTTCCTGAAATGGGTAAATGTCCCTTTTGTAAGGAGCTGGAGAGGAGAGTGACGCACCTGCCGGGCTGTGCCAGGCCTCAACCAGCCCTTCCTGTGGCGGCATGGGAGTAACGCGTTACCATGCACTCTCCTTTCCGACTGGGTCCTCTGGGCTGCACAGTAAGGCCCGTGGTGTCCTCCCACTTCACAGCAGAGAAAACTGAGACTTGAGGGCTGCAATGTATACCACGGGCCCCATGGCCAAGGCAGGGACAGGAGCCTGGCCCCCGGGGAGGGTTCCCATCCTCGTCCTCCGGCCCTGGTAACAGACTTGCTGGGCTTGTGGGCAGCCCTGCTGGTGAGGCCAGAGAGAAGGGGCGGGTTGCGCCCAGTCATCGGCCCTCGGGGCTTGATGTTTGCAGAGGGACAGGGGTGACGCTGCCCAAGGATGGTGTCCGTTCAGTGGTCCGTGTCCACACTCCTGCCCGTCTGCTCGATGGGTTTGCTGTCTGTCTTGCTGCCCCTCGCTCCTGGAGAGTGGGGCGACTTCTCACATTCGCTCAAGGAGCGCTAG
The DNA here is from genome assembly GCF_002288905.1 of Enhydra lutris kenyoni. Lineage (NCBI taxonomy): Eukaryota > Metazoa > Chordata > Mammalia > Carnivora > Mustelidae > Enhydra > Enhydra lutris. The sequence goes on from NW_019154159.1 coordinate 193,149, forward strand.
GGTTGGCCATGTCTTCCCAAGGACGTTTCCTGTCCCTCCCACAGTCCCTCTCTGTGTTCTTCCAGCATCAGCCACTGTGCCCTGGGGCTGTGGCATCTGCTAATAAGTGGGTCACCACTGCCATCACTTGAATATTTATTCTTACCAATTCTGGGGCAGGAGGTGGCCTAAAGGCCTTCAGGACCAGCGAGGAGGGTAACTTAGCATGGCGCAACAAGGCTGGGCAGCCGCAGTGACTTGACAGGACGCGGGAACTCGGGAGCACTGCTGCACGCCTCCAGAGGCACCGCCGGTTGCCCCAGAGCACAATTCCAGTAGGACATGCGTGGACGCTGCCCCTGGATTTGCCACCGTTGGGAACCTGGAGTGAAGGCAGCAGCGGTTAGCTAGGAAGGGTGGCCCGAGAGGGCCTGTGGGAACTGACGGGGCCAATGAGCTGTCTCTGTGCAGGGCTTATGGGCTGGCTCCCTCTGGAAGCAGAGAGCAGGGCCCTAAGCCCACAAATGGCCTGATGGCAGTTTCGCTACTCTGGGCCACCCTGCCCTGTCTGACACATGAGTTGGGACCCAGTAAGGGGCTGGGAGGAGACTCCTGGCTGCATGGGCTTGCTTACGGGGTCTGGAACATCAAAGTCTGCCCTTCGTGGGGTGGCGGCCGACCAGGGAAGCCCATCTTTTTTTTTTCCCCTTCATCCACACAATGTGCTCCTTGTCAGCTCCCTTTTGCTCTGTCTGGATGCTCAGAAAGGTCCCGTTTTTCTTGGCCTCTCTTTTTCCCCACTCGTAGGAAGATGCCAGTCACACTGGACAGTCACAGCAGGTGCAGTGGGCCAGGGTAGCCCTCGTGACCCATGCCTGGCCGGCCCAGGAGCTTGGTGTGGTGGGGGGCAGGGGAGGGGATGCAGACCTGCGGTGTCTTCAGCCAGCTACGCAGAGTGTCCTCCTGAGCCTTTTCCCCTCGTGCTGAGCCTCTGCCTTCAACCCCTGATCCTGGGTCTCGAGGACGAATCATTTCTGCCCGATGCCGCAGAAACGCGTGGGCCCACTACCCCGCCAAGAGCCGGGTCTCTAACGTTGAGGGAATGCTAACTTCAAACAGGCACCATTGCTCACATTGAAGTGACTGACTTGAAAGGATTAGCTTGTCTCTCCTTTTCAAGGAAATCAATAGTACAGGGACAGACATGTGTTTTCTTTCTTTTTTTTTTTCCTAGGGAGCTGTCTATATATTTCATCCCAGGGATGGCTTCTTGGTTTTTGGTGTGCTTTCCATCCCCCTGCCCAGCCCTTTCTAAATGAAACTCAGATTGCTCTGTCACTCACTCCAGCACTGCAGTTTGTCTCTCCAGCTCCTGCCAAGGGTCCCCATGAGCCCCCAGGCCCCTGCCAATCGCCCATGGCTGCTCCTGCCACCCGGGCGCCCCCCCCCAGCCCCGCTGCATCCCCCGCACCTGCCCAGCTGCCGCCCAGCATTGCTCCAGGAACCAGCCCTCACCTCTCAGTGCAGACCCGGGTAGCACCTCCCTGGGCCGTGGTGACCGCTGCCCCCGACCCCATCCCCAGCACCTTTGGGTGTTGAAGCCAAGCCTCCTCCTCCAGCTCCGGGAGAGGATTGTTGCTTTTATTTTTACTGTGCCTCTCAGGGACCCGGGTCCTGTCTGCTGGCGTTAAGCCCGCCATCCATCACCCCCACATCCTGCCTTTGCCACGGCCAACACCTGACACACCAGCTTAGAAGGTGATACTTAGTCCCCAGTGCCGCTGCTTCTTCGCTCCCAGTGAAGATACCAGGTGATGGGAATTTGGCAGCCTCTGGACAGTCCCCACCGTCCCTCCCCCCAAGTCTCAGAAGCCACCCGTTGCCACTGGTTGGGGCCCTGCATTCCTGCATGGGGGCGGCGTACATCCTAGCTCCTGAGCCAGGTAAACCGCCCAGACTCCCTCGTCACAATGGCACTTTGAGTGTCTCTCTTCCCTGGTGGAATGTTCCAGGTCCCTGCCACCATATCCATTGTCTGGCGAGTCCTGAGTACGTTCTTACAAACACCACTTGCCCAGGGCAAGCTGTTTTGATTCCTGGGCGTCTGGGCGGACGTCAGATAAATCGGCCTGGATTCTCACCCTTCCGCCCTACCCTCTTCTTCATTCAGCCAGGGAGGTGTCTCGGGGTGGGGGAAATCGTCCTGTGTGCCATCTCCTGGCCGCTCCTGCCCCAGCGCCATCCGCGACTAAAAAACCCCACTGTGTCAAAGTCCAAACGCACAAAACAAATTAGGGAACTAATTACTTGTCACAGAGTTAGTTCGTTTGCAGAAGGACTGGCAGCAGGTTTCTCTTGATTACTTGGTTTCTCTAATGGCTGTAAAATGGTACTCTGTGAAAACGAATTATTTCTGAATAAAGCTCTTAGAAGCCTGCCTCTCGTAAAGGGAGCCTCCAGGTGTTCACGCGCGCAGGTGCAGCGACCCAGAGCCTGGTCCGTGTGGAAGCAGGCCGACGGCCAACATGGGGTTGGGGTGGACGTGGGCAGCCCACCTATGAGAGAGCCCGGGGTGTGCGTGCCTTTGCTCACCCGCGCTGCCTGGGAAGCTCCGCGGGGCTTGGTCAGTGTATACCCACGGCCCACACTCCTGCACAGGCCGATTTGGTTGGGAAACTTCCAAATAGGTCTCCGTGGGGAGTGCTCATCCCTGCTGGGGACCTTCTGCGCTGTGCTTTTTCAGGACTGTCTTATCCACACTCCACGCTGATCCCAGGCAGCCCAAGCTGGAGCCTTGAGCGCAGCGCGCCTTCTCCGTGAGCGGCTCGAGTGGGGCTCGGTGTCTGGTGCCCCTCGCTCCACAAGCATCCTGGGCTGACCCAGCACCAACCTGAGTGTGTTTTCAGCCCTTCCCCTCCAGCTGCTCCACGCTGACCCCAAACAGGGCGGCCCAGGCCATCTCCATGCTCCACGCCCCCTCTGCTTCCGGCCTTCCCTTTCTGAGTAAAGAACTAAAAGTGACTTTGCTTGAAGGAGATGTCCTGGTTGATTTCACATCTCCCGCTCCCCTCGTCCCCACTTTCTGTTTCATTTCCTCCGAAAGTGCAGGAAAAAAAAACAAACCTCACCGTCTAGAAGCCAGCAGCCTGCCCGTGGTTTTAGCGGAAGGGGGAGTGTTTGTAAACATTTTGTGTTAACCAGGACGGAAACCGTACCTGCCAACCCATTTCTTGCCTCCTGCCCCAGGCCTGTGTGATGCCTTCGTTGCATAGAGGACGTGTGGTACTTGTGAGGGCCCTGCCGGGGTCTGTGGGCGATGCTCACTCTCTGTCACAGGGTGTCTGTTGTGAGCAGAAGCTGGTGTCTTCCTAAATAGCGCCCCAGGGCCCCAGCAGTAATTGTTTAATTAAATAAAGCACTCATTCTAAGATAATAACTGCGCTCCTCTGCGCTCCTCTGTTCCAGCCGGCGCAGCTCGCCGTGCAAACCGTGCCGAGAATAAAAGCGTCTTAGGGCGTGTTCTGCGGACCGCCGGCCAGCCCACCGGAGAAGGCAGGAGGCGAGGGAGTGCAGAGGGCTTGCGGCCTGCAGAGATGCCTGGGGCCCGAGCGTGATGGGCATCAGGGGAGCTGAACAGTTAGGGTGCATATTAATGATGCCATCTGATTAATTAGCATGAGCTCAGGCTGTCTCATGGCTGAGCTGAGAGCAGACCAAGGTACATTTTAATAAGCCTTCAAGTGCAGAGGGAGGTGCGGCAGAGCTCCCCACCGAGCAGGTGTGAGTCTGGAGGGGAGGGTCACGGGGCGCGGCAGGGCATCGTGAGTTTGGCTCTGGGAGGGACTTCCTCCAGCCACCGAGTGAGACGTTCTCCAGAAACCGTGACAAGAGGAGGAAAGAGACGGCCGGACCGGGTGCAGGGTGCCAACTGGTGGGGCTGTGACGCGGACCCCTCGCCGCTGTAGGGAGGTCATGCTCCAGCCACGAGGCAGGTGCACGGCCCCCGGGAACACTGTCCAGCTCTCTGCCTGCCCCCGGTCCGGAGCATGAGCCTCGGCTATGTCTCAAGGTTTGGTTCCAGGAACCAACTTCAGGTACTTGTTGAAACTCTACGTTTCTGGGTCCCAGCCCCGGCCCACGGTAGCAGGGTCAAGGCTCCGAGGCCCAGGAATCTGCACCTTCGACCAGTTCTGAGTGGAGATCTGTGTCCTCCCCCCCTTTGAGAGATCCCGCCGGCTGAGGACCTGTCCCCTAGCAAACGGTCCCCCTGCGAGAACCGCCCCCAGGCTGCAGCTGTGGAGGCAGCCATCAGGGGCTCCCTGTGCCTTGCCCCTTCCAGGGGAAGACGATGGCCCCACATCCACAGGTGTCCTGCTGGAGTTATGCCTCACGCACTCCCGTGCAGACAGAGAACAGCATCACTCCTCTGATCAGACTGTTTGCAGGCTCTGCGTGTCCCGGGGAGAGAAGGGGCTCCGGCAGCGTCCTGTTGCTACTGCCTTCTTTGTTAACCAGGGCCAGCAGGTCCCTCCTGCATCCCTGTGGACGGTGCTCTCGGCTCCCTCTTAGAGCCCACAGTGTGCCAGCCGCACCGAGAGGCCTTTCACCCTGGCCATCGACTAGAGAGGAAGCGGGGGATGTCAGTGCGGTTTCTTCTACCCGGATGGACAGAGTTGTTCATCAGCAAGCTCGAAGCCCTGTCTCCCCTCCTTCCCCACCTCCAAGGTTACTCAGTGTCACCAAAGAATCTTGCTCCCCCATCTGTCTATTTCAAGGTCTGACGTCAGCAGAGAAGGGGTGGAGCCAGCTTGGCCTGTGCTCCTCTCCGCGGGGCTCCCGTGTTCAGGGCACCAGACTTCCTTCCCTCCCTCCCCTCCAGTGCCCAGCATTCCCACCGCCATCCACTCTACCTGCACAGAGACAAGCGGGAAGAGTGGAGTGAGGAAGGGAGGACGCCAAGAACACCTACAGCCATCAGCTGGCGCTCTCGTCTGGTGCTGCACACAAGCCAGCCGCTGAAGTGACAGAGAGCGATGGCTCAGCCTCCACACAGCCTCGGGACAGGGACACTAAAAGCAAGCTGATTCCAGCTGGTTCCTGGAGATGCTATCAGCTCGGCAGGTTCTAAGGTCCAGGAGGCCCATGCACCGGCCACCCTGAGTATCTCAGCTAGTTCTCCTGACAGGATCAGGTGGTTGGGGGATAATGGCTGAGTGGGTGGGTGCTGTTCTCCAAGGGAACCACTGAGGGGCAGGACAGATGACCCAGAGGCTCCCTGCCCCCTTCCCTCACCGCAGAGTCTCCCTGCTCCCCTCAAGGCCTCTGGTTCTAAGGACCTCTAAGGACCAGCTGACCCCGAGCCTGCCCCGGACAGCTCTTCCCAGGCCCAGGGTCATGTAGCCAAGCCAGAAGAGTACCTCTAGCTTTCTCATTGGTGTGGCAGAGCCCAGCTGTGGGCGAAGTTGTGCTGTCTACCCTTGGTCTCCCCTTCCTTGACATCCAGCATGCTAGACCAAGACACAGAGCTGGTGTTGATTCTCCGTGAAGAGATGTCGGCGGTTACACGGTGAGAACCAGTATGCCAAGCCTGCAGTGCGAGAGAAGTTAACGTCTCGGCGTCTGCTCACTCACTCTGGCTCCCATGGGGCTTGCCGCAAGGGCCCAGGTGGCACTTTTAGCCATTTATCGCAGGGCCCCCTAGCCGGGACCTTCCTGCTGTGCCTTCTTCCTTTTGCCCCTGTAACACAGTGCAGTCCCTTTTAAGCCTTATCCCGTTGGGACAGAGAAGAGTCCTCCCGAGAGGAATCAGGAGAGCTTGAGGCCGTGCTCAGCCTCCCCCCGTCCCTGTAGCGCAGGCCTGGCTGCCTCCAGCACGAGAATTGCCCCAGAGCTTTTCTGTTACTTCATTTTTTCAACATTGGTTTTAGGTAAATGTGACTGTCCTTTCCCTGCTTGAAACATGTTAGAAGTTCCTCTCCATAAGGCAACATTTATGCTTTTTCACGTGGTGTGATCTGTTCCAATCTCCTTCTGGAAGCTTCTCTCTCACCAGTGCCCCACACTCACTGGCCCCTGTCCTGCAGAGGTGCTGGGCACTGTCACGACTTTGTGCCCGTCCAGGGCCTTTCCCTTCCTTCAGAGTCTGACAAGCACTCACGTGCTCAGAACCGAACTCAGGGGCCTCCTTTCAAGACACCTGTGGCCGTTACTGTCCCCCCAACCCCTGCCATGGCGATAATTGGATTTCTGGGTGTCTTCGGTAACTTGGTCTCCCCGGGAGCCTCTCGGGGTTAGGGCTATGCCTGACCCACACGTCTGGAACCAGCATGGGCCTCACAGAGGGTGGTTGCTCCGTGAACATCGGAACAAACAAGAGCACTAGGGTGTGCTGCCCCCGCGGGGTCCGTGGCTGGCGCCGTGTGGTCCCTCTATAAGCCCCTGGGGCTGCTGATGCCCGCGGCTCATCACGGCTAGCAGCCACGGCCACGGCCAGAAAAATTCCACATCCTGCCGGCTTCTCTTCTTTTCCTGAAGGTACAGATCATCTTCTGTGCCTCTCTGCTGGGACGAAGTGACCCTTCAGAATGGCCCTAGGGTCACTCAGGGGGCCACAGTCAGGAGCTACCCACATGCCAGGAAGTCTGGGGTGGCACCCCATCTCTCTGCCACCCCCTCTTTGGTACCCAAAATGTGAGCAGTGAAGTCTTAGGATGGGCCAGCCCCAAAGGCAGATCTGTGTCTCCAGGCAGAGCTCCAGCCCTCCTCTCACACACACCAGCTCGGTCCCACCCTCCTTCTGTCATCGCTGTCCTTAAGGCCCTCCTCAGTCAAGGTCAGGCCTCTTTTCCCACCTGGGCAGGTGGGTGTGGACCCATCTCTGTCTCTCTCCTTCTTGCAAGGAGCCAGGCTGCCCTTAATAAGCCCAGATGGCATATAATCATTAAGTGAGTGACTGTATGGGTTTTCCACAATATTTATCTTCCCCCCCAAACCACAAGGGTTGCAGCTCTGGCACCAAATCCTTGGAACCCTGCCCACCACCAGGCACCATCTGGCTTTTCAGCTAAGAAAGAGACAGCATAGGCATGCAGTCCTGTCCTCCAGTAGGATGTGAGGAGGATAGCAACCATGCCAGGCTGATGCCACCAGGCCCTCCCAGCCCCCCTGCCCCTGCCCCCAAGGGAGGCAGCTTTCCTGGGGGTGGAGGTGGTGCAGAGACTTTCTATAGGGCAGAATCAAGGGAGGCAGTAAACACCCTAAGAAGGGGACCAGCCTCGAATTCACACAGCCAAAGTTCTGATCTCAGCCATGTCTTGGTCCTTACAAGGTCTTGACAAATTATTTTATCTCCTTTAGCTCAGCTTTCTAAACTGGAGCCAGTAACCCATTCCCAGAGTGTTGGGGTCAAGAAGTCTTCGACAGAAGGTGCCGTGCGTGGGTGCTCGGGAGGTGCTCATCCCCTGGTGTGGATTCCCTGGTCTTCAAGGCAAAGCCTTCTCTAGGTGATGGCTCTGAGGCAGGGAGAGGCTCTGGCGTGAGAGTGGCCTGTTTGTGGGCACAGTTCTCCCTGCCAATAGCATCCCCTCCAAATGCGGCCCCAACCATCTCCCAGTTGGGGGCTTGGAGATGACTGCGTAGGGGAGCACCTGGGCCAGGTGTGTGGGACTTGTCCTATCCAAGAGGCTGGGGCCAGAGATGGTGATTTGATAGTGAAGACAGTTGCCTGGGAGACCGTGCATTCTGGAAAGATGCCATCTGTGTCCCATCACGATCATGGCACATGATCCGTTTCTGGGCGGTGCACAGCCAGGCCTCCGGGTCCTGAGGGGGACCTGCCATGGGTCGTAAGCTGTCACTCCCTCCCAGGTAGCCCCTTGTCCCACACGTCTTTAACACAGAGCTCAGCAGCCAGGCTCCCCAGTAAGACATCACGCTCCTTGATGGTAGAAATTTGGGATGAATTTCTTGATCTTTCTTTTTTGTCATCCATGGGTTCAGGAGGAGATGTGCTTTTTTTTTGGCCTCCCAGAGGACAAACCATAAAGATAGATTACAAACCTCAGGTTCCTAACTGAAGATTTCTGTCTCATCTAAATAGGGCAGGGGATGTTGAGAGCAAAGGGTTCAGAGAAGGAGGTCATTTGGGTCCTTTCCTAGATCTGCTTTGTTTCCAGTTGCCCTGAGAAAAGAGAAGCAGAAGATTTGGAGGAAGGAACCTGGGGATGCTTTCAGCTGTCAGATGGTCACAGGCGGCGTTCCAGTTATTGTGTTCAGGGCGTAACCGAGCCCAGGCAGTGCCTTGTGAGTGCCCTGGCCGTCTCCAGGCTGACAGGGCTGGGATCGCTGTCACCCAAGATCCTCGGGTATTGGCCAGCGGTGCTCCAGGGGCCAGGACAGCCTATATCCAGCCTTTCCCCTTGGAACTGGTGTGGGTGGTCTGGGAGCGCTCGCCCCACGCAGCCTGTGTCTGGGCTGCTGCTCACCTGCCGGCCTCCCGGGAGTGGTTCCCTCCGTGCTGTCCAAGAGATTCTCATCTGTTCTCTTCCCTGCCGACCCCTTCACAGCCTCCAGGAGAGGCTGTTCTGGGCTTGTGGCAGCGGGAGCGGTCTGCATGTTCAAGGCTGGGAGCAGCCGCCCCACCTGTGGCTTCTCCCCAAAATCATTTTTCCACGCTCCCTAGTGTCGAGACAAGGTTTGCACTAGACAGCCCGCAGAACTTGTCCAAGTGCAACCTCAGTGGCCCATGTGCAGCTTTGCAGGGAGGGCGCCCAGAGCTTCACCCTCTTCCCAGTGAATCGGCAGTGGAACACGGCTCTTCTCCTGCCCGACCTCCTGACCCTGGTCCCATTGGCTGCTGTGCGGGTTGGGTTTCTTGCCTCTGTTCTGTGGCTCTGGCCACTAGGTGCGCCCTGCGGAGTCTACCTTTTGGCTCGCTGTTGCCTTTGCTCAGAGCCCAGCACCCTCCGGTCTCGGGCTCCGCCTCTTCCAGCAAGCACACACTTGCCTTTTGCAGGAAGGACATGTCTCTGCGTTCACAGTTTCCAAGTGGGGCTGAATCGGTTGAAGCAAATGGACTTGGTTTTCTCCTGCAGGATGTCTCAAGGTGATAGCTGGAGAAGAGCGTGAGTTCCAGAAACATGCTTCTTCAGCATATCGGGGCAGCCGCTCTCTGTTTTTATGTTCAGGCATTCCCTGAATCTCCCGTCTCTCGGTGCATTCAGTAGGCCTTGCCCAGTCCCTTCTAGGAGGCGAAGACGGTGGCGCAGGGACTGTAAGATGCCATAACTTACCCTCAGCAGCACATGGCGGCAGCGGTGGGGTGAGGGTGCGGGGGTCAGTGCTCATCTGTGCTGTGGTGGGAAGGTGAGCTCCATTTGTCTCCGTTACTCCTTCCCCACCAGGGAAACAGAACTTAAGGGATGGGTGGGTGAAGGGCCGGCTGCTTCCCCATCTCGGTTGGGCTGGTGGAGCCTGTAGCTTCCTCCCACGGAGAGGCTCTGCTCGTGCGCTGGGCCAGCTGCTCACTGGGCTGGGCCTTCAGAAGGTGGCTGCTCGGCTCTGCCCTGCAGGAGAACCCCCTTCTCGTGGAGCTTCTCGTGCAAGCACCCATCCCCGTGGGTCTGGATTCTGTGGAATTTAGATGGGGTGGTGCATCCCATTGCAGGGTTTTGGCAAATGAGCTGTGATAACGGTCCTCTGGGCTTGGCGCACAGAGGCTGCCGCCCGGGGTTCAGACCCACACCTGTTGTTGGGCTCTCACCGTCCTCTGCACGATGGCCGAGCCTTTCTGTCTGGTTGGGAAGAACTTGGGCTCCCGAACCAAAGCATTCGGGCCATTACTGAACTTGGGTGCAGGTGACGGAAGTCCGGTAAGAATAGGAGCGACCTGATGTTCTTTGGCCTGAGGGCCTCACGGGGCCCCCGCGCCCTGTGTTCCCTGATCTGCGGTGTCTGGAGGACCGATGGGGTGTGAGAATGTGGGTGCCGGCTGTCGCCGTTGGGGGTCATGGGCAGGGCCAATGTTTGTCAGCCCCCTGTGCACACACGACGTGCTTTGAGAGGTTCCGTCACACTCCAGGGGCTCGTGGTTAGCCAGGGCGGCGTCAGGAGGCCAACCCCGGCACCGCGGGCGCCTGTGGTCCAGAAGCCCATGGTCCCCCCGCGGCCCCTCGCTGACTCCTGGCTCCTCTCCTTTTTTGTGGATGAATCCCCAGACGTTGTCATTCAAGTTGGGAAAATAAAACCCCCAAACCAAAATGCGCACAGCCACTTGAGAAATAAAAATAGAATCCTCGAACACTGCTTCCCGCACTCAAGGACACCTTGAAAGTTCAGTTCCCGTCTAGGGATGGGTTCATGCTGCGTTGTCATTAACCCCGATTAATTCTTAACCCCTGGCGCCCTGGAATGAGGGCCGCCCTGTCATCTGGGTGCTCGTTGCCTCTGTCACTTGGGAGAGCCTCCGGGATCCATCCGGAGCTCAGCCGCGCCATCAGCGGGTCCCTGCCCCTGCTGTCCCCGTGCGTGCCGAGACCACGGATTCCACGGTCAGCCCCTGGGGATCCCCGAGTGTTTAGGGCAGATGAGGCAGTATGTCACCGTTCCACCCCCTAAGACTTGTTACTTTGTCACTCTTGTGAAATTAACAGAGAAGCCAAGCCCCCACCTCACCCCAAACCCAAGACCAGGAAGGGTCTGGGTAGATCCGCCGCCTTTTATGCTGACACTGCGGGAGCTGAAGGGGGGCGCGCAGAGGCAGCTGCTGGTGGCTGCATCCTGGTCTCTTAGAAGCGCCACCGTGCTGCACTGTGGGGGCCACAAGGAGATGAGACCCCAAACCCTCATTTTTAGAGGAACTCAATAAGTCAGGCACTCCAGGACCGGGCCATCCAGCAGGTTTCTCCAGCCCTGGGAGCCAGAGAACATCACAGAGCATCACCTTCGTGCCCTGCTGGCCGCCGCCGGCTTCCTTGACCATGTGGCCTTCATCCCCACCGCGTGCTGCCCTTCTGCTTCCGTCTAGGTCGGGGGACAGGGCCTCAAGGGAGCCCTCCCCGCTGGAGCGACAGTCCGCGGACTGCTTCTCTGCTGGATTTTCTCACTGTCCTGTCGCAGGAGGTGATCGGTGATCAGTCTTTGTCCCAGGGACTGGCTCAGAGGTTCTTAGGACATTTGTTCCATATGGTTCTTCAGCACATCCTTCTCTCCTGTCTTCCATGTCTCCATGAACAGCCGGCCCCTCTCTCCTCACCCCCACCCTGCCCTTGCTCCTTTTTGAGGGAGGGGAGATGGACTGCGGGTCTTGTTGATTTTCACCCAAGTGCAAGTTCTGATGAGAAGGTGCGGTCCACTGTGTGTCTCCCCAGCAGGAGAAGAGATAACAGCAGGCAGGATTGGGGGCTTTTGTTTTATTTTGTAAGAGAAGAACTGGTGGGTGGCCGGTCTGTCTGGGGACTATGAATCCACTGTCTCCCAGAGGCAGGCATGGGAAGAGTCCCTGCTTTGAAGACCTTTGACATTAGGTTCTTGACATTAGTTTCTTCTAAGACATTGCCCTTCTGGAGGCCTGGTGGATTCACAGAGTGGGCACAGACCACTGGGGTCCAAGCCCCTTCCTTGCTAGGGGTCCAGGGGGTGCGGCTGATGGAGGGCAGCTGAGAGCCCCGGGCTCTTCTCAGAGCCTTTTCTCCTTATTGGGGCTGAATAGCATTCTCTCCTAAAGCCAGTGGGGCTGCACAGAGCAAACGCTGTTTCAGTTTGTTCTTCCTAAATCAAAACATATTGATTTCACACCTGTTTGAGGAAGAGATCTTTTCCTGACACACTGAGCCGCACTCAGGCGGAGCGAGTGGCTTGGCCACCTGTGCACACTGCCCTCTGCCAGCTCAGACGCTGCCCGTGGCAGGAGGGGCTGGTAGAGGGTACAAGGCAAGTCAGCAAGACGGGGGTCGGCTCTCCCCCTGCTGCAGGGTTACACCTCTCCACCAGGCGCTTCCCCACCAAATCTGCTATATTCTGCCGGTCCTCAGTGGGCATGTCACGTGTGTTGAGCCCCCTGGGTGCCGGCATGAACAAGGACGCAGGCCTTGCCGTCCTGCTGCTCGCACTCTGTCCGGGGGGCAGGGTATGTGGACGCAAAATCAACCCATGAGGGGCACCTGGGTGGCTCAGTGGGTTAAAGCCTCGGCTTTCGGCTCAGGTCATGATCCCAGGGTCCTGGGATTGAGCCCCACATCATCGGGCTCTCTGCTCAGCAGGGAGCCTGCTTCCTCCTCTCTGCCTACCTCTCCACCTACTTGTGATCTCTGTCTGTCAAATGAATAAATAAAATCTTTAAAAAAAAAAAAAAGCAGTTCAGCATCTACCAGAATTAGGCAGAATTAGGTACCCGACTGTGTGTTTGAGCCCAAGGGAGGAGCTCCATGCAGAGGACACTGGTCCCCGAGCAGAGCTTAGAAGGCAATGGGAGTAAGAGAGGGAGAGAGTGAAACTCTATGCGCAGGTGTGGCTGGGGCTAAGCGTGGGGGACGACACGCACCAGTTGGCTCTGGCCCCAGGAAGGAGAGGACAGAGACAAAAGGACCAGGACGGATTCCCCAGGAGGACAGTCCTGAACTCTCCCCAGCCTTTTGTCTGCGTGGTTCCTCCTACCTGAGTTATCACTTTCTCTTTGAAGTTCCCCTGGGCGTCCCCACCACAACCCCAGCCAGGCAGGGTCAGGAGCCCATGCTCTGTGCTCCACTTCCCCTGTGGGACCGTAAGAAATAACATTTCTATGGTTTTAAGCCACCAAGTTATGCAGTCACTGGTACAGACAGTGAGGTACAAGACACTGGTGCAGAGAGTGAGGAAGGAGACAGAGGTTGTTGGGAACTTGAGCCGGAGCGGCTAGAGGTGAGTGGTGTGCTACCTACACGGGGTTGCAGGAGAGAGGCAGCTGGATGGAACTGTGGACACATCCAGAGGGCCACCAGGACACTGTAGAGCCACACCCAAGCCTTGCTGTGGGGCCTTAGCAACGTGGGCCACCTTGTGTCCATCAACACTGGCAAGGTTGCCCTGGGGCCTTTGATGCACATTTAAACTCAACAACGCAGAGAAGAGACCCGAGCAACCCCATTTGCACCCTCCCAGGTCTGTCTCAGACTTTGTTCCCAGGGACCAATTTGAAGATTTCATTAGAAACCAAAGAACTGCTCTTTATTCCTTTTTCTTCTTCTGGAACGCGTTTGGCTCCCGCAGTTTCTGTCCCTGCCTCCTGGAATGAGTTGGGCTCGGAGAGTCCTTGAACAGAGGCTGAGTCTGAACTGATCAATGGCATTTGGGGGTTGAACCATTGCTCAGGAGTCGGCTAATTTGTAATGTCATATGGGCTAGACGAGAAGACCCAAGAGGATAGGCTGTCTCTTGGCTTTTTATCTCCTCTTTTTGAAGAAGGAAAGGGAAAACAGGAGGTGCCACGCTTGGCTGTTCAGCATTCAGAGATGAACTCCATCCCCACTAGACCCTGGGAACATGGGGGCCGCTTCTCCTCCCGTGCCCCCGTTCTTCCCAAAGACCTGGCAGCCGCGCCGTGGCGTCCTTTCCGGCTCTGGATGCCGGCCCCTGCGGGCGCTGAGTCTGGCTCTAACTAATTTGCAGAGGACACCTGTTCCTTAATTAGCCCCAGCCTGTGCCATGTGTCTTGGTCCGGGCTCCCTCCGATGCGTGAGCTTGTGGTGGACAAGGGCTGCTGTTGGGGGTCTGTGCGTGGTTGCTCCGACCATCCGGGGCCCTGTGCTTCCCACTCACGGAGTGGTGGGGTCCGTCTGTGTCCTGGGCCTTAAAACCACATCCCGGCCGCCGGCCCGCCACGGGTGTCTCTACTGTTGACCAAATCTTCCAAAACAACCCTCTACTGCCAGGCCCCCTGCCAGCCCTAGACCCGGATGTGGGAGGTCCAGGCCGGTGCAGACCCTCATTCGGAGCCCCCCTGCACTCCTGCTCCCCATGACTCCGATGGCCTCTCACGTACACTTCTTGCTCGACTCTTTTCAGGTGTGCCCATATGCTTAGTGTCTTTAAAAAGAGGGAAGCTGTTGGGGGACTGGGATCCCACCCTGCAGGATTTTATAAAACTCATCCTCTTGTGTCAAACGATCTTGGTGAACAGCTGCTGGTGGGGAGGGGATGAAGACGGATCTGGCATCTGGAAGAGGACCCGGGCTGTAGCAGGATTGCCGGCCTGCCTTTGGGGCTGATTCTGCTGCATACCTTCCCCACCCGCCGCCCGCCTCCCCTGCTTCCCCTGCCTCGGTTTTACATAGTAGAACCTTCTGAAAACGAGTCTCTAGGCTTCAGAGATGAGCTCTGACCTCCCACATAAGATGCCCATAAGAAAATGTCCAGCGCGAGCGGTGGGCACCGTGGGTCGGAGGGGAGGGCCCCACACCTGCCTGGGGACACAGCAGGAGTCTGGTTTTGAGCAGCCCGGGGTTTGGAAACATCTGTGGCAAGTGGCTTTGTATGTATTCTTCCTTAAGGCCTCTCCCTCTTCTGCCCTTCAAGAAAGAAATTCTGTTGAAGTTTCCCTAAAGTGGTTATTCTCCAAAAGGACGAACTGATGGTGCCGCTTGCTGGCTTGCTGTGCGGCTGCTGACCCTGCCTGAGTCCAGCCTTCAAGGGCACCAGGCCACCACCTCCCCCGTCCCCGTCCTCCCCCACTCCTGCTCCCACCCCCAGGCACCCCTAGCCTAATGGCGCTTCCCCTCCTCCTGGCGGAAGCAGAGCTGGCTCCAGGCCCCCAGCAGAAAGCCCTTTCCAGAAGTCTCCCAGCCCCGGAGCCTGCCTGGAGGTCTTGTCCCCCAGCTAATTAGAGCTTTCTCCTTAAGCAGTACTTTAGTTTCTGGTGTCATCCTCACAGTGATAATGGACTTGGATAAGAGGTCACAGCTTCTCCCACTTCCCACTTTCCTTGCGGATGATGGTGGGGGAGGGACCGGGCACAGCCCCCCTTCCGCCAGCACCCGCCTGCCTGTCACCCTGTCACGGGGTAGCCAGGGAGTGGGGGCACTGGCCGCCAGGCGGAGCAACTGTGATGTCTCCCCCCAGCTCACAGGGCCGGAGCCCAGCTGCTCCCCACGTTCGGGTCTCCGCCACCCACTGCACCTCTGGCGAGTGTCATTAACATTAACGTGATAAAACGGGCGCAGTGTAAATGTTAATAAGGTCTGTTGCGTCTGCTGCTTCCGAGTGGCAGATTGGAAATGGTACCATCATCGTAGCGCCAACCAGCAGCTTTTAATTCCTCTGCTCCCTGAGCAACCAATTTGGCATGGAAATCCTAA
Source organism: Enhydra lutris kenyoni (assembly GCF_002288905.1). Classification (NCBI taxonomy): domain Eukaryota; kingdom Metazoa; phylum Chordata; class Mammalia; order Carnivora; family Mustelidae; genus Enhydra; species Enhydra lutris. The sequence continues at coordinate 208,454 of NW_019154159.1, forward strand.
CCTTCCCTCAGCCCCCAGCCCGGCTCTGCTGTGCCAGGCTTACCCCCACTCTCCTTTGCAGAGATGGTTCAAATTTCCCACCGACTGGTTTTCTAAGATAGGGTTTGAATTCTTTTTTTTCTGAGTAACCGCTTGGTTTTCCCTATTCTCCACAAGGGAAGAGCACTGAGCCCCAAACTCAAGCCCCACTTTTCGTGGCTGCGGTCCCTTCTCTTCTTGGTCCAGGATAGTCCTCTGAGAGATTTGCCCTGGAAGCCATTGACTCTGGCTCTGGCTCTCCAGGCTTTCCCTTCTCTTGAAGTCACAAACATTGCCGATGGATGACAGACATCCTGATCGATTCTTTCCTCTGAACCTTCAGCACGGCGTTCTCTCCCGTACGCTGCGCTGTTGGGGCCCCTGGGTCCACTCCTCCCTGTGTGCGGTCTGCCCAGTAGACCTGGGGGCCCAGGGTGTGCCTGGCTTCCTCTCAGATCCCCATCTTGCTGCTGTCCCACACCTCCTCAGGGCTCGTTCCCAGCTCCGTGCAGGGCCCGGGAACCCTCAGCATTTGCTAAAGAGGAATATCAGGCAATGTCCCTGGGGTGTCGTCTAGGTTGTGCCCAGAAAGTTGTCTCAGGACAGGAGGCATGAGGTACAGCCAGGAAGCACGGCTCTGGGTTTCTGTTGCACCCCAGGGAACACCCCACGAGATGCTATTGGCCCCTGGGGAGCCTCTGCTGACCCGGGTGCACACCGCGGTTAGGACCGGCCGCCAGGCAGGGGCCACGTGGACAGCATGTCCGCGCGCGTCTCTGCGCGCTCCCGGCCCCTGCCCCTCCTCACACTTGTTTCTGTCCCCCAGGCTGTCTTCACTCTCCTCCTTGGACCCTTCACCTTCTTCGACGTCCAGAAAACCAAGTACCTGCAGATCCTGACCTCCCTGATGAGATGGGTTGGTGAGTAAGAGACCTTTTGAGTCTGTCCTTTTTCCTCTCGTCCCTTCCTTACCCTTTCCAAGACGGCTGTGTGTGCTCACGCCGCAGCTGGAAGGCGGCAGGCTTCCGTGGACTCCTGAGAGCCAGAAAGGGGCGGGGATAACACAGTCCTGACAAGGATCATGTAGTCTGGATGGAGCCCGAGCTAGGCCCAGCCTTCTTCACACACCCATGCAGCGTCCCCTCTGCCCCCAGGCTGGGCCAGGACTCCTGAAGGCCCCAGGTCAGGCTCTGCGCACTTCAGGGCACAAGAATGGCACTGCTGTGCCTTCTTGTGGGTGCACCATGTGGCACAGCCATAAGTCCCAGCGGGCTGTGGCGGCCGCGTCTGCGTTGCCGGCCAGCAGGGTGTGAAAAGACGCCCCGTCCACAATGCCCTTGACTGACCGATGCCCTCCTGAGCAAGAACACCGTCCTTGGGTGGTTTGGGGGTCTCTCCCCCTAAGGCAGGTTTGTGGTAGGGAGCTCATTCATTCCGCCGCACCGTCCCGGAAGGCCCCTGCTGCTGAGCACCCTAGACCCAGGACAGGAGGGGGTAGGGTCCGCATCGCCTGGCACTGGCTCTGGGATCATTTGCATTCCTCTTTTGGTCTAAAGGCAAAGAATACCGTTGCCGTTGTGGCTGAGAGGTCTGGCAGAGGGCGTCTGCCTCCAGCACCTCCCCTGCCTGGGCACTGACGTTCCCGGGGAGCCTGAGGGCGGGACTCCTCCCTCCGGAGCTTCCTCTCGAGCTCCTGTTGCCATCGCGTCTGCCCCAGCACCCCTCATCAGGACTCAAGGCACACAGCCCTCAGCACTGGCCCTCAGAACAGCTTCTGATAAAAGTGATTTCTGGCTGTTCTCACATCCTGCGGAGGATTCCAGAATTCCAGTGTAAGGAGCCAGTGCATCACAGGGTCCTGGCATCTTCAGTCAGGAGGGACCATGACCGTCATCCAGTCCCCGCCTCTGCGAGGGCAGGCTCCACAAGCATTCACACGGGGTGGCCTCTGGGCCAGGAGCTCACGACGGGGCCCCTGCCCCACTTGGAAGGGATGTTTGTCAGCACCGGGAAGTCCTGCCTTGTCTTGAGCCCAACTCGGCCACCTATAACCTCCTTCCACCTTGGTCCTTCCTTGCACGGAATTGAGAGCAGGACTGAGTCATCTGCTGCGTTAGCTTTGAGGCCTCTGTAACCCGAGACACCTGTCCTTCGTCACCCAGCCCAGCCGAGAGAGCAGGAGGACACTTGTCCAATAGGGAGCGGGATTCCTAGTCTGCCCCACTCAGCCGGTCCACTCCTATATGTACCTTCACGATGCTGTTTGCAAATTTTATTCACACGTTTGAAAGCCGCGGGTTTAAGTAACATGACCACCTGGGAAAGAATGAGATCTCCTTACTTAGAACACGAGGATCAGGCTGGCTCCAAGGATAAGGTTCTGGAATAGAGCTCCCCCCCCCCGCCCCCCGCCCGGGGTCCCAGCAGGGCTCACTTCCCAGCGTTGGGATCAGCAGGGATCACAGTCCCGGCTCCTGGCTGTCCGCCCTTCTCCTCGGGAAGTAGATGAAAGCCCTAGAGACCTGCAGAAGGAAGAGTTTTCTCAGCAGAGCCTCCTTTTCTCCACCTGGCCCACCTCCGTTGTCACCACTCCTCTGCTCCCAGAGTCCCCAAGGTCCTGCCCCTCCCCTGCGCAGGACTGGCTGTCCTGACCCGCCGCATTAGTAGTCCTCACCTTCCCCGGGGGAGGGCAAGGGCAGCGTGGGGAGAGGTAGGGAGACTCCTGTGCTTTAGAGGGCTGCCCGGATCGTGACGTGTCGTGATGCTCCGCGACAGCGACACCCCTGTGTATTGAGCATGACAAAGTCCTTCGTGTGTCTAGTGAGTGATGAGCAGGTTGTTGAGAGGGAGGGGAGGAGGCTGGTGGTAAAGGAAGAGTGACCGTCTCAGTATGGGGTGGGAGACCCCGCCAGACTCAGCTTCCCCCTGCAGAGAAGGCCTGAGCTTACGCTGCCAGCAGGGCCCTGGGGGGGCCTCCAGAGCCTCTCAGAGCAGCCCTTGTGCCCTTTCCACGCTGCTCTTGGAGCCCTGTCCTCCTCAGAGTAAAACCGTCCTGCCCCCTTGTGACCCCATCGTGCCTCCCCTTCTCCCAGCCAGAGGCCCTCCTGCTGCCCAGCAAGGCTGGTTACCCCCAGGGGCTGCAGCAGGGATCCCCCGAGGGGTCCTTCCCTCAGGCTCCCGGGCCCTGCGAGGTTACCGTGGCCTTGCGAGAGGCGCTTGACAGCAGGGAGGGCCTGAGGGACAGAGCAGCACATGAAGGTCACCCACACTCGTGTTTCTGCATGGTGACATTGTTGTCACTGCAAGTCATCTGCCTCTTTTCTCCCTTCGATCTGATAATCAGATGGCGCCGGCCTCTCTGCAGAGCTGGTCTCCAGAGCGTTCTGGGTGACCGGCAGGCGGTCATTCTTCTCCCGGAGAGGCTTGGGCCCCTGCGCCGGGAAAGCTAAGCTCTGTGGCACAAAGCCCTCTGAAGCAGAAGAAAAATTGTCCAGTTAAGTAAACTCCAGACTGTATCCAAGGCTAGGCTACAGTTTCAGGCTAGGGGCACGGGAGCCGAGCCACCTGGGCCCTTTCCTCCCTGGTGGTGAGAGGGGTTCGCCTCATCATGGCCCCAGGGCCGCCGCAGGCAGGGAGCCGAGGAAGGGGGCAGTGGGGAGGGACAAGTCCCGGGAAGCTGCCAGATACCAGCGAACAGGCAGCCCTGTTGCAGGAAGGACCGGGGTCTGCCCCGGGGGACATCTGCGAGGGGGGCATTTCTCCTCTGGCCCGAGCTCACCCAGGTGGTTTTTTCTAGAACCCTCCAAAAAGCCCTGTTTGTCCTCTTTGGTCTGCGCCAAGTCCTCCGTTCTCAACGAACTCCCTTTCATTTTGCTTCTGAGAAGCAACTGTGTGGCCATGTCCCCCCCGACCCTCCCTCCTTTCCCACACTCTCGCACTCCCTGCCCCTTCCCTCTCCCCAGATTAGGGCCCAGACTGTCCAAGAGAGCTGAGCCGGAGCGCAGGGTGGCAATAAGCCGACTCGGGTTCTAAGACAAAAGGGAAGAATGAGCACCAAAGGGACCGGAAAATCATAAATAAACGTGCTGAGCCGGAAACTTTCTTGCGCTTAATTAGGAATTTGTTCTGCCATCTGTTGAAATGAGGCTGGGGAAGACTGCGGAAGCCCCGCCCGAGCAGGGCCCCCGGACCCCAGGACGAGGCCAGCCAAGCAGCTTGAGGCCAGTGTCCTCCCGCTGCCAGAGCGGGCCTTTGCACGTGGCCGCTTGTCCAGGAAAGTGTTGGCATCTGTATGACAAGTGACTGTTGATTCATCTCTTTTGCTCCCCAAATAAGTTCTGGGAAGCCCAGGCAGATCAGTGTGGGAGACCCAGATCCCAGGTGCCCAGATGGGCTCCGTGTCGTCCGGCAGGTGAGACTGTCGTGCAGGTGTTAGCAGGCTTCCTGACCAGCCCCACTTGCTGTCCCGTCGCTCACCCCCAGGCTGCTGGGCTCCTGAGCCCAGGGCTTCGCTCCTGGAGCCTCCGCCTGTGTTCCCATCCACGTGGGCCCCGGGGTGCACAGCCAGCCCTGGGCCAGGTTCCTTGTTCAGCAGCGGCCAGGGCAGGGTCCCCCTGGAAGCGGCTGGGAAGAAAAAAAGGGGTCTGCAATCAGGGAGGGAGGGCTCTCAGCGCTGCTCCTGGCGCAGGGTCAGCGTTCAGTAGCAGCCACCGTGTGCAGCCCCGCCATCGTCCTCTGTGTTGGCCAGTGCATCCTGGGGCTGGCCTCAGTGGGAGCCTCCCTCGGGGCTGGCCGTGAGATCGGGGACGTGGCCCAGGCCGCCTGCAGAAGGAGCTGTGGCTCTGGCCATGAGACCTGGAAGCCTCTCGGGTTGGCTTTGTCAGCCTTTCCCTCTGCCCTACCCCGGCACTGGTCCCCCGTGCACGCCTGCACTGCCCCCGCCCCCAGCCTCCACCCCCACCACCTTCAAGGAAGCTTGAGCCTGAGAGAAGTGAGAAGCAGGCGCATCTCACAGAACGGCCCAGGGCTTCCTCTTTCGGCCCTGGTGCTCGCTCTGTCGGTGGTCAGTAGACCAGGGACACTTAGGAGAGACACACAACCAGAAGTGCTGTCCCGCAGGCCCAGGAACTGGAGCCGCAGAGCCTGAGCCCTAAACCCCAAAGCAAAGGACCGTAGACTGTCCCCACCCGCGATGCCTGGCGGGAGCTCTCCGTCATTACTTCACCCTGTACCAGCTTCCGCCGCAGACGCCTCCCAGTTGGGGACACACAGCTGGCTCAGCTCGGGGTGCCCCACTTGGTGTTATTAAAAACCTGATTCTTTCTAATAAAGACTGCTCTGGAGCACGGCAGCCCTCCTCGGTCTGGGCTGACGAGGACCCACAGGGCTCCTTTCTCTGATTGTGTATTCAGAGCAGCGTGGTGCCCGTCACGGCCGTCTCTGTGCTCCCCTCAAAGTGGGTCAGACGCCAGCCTCTCCGCGCGTCCGTGGGCAGACTCGAACCTCATGAAGCTCAGCGGCCCAGCTTTCCCTTCCTCCCCCCAGCAAGTGCCCCAGATTTGTCTTCCAGACCGAGCCAGCAGGGGGAGGTGGGACTCCGCAGCGGTGGCCCGAGAAGCAGAAGGTCCCCAGGAGGAGACCGTCACCTGGGAACATTAGGGCTCTGCTTCTACCTGTCCCCAAAATTCTCTGCGGCCGCTTGGCTGACTCTGCTGCAGATCCCTGACTGATTCGGCGGAGCGCCTCGTGGTGGGACTGCTCTGCTCTGTCACCAGCAGGAGCCAGGGGTCTTCTCTGTCTGGACCATCTGCTCCCCACGTCCTGTTGGCCCATCATGCTGGCTTGGTGTAGGAATTCCCCCACAGCCACTCACTGCTGTCCCCTCAACCAGTGCTCCTCAGACGGCTGTGAAGGGGTTCTTTCGCCCGCCCCCAGCAGCCAGCCAGCCGCGGCCTTCAGCATCACCCCGCCCACCCCCTCGCTAGACCCCAGGCCAGGCCTCTCCAGGGCCGAGGAGTGTGCGGCTTCTCGTTCCTCAGCCCGTGGAGGGAATCCAAGAAAACCTTTTCGTAGATGCCTCCTTTTGGTCTTGATTCTTGTTTTCTAAAAGTTCTCTCTGCAAATTCACTTCAGAGGAGAGGATGCTGGAGTTTCCTGGTGTCGGGCAGAGCGGGCACCAGTTACAGTCTGCCGCAGAGCCGGCCCCGTGCTGCCAAATTGTTCCTTTCTTAATGGAACTGACCCAAGAGCCCTGCTGGGCCCCAAGGCAAGGCCACTACACGGCCACCCCGCTTCTGTGAGCAGCCTTTGTTGTCAACAGCTCTGCATTTGGCCGAGATGTGTGCTGGCCAGCCCATCAGATGATCCCCGGAGGCTGGGAGGTCGTGGGCCAGCTGCCTGGACGCTGGCAAGGGGAGGGAGGTGAGCCCCAGCTTGTGCTTAGCGGGGCGAGGCCTCTGACTGGTGGTAGGGGCTGTAGATGTGTCTCTGCACAGAGCTGGGCTTCACACAGGCCAAGGTGAACCTCACCCACGTGTCAGAAGCAGCCCCGGGTGTCTCAGAGCTAATGGGGCCCACGGCTGCTCCCGCACTTACGTGCAGCCTAGGGGCCCCTGAGCACCTGCGAGCACTGCGTCTGCTTGTTTGCCCCATGCTTTCTCCACCCGGGTTTGTCTGTGTATCCAGCTTCCGCTGGACCGATACCTCCGTCCCCTCAGGCTGCCAGGAGCGAATGCTACAGGCTGGGTGGCTTAAACAGTAGAGATTTCCTTGCTCTGTTCTGGAGGCAAGAAACCCAGGATCAAGGCGTGGGCAGGGTTGGTTTCTGGTGCGGCCTCCCTTCCTGGTGCAGACAGCCACTTTCTTGCTCTTCTCCCGGAGGCTTTTCTCCGTGCGCAGGGAGACTGCTCTGGCACCTCGGGCTCCTCCTGTAAGCACCCGGGTCCCGTCAGATTAGAGCCCTTATGAGCTCATTTAAGGCCCCATCTCGAAGCGGTCTCGTTGGGGGTCAGGGCTTCCGCCCAGGAATTAGAGGCGGAGATAATTCAGTCCCCAACAAGAGGAGAGACTGGGCGGCCTTCAGGGAAGGTGACAGAGCCGAAGGTTTATGTTTGCAGTCTGGGAAGGAGATTATCGGGCTCCCGGCCAGAGGCCCCATGGCTTCGCTGTTGCAGCCATTACCAGCTGAGCGTGGTCTGACAGCGGAAGAATGAAAAATGGAGACACCTGCCTTCGGGTGCCACTTGCCCCGCTTGTAGGGTGTGGGAAGGGGAGGGATGGAAAGGCCAGAACCCTTGATTTCCTACTTGAGACTTGATAGCTTTAGAGACTCAAATACCTGCTCTTTGCCCACGGCGCCCTCCTCCCAGCACACTCAGAAAAAGGAACTCCGCTCTGAGTTCTCCTAGATAATTATTTTTCGGTCATCTCTGCACCCAGCCTGGGGCTCAAACTCACAACCCTGAGATCGAGAGTCACGTGCTCCACCGACTGAGCCGGCCAGGCGCCCCTTTTGAAATAGATAACAGAGCCACAGAGTGGAACCTCACTCCATAAATTAATTATCCAGACGTCCTTCTCTTCGTCCATGATGACGACAATGATGGTGACCACGAAGACGACAGAGTTGGAGGCCTCCCGTCACACAGAGGGTGACTCAGTGGGGGAACACAGTTTGATGGACTTTGAATTCCCTCCATTCAATGGAGACACAGGTGACTTTTCATGAATTACTACAGGCAAGGCCAGGCAACCCAGAGTGTCTTACAGCCTGAGATAAAATCTGACCCAGGCCCAAGATGCGTGTGCAAACAGGCACATCTGTGAGGGAACTTCTCATCTTTCCCCAAGGGGACTTCTCCCAGCATGACAGGCCAGGAGGTCCTGTCTTCTGGGGCTGTCAAAGGAGCCCCCATCCCAACTCACAGCCTGTGCTCAGGTGGGAGGGTGACAGCCAGAGGAGAATGGACCAGTGCAAGCCCCCAAAATCCAAACATAATTCCTTTTCGGTCTCAGCCCCATTCGGAAAGAGCACACACCCAGGGTCCCCCCACGTGACAGAGTGGTGGGGACACATTGTCATTGTTTGGCCTTCCGCGAAGCAAGAGGGAGCTTCTTGGTTCACAGAACAGCCGTGAGCAGCCCAGGCCTGACGCCTGGGCCAGAGACACCCAGAATAGGGGGTGTTCCTGGAAGGGGTATGACTGCCCCTCACTGAGCCGAGGCAGGTGGGGTCCCTACGATGATCCCAGGCCCCTCCTCGTAGCAAAAGAAGAATCAGGTGAGAACTGTGGGTTGGCAGGTGCCTGCCTGCCCAGGACCAGGATTGTCGGCGGGAGAGATAAGGTTCCTCGGACAGCAGTGCTCTCCACGTTCTGAGGGGTGGCTTGGGCCAGGCTCTACCCAGGTGCCTCCATGAGGTGCACCGTGACCAGCTCCATTCTTAAAGGTGGTAAAACGCAGGCAGTGATAAGTGACGGGACCACCCAAGATGACAGAGTTCGGTGGCAGGACCTGGTTGAATCCTACGTGACCTGAGAAGCTGAGCTTGTTTCTAGGAAGAGCAGCGGCCTCCCAGCCTCCCCTCGGAGGTTTCCAAGGCCTTAGGACTTCCCACGAGGGGCCCCCACTCACACCCCGGCCCCATGGGTCCCGGGGGCCTGCGAAATGGCTCTCATCCACAGTCGGTCCTGTTACTCAAGGAACAAATGCCCAGACACCTGCTTAAGGGCTTTGGAACTGCTTGGGCTTCAGCTGACCTCTGCTCAGCCAGGTGTCACCCCGTCGCTCCCCCAGCCCTCCTGAATCCCGGGAGGCCCAGGCCAGCCTGGGACCAGCCTGAGGAGAGACGCATCTGTGCCCCAGCCTCCTCCGAGGGCCGCACTGTGGTAGAGGAGGAAGCTGGTGCCAGACCCTCCCTGGATCCAGCTCTGAGGGCGGGCACACCACGGCCATTCATTATCATTAGCCCTGGCATGTTGGTTCTCTGCTCGGAGAAGAGAGTGCCATCCTCGTGACAGCTGCCTTGACGGATGGCCTCTGCCTCGCGTGTGTCCGAGCTAAAGCCACTTACGGAGCTCAGAGAACAGCGAGGCGTCTGGAGCAGCACAGGCTGGGGCCCGCCGCAGTCTTAGGACGAGCGGGGCCAGGTTCAGAGGTCAGAGACTGGAAGGGCAGCTCTCCAGGAGGCAGCCCTGCCCAGGTGAGGCAGGAGACAGCTGCTGATTGCCCGAAGGCCTGAAGCCCGCAGTACCACCGGGGACATCCTGGGGGCGGTGGGGGAAGGGCAGGGGGTTCCTGGGAGAGCTCTGCCCTGCCCCCCTCCAGGCAAGGAGAGCCCCACCCCAGGCTCCCCAAGGCCAGGGTGCCTGGGCAGGTGGTCCCCCTCGTGCCGGCACCACGCAGACCCTGGAATTCTGTAAGGAAAGTGGAGCCCTGCCCAGGCCTCACCCACACGCCGAGAGCAGTGGGGAGAGCCTCACCAGGGCCCAGAGGCCAGGGCAGTGTCTACCACCTCTTCCTCCGCTGCCACGGACCCTGGAAGGAGCCGCTCCCTGTCCACCCCTCCAGCGCAGGCTGGCCCTTCCTCACCTCCCCAGGGATGGGTTTGGGCACACAGAGGATAGAGCTGAAAACAGAACCCCGGGCCCCACCCTCAGACCCCTGCTCGTCCCTGCCCCCCCTCCCCGCTCCGTCGCAAGCAAGAGCAGGTCACCTCCTCCTGGGAGGCCCTGGCCCATCTGTGGCTTCCCCCAGCCAGCCAGACCGCAGGAGAAGGGGACTCAGGAGGGGAGGAACCAGCTCGTGTGGTACAAGCGCTACTGCTTGTCTCTCACTGCCCCCCCAGTAAACTAGGACCACCCTTACCCCTGGGCAGGAGTTCAGAAGGGTGTTGGTTCACCTGCCCTACTCTCTGAGAGGAGTGGGGCCATGAGGACGGACAGCCATGAGGACAGACAGCCTTGAGGCCCCGCAGCTCCTGGCTGGGCTGCTTATCCAGCTCTTGCTGGTGAGAGAGAAGGATCAGGAGGCTGCCTCTGGAAAGCAGGGTTTCTCTTCTGATGGCTTTGAGAGCTAGTTGGTACCTGGGTAAAGGAGAGGACACCTGGTACGTGGGCCACCTTGACCGCCACGCTGGTAGTCGCCGACGTCCCCGTGATAGGACGCTGACATTGTCATATGGGATGTTCCTGGTGTAAACTTTACTTTGAACCTGGCCTCCTCCGAAAGGGAAGGGAGGCGTCTTCGGTAAGCCGGCTGTCCCGGGCTCCCGAGGACTGGATGTGGGGGAGCAGGGGGCAGGTTGCGCCCCAAGGCCAGTGGCTGTGATGAGGCCAGTGGCTGGCACTCAGCAGCCGCCAGAGTAAGTGTGTGAAGGTCACACACCTCTCCAGGCCATATCACTGGGGTGGGAGCCTGGAAACGGGGATGCTCCCGGGGGGGGCGCTTCCTGCTGCAGTACCTCGTCCTGAGGCCCGGTCTCCGCTGCAACCCGCGGCTGGTCTTCTGCCCATGAGCTTCGATAGGACTTGGACTCCTCCCACAATGGGGATCTCATCACCTACCCTGCAGCTAATGTGGCTGTTACCAGTTCTCTCTTTTGTTCCAATTTGCCTCTGCAACTTCCATCAGTTGCCCTGGACGGTGGCCTCCCGACACAGGGTATCTGCTTAGTGCACTGTCCCCAACTGCCCAGAAGTGTGCGTGGGCCTGGGCACTCAGCACGGCTTTGTTGGGTGGGTGGGTGGTCCCAGCTGGGCCATGAGCTACACGAAACAAATGCAAGTTTTTCACATGAGCTGTTACTTCAGCTATTTAAAGAGAAGTCTCTTGTCCTGCCTCATCACCTCGCAGCTGTGCCACCCAAGGCCAACAGCCACTCCTCATGTGACATGTGTCAGGCCCTCACCTCCTTCCCCACCACAGAATCCACCCTGGCAACTCGCTGCGTCTCCTCACCCCCTGGAGTGTGAGTTCCGGCGAGGATGCAGGGGAATGTGGGCTGTGACCCTGGTCGCCTCCCCTGGGCTCTCTGAGCGTGGCGTGGGAGGGTCAGAGAGACCCCTGCCCCGGGGAACCGCAGACCCGGTCAGCAAGGCTTCAGGGAGCGCTCACCGCTCCATGCAGTGTCTGTCCATACCTCCCACCCAGCCATGGCCAGGTTGGCGCAAGAGCTTCTGGCAGTGGCCGGCCGAGTGCCGGACATCCATGGACACTCAGAACCCTGCTCTCTGTCGTGCTTCCTGACAGTCTGTCGCTCACGCCCATCACCCTCCTTTCATCTTGATTTATTATGAGGCCTAATGAGTTTGGGGAGCAGCTGTCTCCCAGGGACGGGACCATCAGTCTAGGAGATGGCTGTTGAACTCTGCTCCTCTGGTGGGCACGGGAGGGAGGAGCCAGGGGTGAGGGGGTGTGGTCGCAGGGGGAGGGGCCAGACGCAGCGCCGGGGTGAGTCCCGGTGCCTCTAGTCCAGGACCTGGTCCTGCTTCATTCCCATCCCTTCTCTCTCTGTTCCTCTATCACAATATGAAGTCGGGGTATCCCCGGTTTCTTCTGAACTTGCCAACTGGGAGACCAGGCCAGAACATTTGCCTTTGCCTCTCCACTCCTGAGAAGAGGCCAGCACCCACCCTGTGTCCTCGCAGTGATGGGGGCAAGGAAGTGTGGGGGGACCCGAAGGCTACCCGGCCTCACACTCCCACTATCCCTTCCCAAGGCTTGCCGAGGCTCCTGTCACAGAGCCAGTCCTCGGTGCATCCAAGCCCAGGCGGCGTTCCTTGGGCGCCTGCTCTGGGAACATGGGGTGCCCTTCCTCGAGAGAGCTGCTCAGCTCGGAGTGCGGTGCTCCCACAAATGCCCCCCCTTCCCCTGACTGGAGCAGTAAGCGGCCCCCGGCAGGCACTCAGTCAGGATCCGGGGGACGATGGAGCACCACTGCCTTCCTGTGCTGCCAAGTCCCGCGGCTTGTGTGATGTGTGAGCTTTCGAGAAAGTGGCGCGGCGTGGGGCTCACGGGAGTGGAGCTCATGGGGGAGGGGGGGGGCTGGCCCCCGGGTGAGCCGAGCCTGTCCCCCTCCGGGGCCTTGTCCAGGAGCTGCCACTCTTTAATGCTGGAAGCGCCTCCCAACAGCCTCTGGCATCTTCTTTCCTGGATGGGATCCAACATCTAGCCCCTGGGGGTAGATCCAGTTTTTGGAAATCGACTCTAGTAAGAGAACAAGGCGGGCGACTAATCCAGGTGATCCCACTGTGATGTAAGCCTAAGTACCGAAGCTGGTGAGACAAGTTTTCTTATCTCCCATAGCCATGCCTTTGTGAGCCACCTGAAAGTTCTAGAAAATGCCCCGTATCATCATTGACATAAGGACACGCAGCTCCCAAGCCGGTGACTCCAGAAGCCACCCGTCAGTAGCCATACATCGAGGATGGAGGTTGTCCACGCCTCCGTGTGCTTTAAAAACCCCACGTCCTGTCTTGGGGAACCTCCGTAAATTGGTGTATTTGCGGTTGGGAAAGCCAGGGCTGCGCAGACAGCACCCCTTGAAGACAGCCAGCCTGTGTGTCCCACCACTCCCTGGAGGTGGGGCGTGGAGGAGGAAGGTGGGCAGGGGGCACTACAGCACCCGCGGCGCGAGGCAGCCGTGACTCGGGGTTGCTGGCTCTCCGCCTTCTCCCACCACGCCCAGGGCCCTGAGGCCGAGCCACAGGAGAAAGTGTGGAGAAAGAGTGAAGAAAGCTCGCCTTTTTCCAAGCTGCGAGTAGCACCAGGTCACAAGGTGACACATGAGACGGTGGTGGCAGAGCGGGGTTTGAATCTTGCAGAACTGCGGGCCACCGCCTCCTGAAGAGCTCATCCCCAGGCGGTCCCCGTGCCTCCCCGCGCCTCCCCTCCCCTGCTTCAGTCTGCCGGGTACAGCCGCCTGACTGCTCAGCTCGTGTTGTGACCCTTTCTGGTCCCCAGACAGACTCGCTGGCACACGGGGGACCCCACCTCCACCCCGGCCCAGTGCACTTCGCGTTGTGTGGTCCTTCTACTCGGATCTCTGCCCTGCACACCCTCCTGCCCTCAGCCCCAGACATGTGATGAGCCAGGCTGCCAGGGTCCCAGACTGTGCTGTCACCCCCTCTCCACCCTCCAGAGACAGCTCCCGGGGCTAAGACCCCCACAGGAGCCGGGTCGCTGCTTTCCCCTTGACATGGCAGGGCGCAGAAGGCGGCATCTCGAGCAGTGAGGGTGGGGGGGGCGCCCAGAGTCAGGAGCCGCAGGGACCGGAGCAGCCTGAGGAAGAAACAAATCATCTTCTTTATTGGCAATTTGCACAGGCCTGTTCCCTTGCTCCCGCCCCGCTCCTGTCCTCTCTGTCAGACAGTTCCGATTAAAAGTAATAGATGACATTCCTGTTGCTGCCACTCCCAGCTGTCATTGCGGGAAGACCCTGGGCTGGCTTTCTGTGAATCCCAGGAGAAAGGCCTCGTTCCTGGGCTCCAGGGAATGTGATGTGACCTGAGGGGACAGCAGGGAGACCCCCAGCCTCCCCCACGGGGAGGGGCCCCGAGCCGCAGACAGTCTAGCGTCTGTCTAGGAGTGAACCTGACTCTGCCCCAGGCTTGCGCCAGGTCAGGGAGTGGTAGGGGCTCCAAGAAAGCCCCTCAGGGGGGCCGAGCAGCACCGGGCCAGGACCACACACTCCTCAGGGAAGACGGCGTGGGGCCACCCTGCCCGCTGCCCCAGCACAGCCCCTCTCATGCCCAGATCCCCCGAGAGACACTGGGGAGAGGGAGCACAGTCAGCAGTGGCCCCAGCATGTGGCCATCAGGGTACGTGAACTTCACAATTCTCACGGAGCTCCAGGCCCTGGTGGATGCCTCAGACCAACAACTACCCCAGGGAGGGCCAGTTCCGCTCAGCCGGCTGACCGCCCTCTTGTCTTGCAGCCTTCGCCATCATGATCGTGCTGGCGCTGGTCCGCATCGGGCACGGGCACCGGGAGGGGCACCCGGCCCTGGCCGACCTCTCCGGGGTCCGGAACCTGTTCGGCGTGTGCGTCTACTCCTTCATGTGCCAGCACTCTCTGCCGTCCCTCGTCACACCTGTGTCCTCCAAGCGCCGCCTCACATGCCTGGTCTTCCTGGACTACGTGCTCATCCTCGCCTTCTACGGCCTCCTCTGCTTCACGGCCATCTTCTGCTTCCGCGGCGACAGCCTCATGGACATGTACACCCTCAACTTCGCGCGCTGTGACGTCGTGAGCTCGGCCGCTGTGCGCTTCTTCCTCGGCCTCTTCCCGGTCTTCACCATCAGCACCAACTTCCCCATCATCGCCGTGACCCTCCGCAACAACTGGAAGACGCTCTTCCACCGCGAGGGCGGCACGTACCCCTGGGTCGTGGACCGTGTGGTGTTCCCCACCATCACCCTGCTGCCCCCGGTGCTGGTGGCCTTCTGCACCCATGACCTGGAGTCCCTGGTGGGCATCACGGGGGCCTACGCGGGCACGGGCATCCAGTATGTCATCCCCGCCTTCCTGGTCTACCACTGCCGCAAGGACACCCAGTTGACCTTGGGCTACGGGACAGTCAACAAGCATAGGTCCCCTTTCCGCCACACCTTCTGGGTGGGCTTTGTGCTGCTCTGGGCTTTCTCCTGCTTCTTCTTCGTCACCGCCAACATCGTCCTCAGCGAGACCAAGGCCTGATGGCGGGATGTGTCTGCTGGTAAGAGAGGTGGGGGCTCCGGTCTGGCGCCCCCGCTCACCTTCCCCCCTGCAGAGCCAAGAGCCAGCTCCTTCCCAGGGTTCCTTGGGGCAGGCGAGGCCGGACTCTCGGAGGGGACCCTCCACATCTCCGGCTGGGGGTCTTCTCCCCCCACAACCAGGATTCTGTGCAGTTGTGCTGCGCCTCACTCCCCAGGTGACCTTTCCCCCGGGCCCTCCTGCGTGGAGCTGGCCCCAGCCTGCCGAGCTGTGTGGCCTGGGCACACGGCTGCCCCAGACTCCACGCTGGGCCACTGCTCTACTCACAGCCCCTACCAATCACCAGGCAGGCTCCTCCTGCACCAGTGGAGACAGTGCTGGCACTGCCACTGTTTATACCAGACACCACGTCCCCTCCTTTGTCCCAGCCCCTCGTGCATCCTTGTCTGGGGAATCTGCTCCACTAGTAGCCGCTGCCTCAGAGCCACTCCCAGGCCCTCACCCTGCTCCCCACGGGGATTGCCGGGGACAGACAGGTCCCACCTTCCCCTCAGGCCTGGAGTAGGCCTGGCCAGCCCCCGTGACGAGAACAGGAAGTGCTGATCAGCACCAGGTCCCTGGACTGTTGCTGTGAGGGCCCCTGCCGTGGGTGCCAACCTGTCCTGAGCTCCTGAGCCCCTGGTGACTCAGCCCAGGAGATGGTTTAAAGCCCAGAGCCTGTGATCCCTCGAAGGGATCCTCTGCTCTCCTGACTGCCGCATGGGGCCCACAGGGTCTCCTGCCGTACAGGGGGCAGTGTGTAAGGACCACGAAAGGGAACCCTCCCCCAGCCGCCATCACAGTGGCTTGGGAGCTCCCTCAGCATGAGGTGGTGAGCAGGCGCTGCTTCCCACCCTCTAAGAGGTCAGGCCTGTGGGCAGCCGCAGGCTTGGCTGTCCCCGCTCCCTCTCCAGTACTAAAGGTGGCTCCCTTTGAGCCAGGCTGTGGGTGCTGTGGAGTGAGATGGAGCACCATTCTTACGGAAGGAGGGGTGGGTTTCTGGCCGCCTCGCCAGCTCTTCCGTGGTCCCATCCCTGTCACAAGCATGCATGCGTCTGCTGGGCCAGCCTTCTTGGAAACCCAGGTGACTAGTGAACTCTGCATTTTCAATGTGCCTTCTGCTTCAGGACCTGGGGGTCCTTCCTGACCCTCCCTGGCGTGCCCCCAGCCCTGGGCCTGGCCCACCTGTCCTGGAGCCCAGAGCAGCTTGACCTGGAGCTGCCTGTCTGGGGTGGGGTCTCAGGTCCCCAACACCCCCCCCCCTTTGATTTCAGTGCCTTGCTCAGCCCACATTTGGGAACCTTCATAGTCTCCTGCACCGCACGGTGTTCATTCCTTGGACAGAGTGACCACACTGGCTCTCCTGGGGCCCCTGGTGGTCTCGGAAGGAGATGGAGGAAGACCTGGGATATGTAGGAACTGGGGAGTCCACAGGCGCCCTCCATAGCTTGTGAGAGCCCCGGGCCATGTGTGATTGGCCGTGGTCTGCGTTCTCACTGTTGTCACGCATCTTAGTCCATCCCCAAGTATTGTGATTTTCCATCCATGTGAAAACAAGACCACCGTTCCCCATCTGCCACGGCGGCTTCTTCCCGGAAAGCCCCAGCCCCCACTGGGCAGAGCAGGGAGGGCTCCCGGGGGGTGGGGAAGCGCAGGCACTCAGTGGCCCTCCCTGGAGCTGCCCCGCTGCTGGCCAGAAACACAAAACATCCGTACTTAGCCCTCTCCAGTTACATCCCCTCTTGCTTAAGGGCAAAGCAAATTAAGTCATTCTGCCACCCCAGGCTCCAAACCAAATATTGGATGTGAATTTATTAGCATTATAAAGCCCACGTCGATTTATGTGACAGTGTGGATGCACACAGCAGGACAGTCGGGTACCCCGCCTCCAAGCCCAGCAGCCCCGGGCCTGGAGGGACCGAATCCGCCATGGGTGGCCACGTCCCTGACGGTGAGCCCGGGTGCTCGCCATGGCTGCTGTCTGGGCTCCTTTGCTCCTTGGCATTCACCTGCTGTCTGACCACCTGGAGGTCAGATGGGGTCGTCTTCCTCTCTCCTTCTGATAGCCAGGGGAGCTTAGGGCGATGGGGAGAGGACCCCAGCAGCCAGCCAGAGCCCGATGATGCCTGTTCACGCGTGACTGCAAGCGCTTCCGTTGGTGTGGTCAGGTGGGCGAGTCGGGTCGTGATCTCCATTTTACAGCTGGGCCCCCCGGGTCAGTGGCAGGGAGGGCTGAGGAGGAGGCCACAGAGGAGGCCGGGGAGCAGCGCATAAACTCAACAGCCTCCACCTGGTGCCTTTCATCCAGACTGGCCCCAAGGGCAGGCGGGGCCAAGGAGGGAGGCCGTGTTCCCTTGGGCCTTGGCACCAGTGGCTCCTGCCTGTCCCCTCACCTGAGGCCAGAGAGGCGGCTGCTGGCTTATGGATGGGGCAGATGGCAGGTGACAGGCTGGGAGGCACTGCTGCGTGGTGGAAGGTGGGCCGCGGGCACCTTGCCAGGCCCTTAGTGACACAGCTGTTCTCGCCACATGGGGGCCCGGAGCAGCCTCAGCAATGGGCAGACTGAGGTCGGAGTGTTGGAGGAGGGGGGCTGCGCCCCGGCTCCCGGGAATCCAGCCCCGGGGTGGAGCCTGGCAGGACCAGGCCCTGGGGCTGCATGACCGCGCTTGTCCCCACCTGTCTTCTGCGTGGTGTCGGATTCCCGGGAAGGGCTGACCCCGGGTCGGCTGTGCTAACAGCCACTGCAAAGCTGCTCTTCTGAAGCCGAGACCCAGGACTGCAGGAGCGAGCTTTGCAAACCTTCTCCCCCGGCCCGGGGCTGGGGCTCATGGTGTCTGTGGCAAAAAGGAAGAAGAGCTTCCCGAGGGCCTGGTGTGTGGCAGGCACAGTGCTGGGTGCTTTCCGCATGAACCTTGGTGTAATTTGGGGATTGAGAACGTGGATCAAGAAGCTGGAGCTGCCCCTTGCAGGGCCGAGCCTCCATGCCCCTCCCCGTCCTATGTGACGGGGGGTGGGGGGGACAGGACCTGCCGCGCTGACCAGTTGTGGGAACTGAAGTGCTCAATAAAGTGCTCGACAAAGCTCTTATTCCTGACGCTTGGCGCTCTCGTCACTTGCCAGCCATAACTGCGCTTATCGCCACACACCCAGGAGTCACCGGAGACCCTGGTTTGGGTCCCCGGCACCTGCTGGTTTCTTAGCCTCCTGAGGAATTGTCCTGTGGCAACTGACTGCTATGATTCGAAATGGGACACTGGTCTGAATTCTTCAGGGTCTAGAGGGCTTTGGGGGAGAAAGTGGTCTCTCTCTGGCTCCAGGAACTGAGGAGCCAAACTGAGGCCCTGCTGGAGAGTTCTGGTGCCAGGACTGAAGCCCAGGTGTTCTGATCGAGGCCATCATGCCCGCCCTTGGTAAAGCCCTGCGACCCCTGCCCACTCACAGGCCCCAGGAGAGAGGTGGGGTGGCCAATGAGCTTCTCAGGAAAGCCAGACAGGGAAGCAGCCACGCAGCAGCAGGGTGACACCGGAGCTCCTGCCGCTGGGACGGGTGACTGACGCCTCCCTCCCCGTGTATCCCACCCAAAGAAAAAGCCAGCATCGAGGTATCTGGTGTCTGGGCGGACTCAGCTTGCTCTGTGCTACACAGACCCTCGTTTATGATGACTGATCGTCCATGGCCTTGCGACACGGCTCCCTCCTCTCCCCTGGCAGGCTTTCTGCCCCTCTCCATGGTGCAGGGCCCCTCCTTGGTCCTCCCGCAGAGGTGCAGGGAGCACCACGGCTCTGAACAGGAGGCTGGGGAGCCAGACCAAGCAGGCTCTGAACCTGGGGGAGGCATCCTCCCTGCCTCCACTTCCCGTGGGGCTCGCTTTTCCCCAGAACACATTCCTGGAGCAGGAACGAATTAGCCAAGAGCCTGGCTCCAGGAGCAAGATGGGCCCCTCCTCGGAGCCAGCCCGCAGCAGGCTCAGCTTCACATTTGGCTTTTAATTATCTTTCCAGTTCCTGGTTATTAATGATCTTGGGCAGTGAGCGGAGAGCAGCCTGGACCTCCAGACTCCTCCCAGCCTACCGGCTGCAGCCTTCCACCCAGAGCTGTGCTCAGAGTCAGGAAGCAGGAGGGGTCCGCCGGGTCCGGGGGCCAGTAGCCAACAGTTAACTGTCTCACCACCCGCCGCTATAGTCAAGGTCAACTCCCAGGGCACTGGCCTCGAGCACTCACCTAGACCCACATTTACCACCTGTGGCTGAGACCTGGATGGGTGAAAATCCACAGGGCAGAGGACATGACATTGCCTGTAATGGAACGGGGCCCACCCATCCATGGCAGAGTCCGGCTGTCCAGCCGGGAAAGGAGCAATGTTAGAAATTTCCCCCCCTCCAGGGGCGCCGCCTGGGTGGCACTGCCAGTTAAGGGTCTGACTCCTAGTTTAGGCTCAGGTCATGATCTCAGAGTCATGAGATCAAGCCCTGCGTCAGGCTCCACACTGCAGAATTTGCTAAAGTTTCTCTCTCTCGTAAATAAATAAATCTTAAGAAAACGTTTCTCCTGCTCCACCATTTCAGCTGTTCTCACGCCTAAAACCAAACAAAGAAACCAGTTTTCATGGCCTCACCTGCAGTCGTGGACTACTCGGAGCCCGGGAACCACAAGAGCTGCGTGGGAAAGGGTACGGGCCAGGGGCAGTGGCTGCTCGTGTGTTGGCCTTGAGCCCTGCCCTCTCTGGTCCCCTCCTTGTTACATGGAGGTAGTTTCTGCCCTGCCTCCCCCTACTTGTCAAGGACAGCAAGGCCTCAGGCTTTCCATGTTCACACTAGCCGAGGTCTGACGGCACCAGTCGCACCGTGTTTGTGGAATGAGTGGGAGAATGAGGGCTCGTTTGCAGCACAGAGTGGTTGTGGGAGATAAACGACACGAGAGGTGGGAAAGCATTGAAAATTGTAAGCAAGAGCCGTCCTTCTACATGGTCCCGAAATGATGACATGTGACAGAGCAAGGACGTGGGGGCAGGGAGCAGGGCGGGGAGCCCAGAGGGAGGATGAAGGACTGAGACATCGGGCAGATTCTCTGACCTGGGGCTCTGACCCCCCACGAGGAGCCCCGGCACCAGCAGGGCTGAGCCGTGTCTGATTGCAGAAGCCGCCTGTGCCAGACTTGCAGGGCCGGCAGGCCGGTCGGGGCCCAGGAGAGCCCAGGAGGCTCCCCACAGCAGACCTCCCATTCCCACCGCTAGCCGTCAGGCTCCCAGGTGGACCCCTGGCAAGGCAGGACACCCACAGCCTCTGGCATGAGCCTCTCTTCAAGGAGATTGAAGGATGAACTGCGTCCATCGCCACCCGAGCCCCCATGCTGAACACATTTGTCACATCCAGCTCCAGGGCGGGTCGGAGCCGGCACTGAATACCAAGTGGCTTCTGCTGCCTCGAGCCCGCCCTTGGCCTCATCTCCCAGATACTCCCCCATAGGGAGCTGCTCACCTTCCCTAGGCAGACACCCTGCCTGGGACACCCCCAGTGTGCTCCTATTGCCTGCAGGCTGTGGTGTGCCCCCTGCAGGGAGGCCGCATGAGGCAGCCAGCACCAGTGGGTTGTAAAAGATTTGTTTAATGCCCCAGATGCTCTGAGAAGAAACTGCGGACAGGGAGAGCAAGGAGTGGGACAGCCCTGCCCCAGCCTTGGGGTTCCAGTCTCCATGCTCCCCCACACCAGGCCCCCAGCAACCATGACTAAGAACAGCTAAGGGCAGGTCAGGGAGAGCCCACTGCTCCTGGTGACTCCAGGACAGGTGGGAAGGGCTTTGCATGAGAGGACAGCAAGAGTCCACCCAGCCCACACCAGGACCTAAGACTGCCGAGGTCACCGAACTGACCGTGGAAGACATCTGTCGCCGGGGGGCCACAGCCAGGATTTCAAGGCAGAAGCCAGAAAAGTCCACGTCACCTGCCCCATTAACCCTGACAGCGCCAGGCAGACAATCCAGCTGACCAGGAACCACCGTCGTTGACCCCTCACACTTCTGACTCTAAGCTGGAGATCCGCCTCCAGGTACAAGGTCCAGGGAAGCCGTGTGTCCCACAGGCCACCCTGCTGACCTCTTCCAGCCCCGCACTGTCCCTGTAGCCTGTGCTCAGCCCCAGGGTCCTGCCCCTGTGCCCCGGAGGCCCCCAGGCCCCAGTGAGCCAGGGGCTGTGGCTGGCACAGGGTGGTAGAGGGGGACACACAGCCCCCCAGCAAAGCGGCAGGTGGGCATGGGCGTGCAGGCAGGCGTGCTGTCTGTGCGGCCAGGCGGGGACCCTGGCCCACACGCCCCCCTGGCAGGCCTCCCGGTAGGACGGCAGCCTCATCGCCGGCTCCTGCGCCAAGTGCACGCAGGCCGGGTGGTCGCACCCCGCGGGCAGAGACCTGGGCCAGGCGAAGGCCTCGGCCACCGAGCTGGGCAGGGAAGCGTGGCGCAGGCGTGAGCCCCGGACCCAGGCCGCGCGCAACAGGGCCTCCCGCCGAGCCAGCTGCTCCGGCCCGAGTAGCGGCAGGTCCTCTGGCGCCGGGGGCTCCGGGAAGAGCGGGAGGAAGGGGCGCCCGAACCGGTCGGCTCGAGGGAAGGAGCTGTAGTGGCAGCGCTCCGGAGACAGGGGGCGCTCTGGGAGCGCGCGCCGCTCGGAGCCCGAGAGGAGCCTCCCGCCGCGCCCGGCCGGCAACTGCTGCCGCGCCTCCCGAGCGGCCCAGCCCGACACCCGGGAGACGTCGGGCAGCGACGGCCTGGGCGTCGGGGGGCGGCCCGGGGGCTGCGGGGCTCTGCGCCCCGGCGTGGCGCGGCCCCCGCCTGCCGGTCCCCAGCCCGTGGGGCTGGGCTCGGGGGACGGGCCGGGGGTTGGCGGCCGCGGGCCGGGGCAGGCGGGCGGCGGGGGCGCGCGGCGGCCGCTGCCCCAACTCTCGATGGTGCGCGCGGCGCGGTCCACGGAGCTGCTCACGCCCGCCGTGGTCACCATGTCGCGTGCCGCCTGCAGCATCTTGAGCACGCTGGCCTGGGCCGAGCCGGCGGTCAGGTCCGGGCTGGGGGGCCGCGCGGGGCTGGCCAGGCTCTGCACCCCGCTGAAGCAGCTGTAGATGCCCTGGGTAGCCGAGAAGAGACAGCCGTGAGCGGCCAGCCCCGCTCAGGGACCGCCCACCTCTGGGTCCAAGCACCAGCCCCGTCAACCCAAGTCCTAGGAAGCAACTAACATTTGTTAAGCGCCTCCTATGCGCCGGGCACTGGGCCACTGTGAGCGCAATTGCCCAGGAGCAGCCTGAGGCTCCAAGAGGTTCTCCTCCTAAAGGCACACAGCTTGTCAGTAGCAGTGAGGGTTCGGACCCGCCAGCCGGGCTCCGAGATCCTGCCCCGCCTGCGGCAGAGTGGATCTGCTTCTCATCTGCTGTGTGATGCTGGCAGGCCCTCGGTTTTCACATCAGTAAGTGGGGCTGTGGCCAGCTCTGCCTTAACTGGGTTGGTGCCCCTAAAGCACGGGCCTGCCTGGGCTGGGGTGGCGCCACCCACCCTGCTGAAGGCCAGCAGGAAGTCCAGCCGAGGCGTGCTGGGCACTGAGTGACGCAGTTTCCAGTAGACCAGGTGCTCCCAGGCAAAGACCAGCAGGGCCAGCCCCATGGCCACCAGCAGCATGTAGAAGACGCCAGCCATGTTGTCGATGTCCAGCTTGCTGCTCATGACCTCATTCTTCTCATTCTGGCAGATCCCTGAGAGCCACACTGTCTCCAGCTTCTGGGTCTCCCCTGGCAAGGGTGGGGATGGCGGGAGTTGGGGGGACGACACGCCCGGCTCAGGAAAGAGCCTCCCAGGGCTCACCAGGGTGCCACCCCCTTGCAGGACCAACCAGGGATCTAGCCCAGCGGGGGCAGAAGGAGGGGGGTGGGCGTTGTCAATGAGCAGGAAGAAAGGAAAGCAGAGTGGGGGGCTGGGGTAGGTGAGATGTGCCTTTGCCATGCCCACCCCTGCACCCCCGCCCTGCCACAGACCCACGAAGAGTTTGCTGACTGGGTCGATGTTATCATTCACTTCTGGGTGAAACTTATTGGGTATCTCCATGCCAGGCACAGAGCTGGGCGCACAGAGACAAAAGGCCTAGGCCCCTGAGGACACCACAGCACCTTCATTCCTATCATTCTCATTCTGTGATACTGATGGAAAATCACAGTTTTATCTTATGGCACTGAAGCCTCTGGGTTTGGGGGCAGCTTCAGCTGGACTGAACAGTGGACTGAACAGGTCCACAGGTTAAGTGGACTGCTTACACGTGCGAGCCGCTGGTACCAAGGCAAGCCTGGGCCCCCGGCTCTGGGACTGGGCAGGCCCCTGGCACTACCCTAGGTGATCTCAAGATGGAAATGGTTGAGAGGGGTCTAGAGAAAAAAGAAAGGATCTGAGCCTCCTCCCATAGCCCCAGGGTGTGGCCCGAGCTTCCTCCTGTCTTCCTGCCCTTCCAAGAGACTCTCATTTAGTCCTATCCTCCACGCCCTCCTGGCAAGCCCACCCCTTCCCCAGGTCTTCAGGCAGTCCCTCCAGATACCCCCACCCACAGGCCCAGCTCTCACTCCCAGAGACCTCTTCCTGCCCACAGGCCCTGGGACTCAGAACAGTAATGGAGATGCTGACCAGCCATCAGGCAGCTGTCCCCACCTCAGCTTCCATGACCCACCCAGGGCCCCAAGCCCCCAGCAGCAGCACCCACCATCCCCCAAGAACTGAAGGAGCGCCAAGTCTATGGCCCGTTTCCAGTGGGAGTCCTTCTGCATAGCGATGCCGTAGCCAGTAGTAGCAAAGACCTTGCCAGAGCCAATGGTGACCAGCTTGCAGCCCTCGTCCTTGCCCGCCATGTAGTTGAGGACAGCGGCATCATAGATGAAGGCGTCCAGCTTCCTGGGGACAGGCCAGGGGTCATGTGAGGTGGGGACACCAAACCTGGGGCCTGACAAGAAGCTAGGCCGTAGGAGCCCGCTGGGCACTGACCAGGAGAGATGGGTGGGCAGAGCCTTCTCTGGTTCTCCTGGGTCCTGGATACAGAAAAGATCCCCCTCCATAGCTCAGGGACCCCACCTACGCTCCTCTCAGAGAGACCAGGGAACTCTACCCCCAGAGGACAGGCCCTCTCTGCCCAGCCCCTCCATGCCCCAAGGACCGTAAGAAGGTCACAACCACCACCTCAGGCCAAGGTTGAACCCTGATCAAGACCTCAGCTGCATCTCTCGGCCGCACAGTGGGCATCCAGTTTTGCTTGAAAGTTTACTCTGTCCCAAGACCTCCCTACCCCCTTCTCCAAGAATCCTTCAGGACACCCCAGCCTCAATGTCCCCACCTTGCATCTCTTAGGAAGGACCAGAGCTGAGGCTGGCCATCAGGGAGACATGTGGGTAGAGAAGTCAGAGGGTGGGTGCAGAGCGGAGGACCCACCCCATCTTGAGGCTGGTGAGGGCGTCTTCCACCGACCGCTGGTTGAACTTGACCATGTGGGTGTGCATGTCTCGGTAGTTGCTGCGGATGTTCCGCTCCGTGCTGCCATTGGGCACCGTGCCAAAACGGAAGGGTGGGTACTGGTCTTGAGGCCGCTGAAACTGTGGGCAGAGGGCAGGCGCCATTCATCACCCTCCATCCAGCCTTGCAGGCATCACCCTCCCCGACCCCGTCCCCTAGGCCCAGCCCCGGGGTCTGCACTTGCTTAATGAGGGCACAAGAGCCCAAGAGACTGTCCAGGCCACCCCTGTGTTTTACACAGGGTGACATTGAGGCCAGGTCAAAAAGAGACTTACTCAAAGTCACTCAGTGGACCTGAGCCCTCCATCCACACACCCCATGCCCCAGCCGCTCCTCACCAGGCTCCCAACTCCTTCCTGCTCCCTGCTCCATTTCAGGTTCCCCTCCTGGGTCCCAGACGCCCCCCTTTCCTGGCAGCCCCTGCCCTCTGCTAGTGGTGGCCCCAGGACCTTCTTATCACTGAGGCCGGACACAGTGTCAATGTATTGCTCCTGGATCATGAAGGCAGCAAGGTTGGCGGTGTAGCTGGCGAGGAAGATGACAGCAAAGAAGGCCCAGACTAGGACCATGATCTTGCTGGTGGTGCCTCGGGGGTTCTCGATGGGCACCGAGTTGTTGAAGACCAGTGCCCACAGCAGCCACACAGACTTGCCGATGGTGAAGGATGGGCCCCCAGACTCTGGGAGTGAGAGGGTGAGCACAGAGGGACTCAGGTCTTCACTCTGTCCTGGGTGGGGCCCCATCCCCAGCCATCCCCACTCCAGGGCGACCCAACCCACCTTGTTTCTCTTTTTCATGTATCTGATTGGCCCCTGCTGGTTGACCACAAGCCAGAGACCTCCCCCAAGATCCAGCCTTCTCTGCAGGGGGCCCCTGAGGGGCCCTGAGCCCCGCCCCTCCATCCCAACCCCATGGTCCCCCCTCCCAGGTCCGGCTGAGAGCTTACTCTTGCCACTGGTGAGGTTCTGGTTGTAGCTGACCGGGCTGAAGTACTCAAACATGAAGACTGTGATGGCCACCACAGTGAGACACATAACGAACATCATCACCCACACGGAAGGGCTGTAGGGCTCTGGGAACAGAGGGAGGCAGCTCAGAGGCCTCTCTACCATCCCTCCCACCCACAGCCCAGAGCACCGGGTGCAGGCAGGTGCCCATCAGAGTGGGGCCATCAGCCCCGAGGTCCGAGCCAAGGGGTCTCTGACTCTCAGAGCAGCAGAGCCCAGGAGAGAACACCCGCACAGAGGGAGGTCAGGCTCTCCTGCAGTCTGTTTCCGCTCCTCTCTGCCCTGGGACAGGATCCCATCACCCCAGGAAACTTCCGTGCATCCCACTCCCATCCACAACTTCCTTTCACAGAAAGAGATTTTACACCCCATGTGCTCTCCCCTCCCTTCCCATTCCCCATCCTGCAAGGCCTGTAACCTGCTCCATCCCCCATCCTCCTCCCTCTCGTCCTCCCCACCTGGCCAGTTGCCACAGAGTGGAGCCGGAGCCACGGGCTGCTTGCCCAAGGCATTTTCTCGTTCCCTCTCTGCCCTCGCCTGCCAGCACCGCTAACCACACTCCTGGTCTGGACGTGCCCTGCCTGGCCCAGCGTGGACAAGCTGCTGGTTCTGCCTGGAATCAGGGTCTTTGAGATCAAATCTCACTTTTGATCCTACTGACAGGGCCCGGGAGCCCCAGGAGCCCCAGGAGCTGGGGAGCCCAACTGAGCTGCTCCGACAAGTCTGCTCGATGGGTTCAGTCTCCCTGGGCAAGGAGGAGTCACTGCCGTAAGCAGGTGCCCTGATGCAATGCCCGTCCTGCGGGGTGGGGTCTGTTGTCCCCTGTGTGCGGCTAAGGAACCCTGCTCAGAGAGCTTCGGTGACTTGCTCAAAGCCATGCAGCAGAAAAGGGATTCTCTCCTCTGCTCCTGGCTTGCCTGTCCTCGTAGCTCCCTGCAAACCTCACACTGCAAGTCCCACTGACCGCTGACAGGGCCCTTGGTGAGCCAGGACCATGGCCGCATCCTCAGCAGCTCGTGTGAGGCTTGGCGCAAAGGCTGAATTCCCATTAAGCCACAAACTGGCACCATTTCCCACTCTCTGGGTCGGCTCCTCCCGCTCCCTGTGGAGCTTCTCCCCAGTGTGTCCTACCCAGGAGATGCCTCCCGAAGTCAGCCTGCCTTCCCAGCTTTCCTGCCCCTCACAATGGCCCCTCCACCCTCCTCACCGGACATTCGGGCTCAAAATGGACCACGGGCTTCACCTCTTCCTTCTGCGCCCTATGCTCCTGCAGCCTCAGGCACCCACCGCCGCGCTGATCCTCTGAGGCCCGCCCCAATCTCCCTGTTCCCAAGCATCCCCCTCAGAGCCCGGAGCCCTCCCTGCCCACCCCGAGCCGCACCCAGGAAGGCCGACGGGGAGACGGTGCCATTGCTGCGGGCCACCATCACGCTAATGCCTGTCTCCACGAAGGGCACAGAGAAGTCCACGATCTCGGAGCGCTCCTCGTTGATGGTGAGGGAGCCGATGGCCATGTCTGCCCGCTTGTAGTACACCTGGGGCCACGGGGGCCGGACCCCAGTTGAAGGACGTGGCTCACCGGCTGGAGCACCCTCCCCAGCCTCCCCCAGCCACCCTGCCAGCACCCCCAGGGTTGAGTCTGCTGTTCCCATCTGGGGTCCTCAGAGCTCCGCTAGAAGTACTGGCCAGCCCAGGGAACATTACTGGTGACACCCCATCTTCCCTGCGAGCTGGGAGAGCCTCGGGAGCTGGGCCCAGGCCCTGCCCTGACTGACCCCCAGCACAGGAACAAGGCAGTGGCTGAGCAATATGTGGGGCCTGGGGTGGCGAGCCAGCAGGGGGGTGGGCTCAGGTAGACCTAGGGGCGGGCCTACCTCCCCGATCATGCCGTTCCACACGCCCCGAACCCTCTTGCCATGCTTGCCATTGGTCACCAGGTACAGGTCATAGGAGAACTTGACCACCTTGGCCAGCTTCTTGAGGATGTCAATGCAGAAACCCTTACAGCAAAGCTTGGTGTAGGGGGCTGTGTCACCGCTGCTGCCACCAAGAGACCACCAGAAGTCAGAGCCCGCAGCTCCTCCCGGTTTGGCAGATGGCCCCCAACCCCCCTCACCCAAGCGCAGACCACACGCGGCTGCCATCGCGGCAGCACACAGCTGCCTTCCCGCACATTCTCGCGGACCTGAAGGTTTGGTTGTTCTGCCTGCGGCAAGGCACGGTGTTGGGCACGCAGCCGCCTGTGCCAGGGTCAGGGCTCTCCACAATGACAAAGGGCCGCTCTTCCAGCGTGGCCACTGTCACGTGCCGGCTGTCCACAACAGGTTGGAGAGACGCGCTATAGCGAGGCCACACTGGGTATTTCATGTGGAGGACGCCGTGGTCCCAGCGCCCCACCTGCAAAGGGTGACCAGCTTCAGCCAGGGACCTCCAGCCCAAATCCCCCCACTCTCTAGGTGGGGCCTCTGATGGGCCCTGCCAGGGCCAAGAATCCCCCTCCCTAACCTAGGGACATCTGGGGCAGGAGCACTGGGGGAGCAGGAGAGTTGGGTCAAGGCGCTTGGCATGGACCAGAAGGGAGGGTTCCCTGCAGCCCCCTCCCAGCCTCTGGTCCCTGCGCTTTTCCGATCTAGCCTCCAAAATGCTGCTGGCCTGCAGCATCACCCTGGAGCCCAGACCCAAGCCTGTCTCTCTCCGCTCCCCACTCCCCCGAACCTGACCTCAGTATAAAGTCCTTCCCCCAGTACTCAAGGCCTTCCCCACTCATGTCCACCTGACCCCTTTCACCCCACTCTTCCTCCTCAGCCGCCACACCCCAAACACGTCACTTAAAAATGCCTCAAACCCTTCTGCCCCTCTTTCTACATAGACCAGGCTAGTATCCCTTCCTGATGGGCTGCCACTCAGCCCTCCAGGGCACAGCCCAAATGTCCCAAATTCTTTGAATCCTTCCCCAGTTCTCTGCTTGGAAGGTAGAACTGATTTTTGGCCCTTCTCTGTACCCTCATAATGCTTTGCACATATCTGTCCTCAAGCACTGATCTCCCTGAATTCTATTTGTTCACATGTCCGTCTGGCCAGCACAGCTGTGGGTGAGTCCCCCAGGGGCAGGACTAGGTGCTGAGCCCTTGACAGGTTCTATGGTGGAGGGAGGTGAGGGTCCGTGGGAGCCCTGAGCCGAGGGGCCTCACCCACCCTGGTGCAGTGCAGATGCCTCAGCCTGAAGGATGAGGGGCTGGATGAAGGACAGAAGGGACCCTCTGCTCAGCTGTGGGACAAGAGGGGCTGGGGACAAAGTGAGAGGATACCATGGAACCCCAGGCTCACCCCCTTCTCACCATCTCCCAGAGGCGGTGGCGGTTGAGGGCGATCACAACCATGGTGGGCTGGACCAGGTACCCACCCGGGCTGAAGGAGAAGTCTCGGCCCTCCCAGGTGACGTTCAGTAGGTGCCTGCAGTAGGGGAGAGAAACCAGGGTGTCCCCGCAGCCCTGCCTAGGACCAGAGGCCCCCCTCCCCCACCTTCTACCTCAACGCCATCACCACCACCAGGTGTCACTGACTGTGACCTTATTCCTGTATTGACACACCCCCTCCCCGATCCCCAACACATCCTCACACCTGGCTTTTTTTTTCAGTTGTGGAAACTAAGCTCAGAGAGGTGAGGTAACTTGGCCCCTGGGCACACAGCTAGTGGGAGGTGTGGCCAGGGAACCCAAGCTCAGTGCAGCCCAGGTCCCCGGAAGCGCCATGCCCCCTCCCATGCCCTCGGCAGGTGCCCACCTGTAGAAGGCCTCCCGGGCAGGGCTGACAGGCCCGGGGTGGCCACGGCAGTCCCCAGCCGGGGAGGGCAGGGCACCATGCTGCCTCTGGTAGCCGTGGGCGCCCAGAGCCAGGATGGCCACGCCGTCGCGGACCTTCTGGCGGAGGCTGAGGCGCCAGCTCTCGGTGACGACGCTGATGAGGCCCACGGGGAAGGCGGCGGGGGGCGCGTCGGTGCTGCCCAGCGCCAGGCTGGGCACCAGCCACACGTGTCCGGGCCCCACCAGACCGGCCTGTGCCGCCTCGGCGAAGAGCACCTCAGCCTCCTCGCGCGAGCAGTAGGCCACCAGCACCGGGGCGTCGACCTGGCGCAGCAGGCGCTGGATGTGCGCGCGCTGCCCGCCCGGGCCCAGCTCCAGCGTGAGCACGTCCAGCAGCCGCCAGCTCAGGTAGCTGGCGTCGGCCACGGCGCGCACCCCCTCCAGGAAGAGCGCGTGCCCCGGGTGCAGGCTGGTGATCACGGCGAACGCGCTCCAGTCGTACTCCTCCAGCACCTTGAACAGCACCTGCAGCTGCTGCTCCAGGGACACGCCCAGCTGCAGGAAGGCGGAGCCCGGCTCCTGGGGGCGGGGCGGGGGCGGGGCCTGAGTCGGGGCGGGGGCGGAGCGCCCCGCCCCTACTGCTGTTCCCGCCCTCCGTCCCCTGACCTAGACGCCCGCGGCTCGTCCCGCGAGCCCCGTGCCGCAACACCTGCCTCCCGCCCCCGACGTGGTTCCTAAGCCCTGCTGCCCGTTAGAATCACCTGAAGGGCTTTTAAAGCTACTCGAGCGGCCCCCCACCCGAGCAATGCTGGACCGAAGACCCGCGGCGTCCGCTGCCCCCGCGGAGCTTGTTGGAAATGCAAATTCTCAGGCGCATCGCACACCTGGGATCAGAATCTGGGGATGGAGCCCAAGAATCTGTATTTTAACAAGCTTTTCAGGCGATTCTTGAGCCCGCCAGTTTGGGAAGCGCTGCCTCAGACCAGCTGAATCAGAACCTCAGAGATGGGACCCTGCGCGTCTGTATTTTTCTAAAACCCTGTTAAGGCAGAAAACCACCATGCTGAGAGTTACTGTCGGGTCCAAAGGTAACTAGGGAAACAGCATCCTCTACGGAGCCCTGGGGATGAGAAAGTTCCTCCTCTCCACCATCTCCACCATCACAAATGCCGAGGGCACTGCGGGCTGGAGCCTGGTCTAACACAATCCACGTCCCCCCCCCCCAACTGTGGTCTCCCTGCTGCCCCTGCAGGCCCCCAGGATTTCACCACACTACGACTGTCCCAATCTTTTTATAAAGAGCAAATCCGGGACAACCCTACAGGACAACCCAGTTCCTTCAACAAACAAATTGCAAGAGAAAGAGAGATGGAGGAGGATCCTAGAGATGGAGGCTCCGAAACGACATCAGCCAATCACTAGTGGAAACCGGATTTGTTTCTTGATTCAAGCAAACGCATTTCAGAATAAGCATTTAGATGTTTATGAAACAGTGGGGAAACTTGAACACTGCCTGGGTAGTTGATGGTGTTAAGGAATTTTGTTTTTTAGATGTGATCATGGATGTTGGTTTCGGTTTTAAGCTCTTATCTATCAGAAATATATAGAGAAGTATTTCCGGATGGGACAATACGGTTTTGCCTCAAAATGACACAGAAGGGGGGGAGTGGGTGGACACAAGGATGGGGCGGGGTTGGCAGAGGGTGGATGGTTCATGAGGTCATTATACTCTCCTATGTAGGCTCAAATTTCTCCATAATAAATAATAATCATAAAAGAATGGCAAACCAGATCGGTATCTCCCCTCGACATCATCTTGCACCCCTCACCCCATTACTTAGGATAAAAACCAAATATCTTCCTGTGTGCTCAGGATCTCACCTTCCTCTCCAGCCTCCTCTCAAGAACTCCAGCTCCTTCCACCTGGCTGCCATCACACCACCTGATGACTTGGGCTGGAACACTGTCCCCCCTTCCTCCACCCCCACACAACTTTCCAACTCTCTCTCATCCTCCACACCTTCAATATTTCTAAAGAAACCTTCTCTGACCAGCCCCCTACCCAAATGGGGGCCCTCTTAGACCCTCCTGGCATCCTGCGTTTTTCCTTTAGATCACTGGTGTCAGCTGAGACTGAAGACGAATGTGGGTTTGGAACTTTCTCCCCACAGGATGCAAACTCTGTGAGGGCGCGCCTCCCCCATGTCTGGGATGGTGACCTGCCACTGGATGGTCTCCCTGCCGGTCAACCGCATCAGCTTCTCTGCCCAGCCTGCCCCTCTGCTGCTGGGTCTGGAGCTTGACCGAGGAAGGTCAGAGAAGCAGAGAGAAGGTGGACCAGGGTTGCCCACCAAAGCCAGAGATGAGCTCTCCACCCACACCCCCTCATCCAGACACAATGTGAAAGTAGCCCAGAACGTTTATCTTCTAGAACATGAGAACAGCATTCCCACAGCTCGCCCATGTCATACCCTCAGCCCCCACCTCCCTGCTGGTGCCGCCCCATCCCAGCCGCCCAGAACCTAAGTCTCTCCCCAGCCCAGCCTCAGCCCCACTCCCGCAGCCCCAGCCTGGCTCCCCGCCCAAGGGGTGAGAGGACATGAGTTTGGACAGGCACCTTGGGGGTGAGGACCACAGCCGAGCCCCCACTGATGCTGAGGATAGGCACATGGGTCTGGGAGGAGATGAAGTCCAGGATCTGCGCCACGGCCTCGGTGCCCACGTTGTCCTCAAAGACAATGCCGTGGACGCGCGCTGCCCCAAGGAGCCCACAGATCTGGGTGAGGAGGCTGCTGGGGTTGGTGTTGTTGACGCCCACGGTGAACGGCTGGATCTCCAGAGGCAGGTCCATGAAGCTCTGGGAGGTGAGGCGGGTGCGAACTTGGGCGTGTGGTGGCCCCGAGCTGCCAAACACCACGGCCACTGTCACAGCTTGCTCACCCTGACCCGGGCCCAGCCCTGCCCAGGCCCCGAGGAGTGAGGTGAGCAGCAGGGCCGGCCCCAGAGCGCCACCCATGTCCACTGCGGCGTCCTGCAGAGAGAGCGGGACGGGTACAGGGAGGGAGACAGAAGCAAAAGAAAAGATGAGCGCACAGACAGGAAGGAGGTGGAGGCCAGAGTCAGAGACACACACCTGGAGGGAAAGCAAAGAGGGAAAAATCTCCCTCCACAAAGAAGCGCAGAGAGGGAGGGACAGCCAGACACAGAGGAAGAGGAAGAGACAGGTTAGCTGAGCATCCCCAGCGCAGGCTGGAGGGGCAGGGGCTGGAAGGATGTTGTGTCCCCACCTGTGCTCATTACTTCCCTTCTGCTGCTGAACAACATGCTTGGCTGGAAAGGCCAGACCTTTGGCCAGACCTTGTCCGGGTTCTGCCCCGGGAAGTTACCCTGAAAAGGTTAGTCTGGTGTTCAAGTCCGTAGATTTGAGTCAGACCTGAGTTCAAGTCCCGGCTCTGTAACTTATTAGCTGTGTGATCCTGATGACGTCACTTAAGTAGGTTTTCTTGCAATAATCACGGGACGTACCTCACAGCGGCAAAGAGGCTGCTCACTGCTGTCAGCGTCCTCGTCTTAGCGGCGACAGCCCCACATCCAGGGGAAGGAAGGCAGCTTCTGTGACGCTCCATGCCCTACTTCCATATTCTCCATCCTAAACCAAACCTAACATCCGGAGGACCCTGCTCTGTGTGAGCCTGCGTGGCACAGAGACCCCTCCTCCCAGCCACCAGACCACCTTTCCCCTGTGGCCTCAACTAGGAGCAACCATTCCATAGGAGTGTGATACCACGGACTTGGCCGGGATTCAGGGTCTCCTGAAACCCTGAAGCCCACATGAGCTGCTTCCCCAGACCATCGCCACTGTGCAAGAATTTTTTGACCTAACCCAAGGGTGTGACGTGTATCCCTGCTAAATAAACATCACGGCTTTGGATGGGAACCAACAGCCAAGCCGGCGAGTGCTGCCCACTGATGCAGCCTCCCTCCCAGCTGGCCGCCGGCCACAGCTACGCCACCTTCTCCATCTTCATCACAGCGCCAGCGAAACCTCTGAACGGGAGAGAGCCAAAGGGTGACCAGAGTGAACCTGGTTTAATCTGGGCTGAGAAGACAGCATTTTTGGCAGGGGAGAGAATGAATGCTCACTTCGGGGGCCTTGAAATCTCCCCCTGTCCCCACCCCACCATGTACGGTTTCCTAGTACACCGACATAGACTATCAGCCCAGAGACATGTGTGAGTCTGGGACTGGAACCTAAACCATGCCAGGCCACAGGACACCTCAGCTTCTAGCAATCAGGGACCTCAAGTTACACTTGCAAAGGGCACTGCTGTGCTTTCTCCTCCCTCTCCCAGAACTTTCTGTGCCCATCTCTGCCCACAGCCCAGTCCCGGTAGGTTCCCTGCCGCTGGGGACAGCCCCAAGTCTGCCCCATCTCTGCCTCCCAGCTCTGAGCTCCACGTCTGTGCCGTCCAGAACAGCAGCTACCAGTGCTGTGGGCACTGGAAATGCGGTTCATCTGAACTAAGGTTCGAGGTCAGTGTCAAATACATGGTGGATATGGAAGACTGAGTGTGAAAAAAAGAATGTAAAGCACTTCATGTATATTCTTTATATTGGTGACATGTTGAATAACAGTTTACATACACTGAGTTAAACAAAATATACCACTAGAACTAATTTCACCTGTGTTTTTTTTACTCTCTCTAATGTTGCCACTGGAAAATGTACAATGACTCCTGCAGCTCTCACGTTGCTTCTTTAACCCACTGAGCCCCCCAGGCGCCCCTCATGTTGCTTCTTTTAGACAACATGACTCCAGAGGTAGGAGCCATGCCCACCCCTGGCTTCAAGGAGGCGCCACCCCAGAGACTCCCTTGATGGGAAGGTGTCCTCTGGGCTTCAGGCTTAGAAGGTGGGTGGTGTCTCTCACCATGAGTGATCACACAACACCTTGGAGGGAGGGGCCCCATCCGGCAAGGCTCTCTGAGCTTCAGATGGCAAAGGGCAGGTTCAAAGAGATTCAGAGCCCAGAGTCTTATCACCACACGACATCTAGCCTCCCCCACAAGGCAGGAAGGTCATACCCCCCAGCCTTGGCCCCCCAACCTGTCCACCTCCCATCCACCTCACTCCCCTCCCACCCCCCCTGGTCTGAAACATTGTCCTGGCCCCTCCACCCCTCCCAACACAGCATAGCTGCTCCCGGGTGCCCGAAGAGGAAGTCCAGACACCTTGATCCCATGACTAAGGCCCCCCATAAACACCGGGACACCAACCCATTGTCTCTCCTACCTCTCCTGGGCGGGGAAGCACACCGCTATGCCACTTCAGTGATGGGCATCTATGTCCCCACTCTCTCACGGTCTCCCACCTTTCACTAACGGGCTAAGTGAATGAACACTGGGACAGTCGCAACGGTCAGTCCTCTGGAACCTTTGGCATCACCTTGAGCTCACCGAGCACCTGCATGAGCTTAGGGCTCTTCTAGCCGCCACTCAGCCCCTCACCCCCATTCCCAGGCAGGCTCCCCACCCCCCATGTGCGCACATGCGCACTCACACCCCAGACACTAATGGCTCCCCTCTCTCCCAGGCCCGAAGCTTTGGCCCCAGGAAGGGGCCCCACCCACCAGCTGCGCTGCTTCAGGGGAGCAGAGGGACCTGGGCTGCTCTGCTGGTTGTACCCACTGCCCTTTGGCAAGCGGCCTCTACTCTGCCGTCGGGTTTCCTTCCCTCCTCGACTTTTGCTGAGCTAAAATCCGAACCCAAGCGTCAGGGAAGTAGACCGCGACTGCATCTCGCTCCCACTGGCGCCGGCACCAAAGTCTCCCTCCAAGATTAACTCACCCCCTCCCCGCTGATTCCACCCCGGCCCCCCGGGGGGCGCCCCGCCCCCTCCCCTTGGCAGGAATCTCTTACACTCGGGCTGTGAAGTTCGGGGTATTTTTAGGCCGGCGATAAATAATTCATAGGGAACGTGGCATCAGGCTCCCCCCGCGGGAGGACGGGGCGCGAGCGGCGAGAGCCACCGTCACCCGCGGCTCAAGGACACTCGCGATGCGGCGGCGGCGGCGGCGGCGGCGGCGGCGGCGGCGGCGGCGACTCCGGGCTCCCGGACCCGTGCCACGCCTCCTGGCGGCCAAACTGGGCACCACGTTCGCGCCCCCAGCCGCGCTGCTACACCCCACCCCCTCCCCGCAGGTGTCGCCGGATCCTAGGCCCCCCAAACCGCTCATCGCAAGCCGCGCAGGTTGTGGGGGGTGGAGGACGAGCTCGCCAGGCAGGCCGGTCTGTGAGCGGGGTACCAGACCTTGGGGCGAACCCAGAAATCTGGTTTCCAGTCTGTCGAGTCTCCTTCACGCTCCTATCCAAATTCTTAGTTCGGCGTTTAGGAGCAGACTTGAAACGGACTGGCGCAACCAGAAACTAGACGAGCAGCAAGACAGAGCACATGAGCCTTCCTCGATTTCCTCGATTTCCCTGAGGCCCCGGGGTCGGAGACTGAGCCAGGGCGGTACCACCACGGGAGGGCTGGGGGACTGAGCCAGAAGTCCCGCATGGTGAGCAGGGCTGGGTGAGAGTGTCAAAAACCCGGCTGGGATCCCCGCTTCGCTCACCCAGAAGGACCTTCCTATGCGTCCTGGGGCGCACCCTTGGGGATTTTCTGGCTGCCTGGTGCCTTGCCTTCATAAGTCCCTGGCCCTGCACTCCTAGGCCTGGGCACGAAACGCCTTCCGCAGCAGGAGGCTCCGGCTTTCCCTTCCCCGCCGTCGGGGATCCTTGTCGAAGCCCCGGGAGACCTGAGCACCCGCTGGCGCGACAGCCAGGGCCCAGCGCTCCGGGGCTCACGGTTCCCCCATGGTCCTCTTCGTCCAGCCTTCCCTTGGCGCCCTCGGAGCCCGGGTCCGCCGGGCGCTGGGTCGGTACTCGGCCAGACCCCACCACCCCGTGAAGCCCGCGCTGATTCCCTGAGGTGAGAGGACGGAGCGTTCTGCCGCGCAGAGGAGCGGAAGAAGGAGAGCTGGAGGTGGGGGTGGCGGAGAAAGATCGAGGGGACTCGCCGCGCGAGAAGGGGCGGGGGTGTCAAGGGAGAGGCGCGCGGCAGGTGCCCGGCAGACCTCCGGGAAGCGGGGGGCCGCGCTCCCGGAGCCACCGACAGCCCCCTTTCGTCCTCTCTGCCCAGGCCCTCTCCAGCCCCCTTCGCGCAGTGGCGGCCCCCGGCCCCCGGCCCCGACCCAGCTCCCCGCCCCGGCAGCTTCCAGCAGCAACAGTTGCGGGGACCCGCGGCCCAGACTCCCGCGTCCCCGCACCGCCCCCTCCCCCGCGGCGCCGCGACGCCCAGAGAAGGAGGAGCTGGAGGGCTCGGCGACCCGAGAGACGAACGTCTTGGGCGCCTCACCCCGCGTCCTTCCCTCGCGTACGCCGCGCGCCTGTCACCTCGGCCTCCCCGCCTCACCTCCCCTCCGCCCGCCCGGGTCCGAACCGCAGGCCCGGTCCCCGAGGGTCCCGGGTCCCCCGCCGCCCCCTCCTCAGGCTCCGCGCGCCAGCCAGACTGTCCCCGGGAGTCCCGCGTCTGTCTCCGCCGTCCTTGCCCGCGCGGCGCCCGAGCCCAGCCCCAAGTTGGCGGCGAAGTTGGCGTCCCCCGCTCGCCACCCGCCACTCACCGGGGAGAAGGGGCGCTGCGCCCGCGCCGAGAGCTCGCGCCGGCCGCCTCCCGCGCGCTGCATGTCCCGGCGCCTCGGCCCCCGCGCGCTGGCGCGCTCCGTCCCAGCTCGGCGGGCACCGGAGCCCGGGCAACGCGGGGCCCGGGTCCGTGGCGCGGCCTGGCGGGCTGGCCCGGCCCCGTCCCCCGCGCCCTCCCGGGGTCCGCTCGGCGCCCGGCTCCGTCCCGGGCTGGGTTGCGTGGCGCGCCTCCGGCTCCCAGGGCTCGCCTGCCGGCTGTGGCGGAGCGCTCGCCGCCGCCCGCCGCCTCCGCCCCGCCCCGGCCCGCCCCGCCGCCCGCTCCCCGCCGCTCCAGGCCCCTCCTCGCCCGCCCGCGCGCGGGACGCCCGGGTCCCATCTCCCTTCTCCAGGACTGTGTCTCCAGACCCGACACTCGGGGCCAAGTGCTGCCTCGGGGAAACCCGCAGCCTGGCTGGAGCCCTGGGTTCGAGCCCACAGCTCACGAGCTGTGTGACCTTGGGCCAGTTAATTCCGAGGATTCCCTCAGTCTCTACAGTGACACCAGCCTCTTGGGACTGGCCTAAAAGACCGTGTACTCGCCTTGTGAACTGCAAAGCACTAGAGACCGAGGTACTGTTTTTTAAAGGCTTGTCCATGTGGCTGGAAACCAAGAGGTGGGAAGGCCCCGGGAGTGGACAGAGGTAGGGAGGACCCATACCAGAGGCCTGGGGTCCGGGGCAAGCCGCTGCCCAGACTCCTCACTCCTGCTTTTCTCTTCTTGTTTTGCTTCTACTGAGGGCTAACCAGAAAGGGAACTGGGCCGAAAAGCCAGCAGAGCAGGCGGGCAGGGGTCCCAGGATGCCTGCCGTGGGAACAGAAGGCAGGCAGGCAGGCCACAGCAGCAGAGCCAAGCCCAGAGAGGGACAGTGGGTTCCAGGCCTGGCTGCCAACCTCTCTGAAGCCCCCAAGAGGCCCCCGAGCAGGGAGCTCACTCTGCAGCGCCACCTGGTGACAGGAGGGGAGCTGTGGCTGGAAGGTGACCCCGAGCCCCAAAAGAAGCCGCACATCAACCACTGGCCTTCCATTATAGCTGTTTTATTTCCAGCCTGTTCCTGACCTGGAGACCCTCTGCAGTCTGAGATGAGAGAGGTGGGAGGGAGGAGAGTCAGCCCGCACCTCCACCCATCCCTAAGGTTATCTCTGCCAAGGGCAACCTTCCACCAGGAGCAAGTGCTCAGAGGCCCCTGGAAAAGAGGCAGCCAAGACCAGGTGCCGGCGTGGGCAGGCGACACAGCCATGGCACAGAGTCCCGCTGACTGACCCAGGCCCTCGCCCGGGCACAGCGTGCCTTCTCTCCCCGCCAGCCAGGCTGGGATATAGGCTCAGCGCCCCAGCAGCCGCAGCATCTCCTGAGGATCCAGCAGCTTCTCCCTGGGCTTCCCAGCACCCTTGCCCCGGGACACCTCCTCGGCATCCAGCTTCTCCCAGTCCGAGAAAGAGACAGGCTGGACCCCTGTGGCACAGGAAAGATGAGTCACTGCCTCCCCCTCCTCCTCTTCCACCCCCAGCCCGGAGCACCCCCTCCCAACAGTGCAAAGGACTAGGTCTGCCCACCACGCCTCCCAAGAGCTCACACAGGGCCCAGACCTCGGCCGCTGAGCAGGGCCTCGATGGCCGCGTAGCCAGGCCGGGGGCCAGATGGCAGCAGCCCGGCTTTCAGGTCCTGCAGCAGCATCTGGCCGGTGAGGAAGCTGTCAGTCATGGTAGTGGCGATGACGCCCGTGGGCCCCCGCTTCACCCAGCCGCTGCAGTAGAGTCCTGGCAAGGGACAGCGCAGGGTCAGGAAAGGCCAGCCCGAGTCCCCCAGTTCACACACACGTGCATATGCGCGCATGCACACACATCCGCACACCAAGTCCTCCCGGCAGCCCTGAGTCACCTGGGCCCACTGTGGCTCCCGGCCCAGCGTCCCAGACTCCTCTCAACCTGTTTCTATCACAACACCCCTTCCCCTTCAGTCTTGCTGTCGCCTAGGGGCTCCCCGAGGGTGGGAGATGGGTCCTGCCCCTCCTGCAGTGTCAGCAGGCCCTTCTAACCACGAGCGGGATGAACGAGTAGGCAGGCATGTGGGTGTCTAATCAGACTGGAGCGTCCCTGAGGACGGGGGCTGCTGTGTGATCTCCAACCGCAGCCCCGCACACTCAGAGCAGGCCCGTCAACTGCACGACGAGAAGAGCCGGCACACGCGGGCCTGTCGGCCAGTCTGGGGACCGTCCCTCCCAGCTCCAGCCACGGGGAGTGTGGCTGGGCCCCAGGACGGGGTGCGGGCACAGGGCCTGGCTCCAAGCAGTTTCCTAGTGTGTGTCACTGGCCGAATGAACAAACGGGAAACGCCAGCCCCTCCATCCCCCATGACAGTTTGCTGCCCAGCCTCCCTGCACCCTCTCACCTGGCACACCTAGAACCCGGCCTTCCATATTGGGGATGACTCCAAGTTTGGGGTCAAAGGGCACGTTGGGGTCGATGGGACGGCTCTTGTACCCAACACTGCTCAGTACCAGCCCACAAGGGAGGTCCTCCGTGTCTCCCGTGGGCGCTGCACGGGCAGCCTCACCAACACCCTGTTGAGGAGAGTGTAGGCCACACCAGGCTGGGGTGGGGAGACTTGAGAAGGGGGTGTCACTGGGGAACGCGAGACTCACCTCCAGTCTGGTGACCGCCAGGCGGATGCCAGCTACCCGTCGCCCGTCTGGTGAGGGCAGCACCTGCTGGGGGCTTCGGAAGAAGCGGAGGCCCCAGGTGCGGGTGGCCGATGCCTGGCGGGCAGCCTCCTCCGCCCCTGGCTTCTCCGTGGCTGTGCGAAGCAGAAGTTCTGTCAGCCGCTTCCTCTGGCGGGGGAGCTCTGTCAGCAGTGAGAACGGCTCAGGCAGGCCTGTCCCCGGATTACAGCCCTCTCCCCCAAAGCGCTCCCCCATGCCCTCTCTGACCTAGACCATCCCCTCCCCAGTGACCTAGGGGGCCAGGTCAGGGCCCCTCACCCTTGATTCTGTCCTGAAGGCCCAAGAAATCAGCAGGATCCAACATGGGCCCGGTTCCCGGTAACTGAATCATCTCCCGAAGCTCCTTGGGGGTGGGAGGTGGGGAGGAGTTCAGGGCCAGAGCACGGTCCCCTCCTGAGCCCACCCCAGAGCCCAGCCCGGATGGGAGACACCACCACCACCTACCACAGAAGGCACCAGGCCCCGGGGCCCTGCCTGGCTCCCCCCTCTTCTGCCCCAGGCAGCAGCCGTTCCCGGGGGTCCTGCCACACCTCCCCAGGGCAAACCATCTATTTGGGACCCCGACCCCCCCTCTGGCCCCAGCACCTTAATGGTGAAGGCCACTTGCAGGGGTCCACGGCGGCCCACTATCCACACCGTCTTCACCCGACTCTGCCTCAGTACCCCCAGGGCAGCCTCTGTGATGTCCGTTTTCTGGCACAAAAGGAGGCCGTGAAGTCATCAGACGCTGACAAGGCAAGGGGCCTTTGCATTCTGCAGTGTTCCTACCCTCAGCGGGGAGGTCTGCGGCCTGGAACGGCACCACGGCGCCTCCTGGCGGCCAGATGGAGCACTGCCTCCAGTTCTGCAAAGGGCTCCAGCTAGGAACAAACCAGGCTCACGGCCCTCATTCAACAGGTGTTTCTTCACTGCTTAGCAAGAGCCAGGCCCTAGGCAAGGGGCGTGGGGGTGGGGTGGGGTGTCAACGGTAAGCGGAAGAG
This sequence comes from Enhydra lutris kenyoni, assembly GCF_002288905.1. Classification (NCBI taxonomy): domain Eukaryota; kingdom Metazoa; phylum Chordata; class Mammalia; order Carnivora; family Mustelidae; genus Enhydra; species Enhydra lutris. Next base: position 248,953 of record NW_019154159.1, read on the forward strand.
ACACGGTGCCGCCTTCACAGAGCTTCTGATCTGGTGGAGACGGTGATACTTGTCAACCATTCATTAACAAGTATAAAATTGTAGTGGTGACACCACGCTTTGGAAGAGAAGTAAACAAGTCTATGAGAAGAAGGTATTACAGGGAAATGGATCTCTTCAGGTGGTACTGGAAGGCTTCCTGGAGGAAGCAACAACTGAGCCAAGAACTGAAAGATGAACACAGGTTAACAGGCGGAAGGAGTGATGTGTACACAGTAAATTGTTGTTTTTAAAGGCCCATCCATGTAGCTGGAGTGCACAAAGCAAAGCGGAAATGGTATGAAGCAAGCTCCAGGGCAGCCCTTCAGGAGGCCTCTGCCTGGCACCAGAGGGAAACGGAGGCACTGAGCTCAGCTTGGAGGGTGAGGCGTGGACCCTGCAGGCAGCGGCACCCTCTCCCCGATGTGACCCCAGCTCCACCCCCCAGCCTCTGACCTGCCCACTTACCTCCAGGTGCCCAGGGGAGGTCAGCAGGATCCGGGCCACATCCAGAGCCACATTCCCTTGCCCCAGGATCACGGCTGTGTCACAGCTCAGGTCTGGCGCCAGCTGGTAGGAAGACGGCTGGGTAGGGCTCCCCTAGCCTTGGCCCCAGTCAGGCTGATCTCGGCTCCTGCCCAGTCACCAGCTGAGCCCCCAGGCTTCCCCACACCCAGAAAGACCACCCCACCTGAGCCGCAGCTGATGCCCCTGCTGTCCTACCCAGCCCCACCTTCTCCCAGAAGCCTTCCCTGGTTGACCCTCCCCTCAGGCCGCCAGGTGTCTCACACCTCATCTCCTTAGAAGCCTCCCAGTGTGGGACAGTGGCTCCCTTGTCCCCCCGCTGTGGCACTCAAGAGCTGACCCTGGCCCTGGCCGAGGAGTGGGGAGGAAGAAGTAGCGGGAGTGCTCCCGGAACTCACCTCCCGGTTCTCAGGAAGCCCATTGTACCAGCCCACAAAGGCCCGGGCCGAGAATACTCCAGGCAGCTCCTCCCCAGGAATTTCCAGGGCCTGATGGTCCTCTGCCCCATAGCTCTGAAGAAAGACCCCAAGGGCTTGGCACCAGCTAAGGGCCTGGCAGACCCCGGCAGGCCCCCTTCCAGCTCCTCCCGAGATGCCATCCTGGGCCCCAGCTGTGGTTTGGGCCTCTCCCCCACCACCTTCCACCCGCCGTTGGCACTCACCAGCACCACAGCATGGTAGGCCGCCTGCAGCTCCGACACGGCCACGTCCCTGCCGACCACCACGTTGCCACGGAAGGCACAGCGGTCCGAGCGAGCCGTCTGGGTGAAAGTGTTGATGACATTCTGCCGGGCCCCGAAGGGAAGGGGTTAGGGGTGGGGCACTCCGGGGATCTCGCCTGTGCCACACCCACCTCCCAGAGTCCCTAGGAAGGGAACCCGCACGGCATCCGCACAGAGGACCTGCGGTCACTCCATGCAGCCAGGAGGCTCCCTTCCCTCCTTACCTTGACCGAAGTCCCCAAACCTCTCCTCTGGCCCAGAGAGACCCACCTTCACCTCAGGATGGTCGGGCGCCACGCCAAAGCGCACCAGACCGAAGGGCACCAGCTGCTTCTCGTAAATGTCCACGTGGGCCCGGGGGTGGTGCTGGGAAGAGGGCGGCAGCTGGTGGGGCTGAGGGAGAAGCCGGGCCCTACGGGTCCCCCCTTCCCCAACAGGGCAGGAGAACCTGGCTCGGAGCGCTGAGGACACAAGGAGAAAGAGAGGCCCCCGACTCCCCATCCGCCTGGAGAGCCCGTCTGAGGAGTGGGGCGGCAGAGAAGCCCGGGTAGCTGAGGCCTGACCTTGGGACTGCCGGCCCATCGAGTCGGCAAGGACTCTGGCTCACTGGGGAGGAGGCAGCTCGTCTGCCCCTGGAGTCGTTTGAGGGGAACGTCTTCATCTGCTTGGGTCAGGCCTGACACACAGCCCTACCCTAGAATCCTCTGATAGTTCTAGAAATGCCCAGCCAGTCTAATGAGCTGACAACTGCCCATTTCACGTCGGGTGGGGCGCACAGCCAGGGCTCCTGGGGGGTCTGAGGGATATGGAAATGGCTCACTCTCCACCTTAGGAAAAACGAGCTCACTTACACAGTGGTCCCACCTCGCCCACCCTCTGGAGCACCTAGAGGGGTCACAGGGGAGGCAAGAGGTTGAGGTTGGGCAGAGAGGTCGGGTCTGGCTCTGCCACCAACCAGCCACATGGCCCTGGCCTGTCCCAAGACCTGCCTGGGTCTGAGACTCTTGGCTCTGCACACTGGGACAGATAAGAGCCCCTGCTCTGGGTCGTCGGGAAGCATCCAGAAGGTCAGGACGGTGAGAGACGCAGATTTGGAGTCAAGATTTGGGGTTTCTATGGATAGGACACTACTCTGCCTTCACCCCATCCTGGGCTCTTGCGGTGATACCCCAGCTCTGTGGGACTCAGGCCAAATGCGCTCCGGCCCCCCAGTCGCCCCTACCATCACCCCTACAAAGGCTCGCACTCACCTTCATTTAAATCCCCCTTGTGCTCCACTCCGCTGCCTGCACCTAAGTCCAGGCCCCCCATCACCCATCCGCCCTTCTGGGCCTCCTCCGCTCCCCACCCCTTCCAGCCCCAAGTAGCGCCCGAACCCCTCCTTCACAGCCACTGGCGCTGCACCCACACATCAGGGACCAACCCAGGGAATGTTTCTGAACTTGTCGTTCAAGAGCAAGGCCTGAAGCACTTAGCCCAGCACCCGACCCACCGTGCATGCTCAGTCCAAAAGCTGCCCTTTTCTACTACTGTTGGACGTCACTGCCTTGCCCGTGAACATTCCCACCAAGGGAGAAAGTTCAAACTGCTCAGCCTGGCAGCCCCTGCCACACACAGCCCGGCTTTTCGCCTTGATCTTCCATCGTTTCCTGCTATGGCTCCGGGTCACGCTGCCCTGTCCAAGGCCACATCCGCAATGCTAGGCCTGCTGGCGTGTTTACTGGACTCTCTCCCGGCTGACCTTGTCTTCAGGGAACCCGTTCTTTCCTAACTCAGCTCCCTCCTTCTCTGGCTGTTCTTCCTCGGGCTTCTTTTCTTCTGCCCCCCTCTAATGAAAACACTCTCTGAGGTTCTTTCAATGTGGGACCCCTCCCACCCCCCAACACACATTCCCTGGGGAAGCTCCGTCTACTCCCTCCTATGACCTCGGATGCCTGCAGACATGCCGATGTTTCACTCTCTCCCCTGCCCGGCTGCCCCCTCCAAACCTGTCAGCCCTGGACGACACTGCAGATTCCTCAAACGCACCCAGACACAAGTCAACTCCCCCTGCCCCAAAACTCTTTCCTCCTGCTCCTGGGTTCCCTTCCCAAGCCATCCATCCGGGGCCGGAGCCAGAACCTGGGGTTCATCCCCAACTCCCCTCAACCCTGCCCAGTCAATCACCTATCTTCCCCTCCCTATCACCCCCCTCAGCAGCTCTCCGTTGCTCTCCTAGCCACCGGCCCTGCCTCCCCACCCCACCGTCTGCCCTATAAGCAGAGAGAGCTCCGTGTCTAAAATGGGGTGCCTGCCTAAAACCTTTCAGTGAAGCCAACTATACCCAGAGCAGTGGGCTTCAGGACCCCCTGAGTGTTCATTTAAAACTGTTAATTCCCAGGTTCCAGCCTTGGAGTCAACAGTTTGATTAGGTCTGAGCACGTTGGTAACTCTCCCGAGAGGACTCTGCTGGAAGGAGGGGAGTGGACAGCACCATGAGACGCTGCCTGCCTCTAAGCCTGGTTAATGGCTTCCAAGGAACCCTGGATCTGGAGCCACCTGCCTCCTCCATCGGCCCACCTGCCTCCTCCACCAGCCCTCCACCCTTACCCACAAGCCTTTCTTCCCCACGTCACGTGTCCTGAAAGGAGCCCTCTCCTCTCTCTGTGCCTTTGTCCATGCAGCTCTCTGTGTCTGGGACTCTCTTGTCTGTCACCCACCCCTCTTCCACCTGGCGGCTTCTGTCCTTCAGAAAGCAATGTGGACATCTCTTCCTCCAGGCTGAGCTGGACTCAGCTCCCTGTACACCACGCCCTACACCTTGCACTATCAGAGCCTCAGAACCTGGATAAACCCTCTTCCCCTCCACACCACAAGCCCACCCCCCATGAGGCTGTCATTATGTCCTCGGGCATAGGGGCTATGTCTGTCCTGCTCACACCCATGTTCCTAGAGTTGAGCCTATGCCTGGAACATGTCAGTGTCGAATAGCTCACTGCTGAATGGAGCGCCTCACCTGGTACTCAAGAGCAGCTCTGATGCATAAATACAGAGAACAGAGTGGTGGGTGCCAGCAAGGAGGGGATGGGGGGTTGGGCAAAATGGGAGAGGGGGAGGAGGAGGTACAGGCTTCCAGTTATGGAACACGTAAGTCACAGGGATGAAAGAGACAGCATAGGGCGCCTGGGTGGCTCAGTGGGTTAAGCCGCTGCCTTCGGCTCGGGTCGTGGTCTCAGGGTCCTGGGATCGAGTCCCACATCGGGCTCTGCTCAGCGGGGAGCCTGCTTCCCTCTCTCTCTCTCTGCCTGCCTCTTTGTCTGCTTGTGATCTCTCTCTGAAAAAAAAAAAAAAAAAAATCAAAAAAAAAAAAAAAAAAAAAAAAAAAAGAAAGGGACAGCATAGGGAATATAGTCGATGGTATGGTAAAAGTGGTGTATGGTGCCAGATGGGGCCACACTAGTGGGGACCCTAAGTGCCTCACATATAGAATCCTGGAGAATCGCTACATTGAACACCTGAAACTGATGTAACATTGTGTATCAACCATAGATCAATGAAAATACATTTTAAAGGTATTACTTATTTAAGTCTCTCCATACCCAATGTGGGGCTTGACCTCATGACCCCAAGATCAAAAGTCACACGGTCTTCTGAGCCAGCCAGGTGCCCCAGAATAAAATTTTTTAATTTAAAAAAGAAAGAAGGGGGCGCCTGGGTGGCTCAGTGGTTAAAGCCTCTGCCTTCGGCTCAGGTCACGATCTCGGGGTCCTGGGGTCGAGTCCCGCATCGGGCTCTCTGCTCAGCAGGGAGCCTGCCTCCTCCTCTCTCTCTGCCTGCCTCTCTGCCTGCTCGTGATCTGTCTGTCAAATAAATAAAAAAAAAAAAAAAAAAAAAAAATTAAAAAAAAATAAAAAAGAAAGAAGGAAAGAGCAGCTCTGCCATCAAACTGCCTGCACTCAGATCTTAGCGTCTTCCCTGTCCAGATGGGGACCCTGGGCAATGTCACTCAGCCTCAGTGTCCTTACCTGCAAAGTCAGAGTCATGACACCTGCTTCAAAGGTTGGCATGGGGAGATGAGATGCCATACAATGCCCGGCTCAGCTAAATGCCACTGTCCCATGTGTGTTGTGCACATTTCTATCTTGGGAGCACAGCCAGTAGCTTGGAATTCCCGGTGGGCAAGGACGGCTCGTGACGGGCTCCTGTATCCAACCCCCAGTGCGTGCAAGGAAAGTGCGTGCGCGTGTGTGCCAGCGAGTGCAGGCCAAGGCCATCCCACCCACCGGGGGCACTGAGAAGCCTGCGTGGGAGGCCCACTCTCCCCACTCCCCAAATTTCAGGCTCAGCTAGCAAGTGTACCTTATACAAAGCCCTCCAGGATCTCCCCAGACCCCATGGGATCCCTGGTCTCCATCCCAGGGCCCAGGGCTGTTCTACCACAAATCTTTTTGTCCATGTATGACCTCCTACATGTGGCAGGTCCTCTCCAGAGTCCACAGCCTCCTTCAATGAAGCTCAAATGCACCTGCTCCAGGAAACCCTTTCTTGACCCACTGTGCCTAACCCAGCTCATGCAGGTCACATCTCAGGAATGAGCTCTATCGCCTGTGTTCCTGGGAAGCCATGTTTAAGTCGCTTTTCAGCAGAGTGTCCAACTCATGCTGGGCTCCCCAAGACCCTCCCAGCTTTAACACTGGCTCCATGTCCTAGGCAAATTAGGACGATTGGTTACTCCCCCTTTTCAGTTTCTGCATATATGTATGTACAATTAATATATTCATTCTTCCTCCTATCTCTCCAAAGACACTCCAAGTCCCCCTAAAGCAAGCACACTGTGTCAAGTCTTAGTCAGCCTAGGTCTCCCTCTTCCCCTCCCACCCACCCATGGTTCCCCCTCCCTCCTCCCTCCCACCCAGATCTGCCCAAGTCTCAAGGGTAACTGGCAGCCTTGGGGCCCTGCCCAGCAAGGCCAACACTGTAAGCCTTGAGGCTCCGGCCTTGGGGTGGGAGGAATGGTGGGTGGAGAGCAGGGTAAAAGAACGACATAGCGTGGGGAGGGCTATGGCACAACAAGGTGGCTACAGGGACAGGAAACCGTGAGAAGAGAGGACAGCCTCAAGACGCAGGATGTTGAGGACAGAGGAGAAAGAGAGAAGAAGGGAAGATGAGGGGCAGGACAAAGTCATCTGCAGGTCTGCATAAACTCCATGAAGGGCTTGGCCAAGGTGGCAGAGCAGGCCATCTCCCACTGACCACTTGTTCCATAGCTGAGGACCCAGAGTGGGGAGCCCCGGATGCAGGTGAAGAAGCATAGAGGGAATGTCCAGTCTAGATGTGCTGGGAGCCCCTTTCCCATCAGGGATCCAGGAGTCCTTTTAAAACTCGAAGAGGGTGGGGCTTGCCCTTAGGATTGGAGCAGCTGGTGAATCCTGGGAAAGAGAACCAGGAAAATGTGGCTTACCTTCAGCAGGTGTTGGGTGGTATAGAAGCCAGCTGGGCCGCTGCCCACCACACAGATCTGGGGGCCCTGCTCCTGCGTAGAGAACTGCAGCCGAAAGCCTGGTGGGGAGAGGGAAGGGATGGAGGCGAGATCAGCACTTCCCAAACCAACACCAGCCTCAGGCAGAAGCTGGAGCTTCCCAAGCTTCACCCCCATTTGCACCCTCCTCCTCTTTTTCCCCCAAAGCTTTGGCGTTTGCAAGATCCCTTACTTCATCTGAACCCCCAAAGACTGTCTTCATCCAGAGCCCGGGATTTCACCCATGAATTTCCTATACCCACTCAACAACCCCCATCACCCCTCAAGCTGCCCTGCACAGTCCTTCACTTTTCTTCCAGGGTTCCCACCCAGCTAGAATACCCCGTCCTTCCAACAGCCTCTAAACGATCCCAATTGTGGATCTCCCACAATGCCCGATTGTACCTCTTCCACCCATTCTCTCTCCCCACAGAAAGCTGCATTGCCCATGTGGACCCCTGTCTTTCCTATAGACCCCTGTTCTACCTCAGACTTCGCTCTCGGCTCCCAGACCTCCATATAACCCCCATTCACCGGGTCTCACACCTGTGCACCTCACGGTCTCTCCTTCTTACCTTTTTGTTGACACACATCTGACCGCACAGGCCTCCCCTGCCCCCGTACACCACGCCAATCTCGTCCGTAGGAGTGGCCCCTCCGGTTTCGCCCCTGGCCCCCTCTCGCCCTTCTCCAGCCCTGCCCCAGCTCCGCTCCGACCCCCACACTTGACCCTCGCCGGCCTCCCCGCGCTGCCATTTAGCCCTACAGGTAGGTTCCTGCTCCTACTCGGAGTGCTCCCGGCGGGAGGCGGCCGGGTCCGACGCCACGCCGACCAGTGCCACCAGCGCCAGCAACGCGGAGCCATGGCTGGGAAGAAAACCAGCCAGAGGACGGGATCCCGGAGACGCCCGGTGCTCAGTGCTGGGGCATCGGTGCCCCGCGCGCCTCCGGCCCCGCCCCCGACCTGCCCCCGCCCCCAAGTTCCGCCCTCCCACGCTCTGGGAACGCACAGCGTGGAGGCCACGCCCCCATCCCCGAAAGAATCCCGCCCTCAAAGGAAAAGCCCGCCTGCGGATCCACCCACTATCGCTTAGGGCCCGCCCCCAGGACGTCCAAGGCTTAGGGACTTAAATTTCTCCCCAATCCAATCATCTGGAGGGCTAGCGTTGAACGAGAGCGAATCTCCATCGCTGTTTCAATGCCGTCTGATGGAGAGAGCCAATAAACAAGGAGCTTACTTTACTTAGCCTCTCCCCCTCGAAGGCGCTCGTCGCTCTCTGATGACGCAAGCCCGGTCTCTTTTGATAGCGTAACCACCCCGCCAGGGCCTGGTTTCTTCCCAGCCAATCACGAGTCGAGTTCCAAAGGCGCCTCCCTGCCCTTAGCATAAAAACCACAGAGCCCGGAAGTCGGGGAAAAAAGGGCTCCTTTGGGGCCTTGGCAGCACGTGGCCCGAGTGCGGGTGTGACCCCGGCCACATGCTGTCCAGTTCGGACCTGGCAGCTTTTCTTTTTTTTCTTTTTTTCTTTTTTCCAGGCAGCATTTTAAGCCTTCGAGTTCAAGTTCCGCCTCACTCCGCTTCACGTAGGTGAAGAAATGGGAGGAGGAGCGGCTTGCCCTCGGTGCTAAGGACCGAGCTGATCCACCGCTCCTGTCCCAACTGGACTGGTACTAAGGGTGAGGCCGCTAAGGCACGGGTTTCGGGTGCAGAATTTCAGGGGGCCCCCCCCAAACCCCAGTAATTACGGTAAAAGATATTTTAATGCAAAATATATTGAGAGATCAAAATTAAAGACCACAGACTTCCCGGATGTGCAGGGTGCCAGATGCAGAACCGGATTCCAGGACGCTGGGATCATGACCTGAGCCGAAGGCAGATGCATACCCGACTGAGCCACACAGGCGTCCCTGCCTTATCATTTTTTGAAAGATTTTTATTGATTTGACAAAGAGAGAGAAAGCGAGAGAGGGAACACAAGCAGGGGGAGTGGGAGAGGGAGAAGCAGGCTCCCCGCTGAGCAGCGAGCCCATCGCGGGGCCCATTCCAGGACCCTGAGATCATGACCTGAGCCAAAGGCAGACTCTCAACGACTGAGCCACCCAGGCACCCGCCTTATCATTTTTTTTTTTTTAAGATTTTTTATTTATTTATTTGACAGGCAGAGATCACAAGCAGGCAGAGAGGTAGTGGGGGGAAGCAGACTCCCCGCTGAGCAGAGAGCCTGATGCCGGGTTCTATCCCAGGACCCTGAGATCATGACCTAAGCTGAAGGCAGAGTTTAACCCACTGAGCCACCCAGGTGCCCTCATTTTTTAATTGTCTTTTATTGAAGTCTAACAAACAGAAAAGTGCACAAATCACAAACATATACTGACAAGGTGTAAACATATAAACCAGCATCTGGTTCAAGAAATCAAGAAATGCCTCTCCTTGTCACTTCCCGTCTCTCCTACTGAGAAGTAAATACTCTTCTGGTTTTTACTAAGTCTTGTATTTTGTGCCTGTCCCACTAGACCAGGAGAAAGCAAACTATGGCTTGCAGGCCAAATCCTGCCTACCACCTGTTTTCCTACTCATGCAAGCTAATGGTTTTTCCATTCTTAAATGGTTAAAAAATTGTGAAGAATACTATATTGTGGCATGTGAAAGTTACTTAAACTTCAAAAGAAGTTTTATGGGCACACAGTTATGCTCATTTCTTTCCATATTTTCTGTGGCTCAAATGTGCTTTGAGTAGTTGTGTTTCAGTAGTTGTGACTGAAGCCATATGGTCCACAAAGCCCAAAATACTATCGGGGGTGGGGGTGGTGCTGGGTGGCTCAGTCGGTTAAGCGTCCGACTCTTGGTTTCAGCTCAGGTCATGATCTCAGGGTCATGGGATCAAGCCCTGCATGGGGCTCCAAGCTGGGTGTGGAGCTTGCTTGGAATTCTCTCTCTCCCTCTCCCTCTGTCCCTCCCTCCCCCCTCTCAAAAAAAATCTTTGCTGTACGTTCTGAAAACGTTAGCTATCATCAACATCAATATTATCACCTCCCATATACCTCTGTAAATTAGACCTTAGGTCTCTGTAGAGTCCAGGGAGGGCTTCATTCTCTCCTGTCACCTCTGCCTTCCCCCTCAAGCCCCATGCATTCCCAGCCCACATCCTTAGTGCATTGTTCTCGGGCTCCTGTGGTGCGGTCAGGTCTGGTACTGGGGCTGCCCACTCCCCACTCAGGCCCGGATCAATAACAATGAGTCATCGGTATGGATTAGATGGTTTTGATCATTAGCCAGGACTGTGCCATGGGAGCTTTTCTGACATTGCATTTTTTCATGTGGAGAATTAGCAGTTTGATTAATCCCATACCCGGACCTGAGGACCATTTCTGAGCTGCTAATGGATTTCAAAAGAGCAGTAATAACGTATAGCAAAGCAGCAGGCTGCAGAGGCTGCCAACCCTTTGCTGTTCCAAGAGGACTGCTTGGATCCAAAACTCGGCTCTATCGGTCCACCTCCTGGCAGGAAACAGATGGTACGCTCAGAAGGGCTGACTGAAAAGAGTTTAATGAAGGAACTTTGTACCGAGGTGTGGGCAGGTTCAAAGGAACGGGGAAGCACCCCTGGCTACCAACGCTGGAAGCCATTACCACCCCAGGCCCCGAAGGAGCAGAAGGAGGGAGCAGTTTCAGAAGTAGTGAGAGCCCCTCGCTGTAGGAAAGGGCGCCCAGCAGAAGCTGCGGTCTTTCGTAGAGGGAGGCAGGCTGGAGAAGAAGAGGGGGGTAGGGCATAGATCCGGGGGGACAGCGGAGCCACACCGGAGATGGGTTGTCGTCTGGGACCAGGCTTAGAGGGTGGCGCGGCCTGCTGTCTCACCTCTCTGTCCATCCCATTTGCCGCATTTAGCCGCCCCACCAGCAGCGCTGGCCTGCCCTCCACCCCGTCCAAAGGCTTCACTGGGAAACAAGGCAGTTGCGTGGTCTCAGCCAGAGATGATTTCGGCCCCTAGGGGACAGGTAGTTGGCAATGTCTGGAGACATGTTTGATTGTCACAACATGGGTTCCCGGCATCCCTGTGGGCAGAAGCTCCCTAGCGGTTCAACATCCTGGGATGCCCAGGACCGGGGCCCAGTGACAAAGAACAATCCGGCCATGTCAGTACTACCCATGTAAGAAACCCTGCTTTGAACGAACTGCTCTGGGCTCCTGTCACAGGCCTGGCCTCCTCCTCTGTCCCTCCGTCAGTCTCCAGCTGGGCCCATCCTTGTGCCCTGTCATTCAGCCACTCTTTAGGGTGGCCCCAGCCCTCGCTCCAGACTGCCCACTTCCGGCTGACTCTCAGTGGTGTCTCTAGCCCGCTGCCTCCCTCCTCTGGCTGGCATCGGTGACGCCCTGGATCCTTGCCTCCCTCCCAGGCTGCAGGCACTCTTCACAGACAAGCACTGCTCTTGACTCCAAGCCCTTGTACCTGCACCCTGTCCTCCTTCCTCTTCTCTCTAAGCCTGTCTGTCCTCCAGACCCTGAGCCCATCGCCCCCTCCAGCCTCGGCTACTCTCCCAGTAATGTCTCTCTTTGCAGTTGATACTTCTTTCAGGTCCGCCCCTTCTAAACATCATGGAACAAAGCAGACTTTTGCTAGAACTAGCCGAGGTCAAGCTCAAAGCTATTTACACTCTTATTTATGCCCTTATTGCCCCTGGAGTGCTCTCCCCACAAAACGCATACACTTTGATTTCCCTGATGTTGCAGGTGTTGGGAGCGGCTGAGCCTGTGGCCTGCAGAGGCTTCCCTGGCTGAGACACCCAGGAAGTCTGCCAAAAGTAACCTCCCCTTGTGGTCCCCTGGGAGAGGGCTCCTTAGCAGCCAGAGCCTCAAAGGACACAGGAAGAAGGAGTGGCCAGCCAATCATGGGCTCTCCTGGCACGTGGGAGGCCCTAACTGAGGGACTGACCCTTCTCCTTGGCTCCCCCTGCCCGCCCCCCCCCCATCACCTTCCCTTAACCCTACAGAGGCTCAGACACAGCAGGAGAGGAATCCAGCTGTTTAGCCCTGAGATAAGGTCGGCTGAGGTCCAAACTGACCAGAACGCCCAGCCGCTGTTACTCCTTTCTCCCGGATATCCCTTAAACCCCAGAAAAGCAAGCAAGGCAGGTTATCCCCAGAAATCCCAGCTGCAGCACTCCACCTCACTGGCCCACTCCACCACCACCAGCAACCCAGCCACCACACTGGGGGAGGGCCCAGGCCCTCCTGGGGTGAGGGCAGGCTAGCAGAAGCAAGAGAGCTAGGGTTGGGCCAGGGAGGGGGTGCAGGGTGACTGTGTGGCCCACCCCTCACTGCAACCCCACCAGTTCGGTGATGGGAGGGGTCTGCACCATGAGCTCCTCGTAGCGATTGAGAAACAGCCTGAATCGAGCCAGGTAAGAGTCCTCGTTGTACGGCAGCTGCTTTTCATGGAGGAACCCGGACACCATGGGCTTCACCTGCCAGGAGACAGACAAGAGGAGGGGCTGCTGAGCCAGGACTGGGGGCAGCCCCCTTCTCCTGCAGGGCTCTTCCTCCTCCCAGCCCAAGCTCCTGTCACCGCAGTGTCCCACGAGACTCTAGAGGAGCCTAGGGACAGGGGGAATTCCTGCCTCTCCCCTCCCAGGAGGCAAGGGAAAGGGGGGGGCTTCTCCCCCACCTCCTCCCCACCAGTGTGCCCAACTGTATGACAGTCCTCCTTGGCAGAGGGTTTAAAAGCTGTAGTTCCCTTTGCCAAGCACGGACTGCGTGCCCAGCATTTCAGATCCATCTCATTTCACCCTGAAAGCCTGCCAACAAGCACTGCTCACTCTCATCACCCAGGCGAGGAAGCAGAGGCTCCTGGACATTCAGTTAACTTGCCTAGAGTCGCAGTGCGAGTAAGGAACCCACAAGTCTGTGAGGGAAACGCACACCGTTGCTGGTGCACAGGGCTGGCCTTCAGGGGACCTCTGACCAGGCCAGCTGGGGGACCCGGGCTACACTCCCCTCTGCCCTCGGATAGTCCCTTCATCACAAGCCTGCCAGCCCGACCGCCACCAACCTTCAGACACATGTTGTCAGAGAGCCAGGGGAAGAGGTGGTGCTCCACGTGGCAGCTGATGAGGGAGTGGCCGAACGCCCAGTCCAGCACCGGCAGCCGGGGCAGGTTCAGCACGCCCAGGCTCATCATGTGAATCCGCCGGGGCTTCCTGTCCCGGGAAAACATGGGCAGCCCGATGTGCTGCAACAGACACGTGGGTCACACCCTTGGCAGAGGCCAGGCAGCCCTGGGCCCCCCCGCCCTGCCCCAGACATCCTTGCCTACCACCTGAGGACCCAGTGGGTCCCTCTGCCTCCCTCACTCCCACTCTGGCGGAACCTGGGGAGGCGAGAGGAGGTGGGGACTCTCCTTCTGTGCTCCGAGCTCCATCTCACCCATCTCTGGGCCTCTCTCTGCATCTCTACAAGGAGGGGCTTGGCTTGGACACCCCTTTGGACCCCATGGTCCTGAAACGCCCGTGACTGCCCACCACTCACTCTCATGCCTCTATGCCTTTGTCTCATCCTGGAGAGACCTTCTCTGCTCTCTCTCTTTTCACTAATCAAAATCCTGCTCAGGGTTCAAGATCAAGTTTGTGCAAATTTTGCATTCAACAAGTATGGGTAAGCGCCTCCTCTAAGGGATTCGGAAGTGATCGGGAGTGCCTGCTACAGCAGGACAGGGAGGGGGCAGGCGTCCGGGCAGAGATGACGTCACCATGGGCAGCATGGCCAGTACTGGGACGGGGGCGTGAAGGATGCTCTCACCTTCACGCATCTCGTCTTCATGTCCAGGGAGCAGAGACGCGTCCCCATGGAAATGGCCCTGGGTCTGAGTGCTGAGCCCCCAGCCTCCCATGAAGACCTCCCATCTCTGGCTCCTCCAGCCTCGTGGCCTGCACCGGGGCCTCGGTGATGGCCCACAGCTCATGTCATTTGGGCCTATCACAGTAAGTGATTAGGACCCTATAGGGAGATGGGGTCCTAATCACTTGTGTCTCCACAGGACCTCATCAAGTGCCCTAGGCAGAGAAGTTTCTTGAATCTTCCATCCCCGATCCACACGTGAATGGCAAATGGCAGCCAGCGGTGAAGAGAAGCAAACTCTCTACCTGAAACCCAGACTCTGATAACCCACAGAGAGGTGGGGGCGGGAGGTGGGGGGCCGATGCCTCTCTCTCTTTCCCTAGAACCCCGAGTCTAGCCCACGGTCCAGGTCGGGGAGGCCTCACCTGGAAGATGTTGACATGAAGGTAAGGATGGGCCAGCAGCGATCTGGTGACGAGCATGCACAGCAGGGCCGAGCCGGGGCTCCTGAAGCCAGACACGTTCAGAAGCAGCCAGTAGTGAGCGTAGAGGCCCAGGGAAATCAGGCCCAGCGTGCACACAGCAGACCTGAGCTCCACCTTCCTCAGACGCTCTGCCAGAGGGAGCAGAGTATGGGGGTGGGGGGGAGGTGAGGTTTAGATCCCACAAAGCCGGCTCCCTGCTGGCCCGTGGGTGCTAGCTAGTGGGCTAAATAGGGCGATCTATTCATCCTCACAGCCCCAAAAAGTCCATTCACCCCTCTTATGAATAAGGAAGTTAAGCAAGTTGACGAAGGCCACTGTGCTAAGAAGCGGTCAGTGCCATCCAGGGCTGGCACCAGAGCTGGCTGCTCTCCAGCCCCTCCTGCCGCCAGATGGTATCGCTCCCATACTATTACAGTCCCTCACCTGCAACACAGCACAAGGCATTCGGGAAGTATTTTTACATCTATGACCTCACGATGCCTTCACACCCTGCCTTGAGGACCAGGTAAGAACCCAAGTTAGAGCGGTCACGCGACCTGCCTATGGCCCTCAGCCAGTAAGTAGCAGAGCCAGACCTGGCCCTGGGTGCAAGGCTCCTTCTGCCCTGCCTGGCTACCTCAGAAAGTGTCTGGTCTTAACTCGGGGCTCCCAGCCCTTGCCCCCACAAGCAGCCTCCAGGAAGGCAGGAAGGGAAGTAAGGAACCTGCTCTGGGCAGGGCGCAGCCCCGGCGTACTCACCGACTGCCACCAGCGGGGTTATGATGGGGATCAAGAGAGGAGCCAGGAACATGTACACGAAGCGGTTGAGGCAAGGCAGCCGCCACGTGCTCGAGTCCCCCAGGCCCAGCACGTTGGTGTAACCGTGGTGCATCTTGACGTGTCCGTACTTGGCATACTCTGCGCTGAAGGACGAGCAGACCTGGAGGAGGGGTCAGAGAGGGCACCGGGGTCCGTGGCATGCATGGTCAAGCAGAGTGGACCCCCGCGAGCCTCAAGAACACCCACCTGCCCTGGGATCCTGCGTTTCCAGAGCCTTCCTGCCCTACACCCACATCTCTCCCCGAGCTAATCGGACCATCAGCGTTCGGGTGTCCACGACAGCGGAGTGGCAGCATCCACTTGGTGTGGCGACGCTGAGTGTTTGGAGGTGGGAGGCCAGCCCCAATGGCCATTCTGCCCCCGACTGCTCAGGCAAGCCTGCAAGCCTCAGCGGGCCATCGGCAGGATCAGGCACGACGCAGGTACAGCTCCAACTGCAGTGACGTGATGCCTGATGCTCTTGGAAACATCGTGTTGTCACGGGGCTGCTGTGCATTCGAAGCCCCCCCGCAGCAAGGGAAGGGGTGAGGAACGGTCTGTCCGTGAGGGTGGCACCCAGGGCAAGGTGCCCCGGTGGGGGGCTAAGTGTGAACGTCTCCCCTTGCCCTTGTGGGATTCTTCCGAACTGCCCGGGAGCAGCCACCGGACAGCAGCTCCAGCTCCGGGACTCCAACAAGGGCCATCATTCTGAAGGCAAAAGAGGTACAAAGGTGTTTCTTATGCAGATATATGCAAATTAAAATGCAGATGTCAGCCTCCTCCCATATTTTATCCAGGCTGTAAGATTTGGCTGATTTTATGGAAGAGGCTGCCCGCCTGTTTCCCAGTCCCGATCCCAGTGAGCCTCGCACCCCGTGTCCTGCGCTTTGCAGGGGCGAACCGTTCCATCTTCCAAGGCTAGCAGGTCAGCTGCCTTATGATCCACAGTTGACAGAAGCAGAAACAGACACAGAGAGAGGCCATATGACCACCCCCGGTCCCTCAGGAAGGTGGCAGAGGGAGGAGTGGAACCCAGAATCCACCCAAGGTAAGGCACAAGACCCCCGAGAAGAGCCACTGATTACAAGTGAGCAGAAACCCGGGCTTCTGGGTCCAGGTAGCAGAGGCAAAGCCAGAAGAAGACAAATCAGGGACGACATCGTCTCCATGCCCCGTCTGCAGGGACTTTCTCCCTTGGACTGAAATGCTGCCAAAATGTAGCTGGACACTTCCTCTGAAGGACACCGAGGGCCACAGCTAGTGACGTGACTGCCACGGTTTTACAAGAGACCCGTCCGCCAAACCAGCTCTGCCTGGGCCCCTTGGGAGGCGGAGGCTGAGAAGGTAAGTGTCGATGCTGTGCAGTCCCCCCGGGAGCAGGGGGAAGCGCTCTGCTCTCCCACGAGGTATCCGGCCCAGGCCTGCTGGTCTCCAGGGCACACGCCCATGGGGGCCACATGGGGGTCCAAGTTACCACCAGAGGCTTCAGCGGTGGGCTCGGGGGCTGCAGCTGGGATCTGGCAGGACGTCCTCCGAGGCCAGCCTGCCTCCGTCCAAGGACGGCAGTGCGTGTCTTGAACCCCAAGGTTCTACCCCGTGTAATCAGAAGAAACAACTGTTTTTATTTATTCTTTTAAAGAAATTATGTATTTTAAAAAATATTTTATTTACTTATTTGAGAGCGTGAACACAAGTTGGGGGGAGAGGCAAAGGGAAAAGCAGAGTCCACACGGAGCAGGGGGACTGACACAGGGCTTGATCCCAGGTTCCAGGACCTGGAGATCGTGACCTGAGCCAACGGCAGATACTTGACAAACTGAGCCACGCAGGTGCCCCACGCAGTCGCCCCAAGAAGCAACTGTTTTGAATTGCTCCTTCCGTGCTTTTCTGCTTTAAGGGCCCATGGCACCTGCAGGCTGGGGGGGGACAAAGTTGCCTTTCCTTCTGGCACAACAGGCTCCCCCTCTGCGCGCAGAAAGCAGAAGCCCACGGCATTCAGAGGAGCGTTGCCACCAACGACCCCGCGCCTGAACAGGACTGAGTGTGGTAAGAACTTGGCCCCCATGAGACACCCGGGTGGCTCAGTGGGTTAAGCGCCTGCCTTCGGCTAGGGGACTTGATTGGAATCAGGTCCCACATCAGGCTCCCTGCTCAGTGGGGAGCCTGCTTCTCCCTCTCCCTCTGCCTGCCGCTCTGCCTCCTTGTGCCCCCCCCCACTCTCTCTCTCTGGCAAATAAATAAATAAAATCTTAAAAAAAAAAAAAAGAACTTGGCCCCCAGGGATCTGGTGGGGTCCTCTGTCAGCCACTCAGCTACATGGCCAGACCCCAGGACGGAGGTGGGGGGCTGGGGGGGTGAGTTAGCTGCGTGTGACTCAGCACACACTTCCAGAGTCTGTGTGTGGTGGGCCTGTTTATGTGAATAAGAACAGATTTGGGGCTATTTCCATAACACTGGAATTCTTACTCCCATCTGGATGTTCCTTCCCTAACAGAAAGGAGGGGGTGGATTTGGGCTGGGAGAGAGGACGGCAGGCAGACCGCAGCGTGGCCCCTGTGCACGGACACCGAAGGGCAGGGGAGAGGCCCAGTGCTGCCCGGGGAGCTGCGAAACAGACTGGCCTGCTCTCCAGGATTAGGCAGAGGTCTTGCCAGAGAGGATTCCATACAGACACCCAGGGAGGGTTCCAGAAGCCCCAAGGCCGGTGCTGCTTCTTTCTTTCTTCCTTCCTTTTTTTTTTCTTTTTTTTTTAAAGTGATCTCTCGGGGCACCTGGGTGGCTCAGTGGGTTAAGCCTCTGCCTTTGGCTCCGGTCATGGTCTCGGAGTCCTGGGATCAAGCCCCGCATCGGGCTCTCTGCTCAGCGGGGAGCCTGCTTCCTCCTCTCTCTCTCTGCCGGCCTCTCTGCCTACTTGTGATCTCTCTCTCTCTCTGTCAAATAAATAAATAAAATCTTAAAAATAAATAAATAAAGTAATCTCTCTACCCAACCTGAGATCAAGAGGCACACACTCCACCGACGGGACCAGCCAGGGGCCTCAAGGCTGATGCTGCTGCTTGAGGTGGCCGTACTCTGTGCCCCTCAGGAAGATTTACGGGCCCCAATCTCTTAGCAGCACTCAGGTGAGGCAAGTGGCCAGAGTGTGCGTGGGGCAAGGGCCATTGTAAGTCCTCTTGCTAAACATCAGGGACCCCAAGACTCTCATCAGCCACTTCTTCACTTACCTGTCTGTGCACTGAAGCCTCTTCAGACCTCTGCCAGTGCCCAAAGATAATGAATAGCTAAGGTAGCAGTTCGAGAAAATCTATTTTCTGGATAGGTAATATGTTTACATAATTCGGAATTCAAAAAGCCCACAGTGACAGGTCTCCCTCCTACCTCACCCCCTGGTCCCATTTTCCTCCAGGAACCTAAGGGAGGCCCTTGATCTCTTACGTGTCCTTGAATATTTTAATTATTTTTTTTAAACAGACAATACTCTGCAGGATTAAAATGCACCCTGATAAAATTATGGTGCAGTCAAAGTTGGGTTATAAATAGGTCATTCTACTGGTTTGGAAGGGAGGGGCGGGACAAGACAGGGGATGGGCTGCCGGCTGCTGGAAAAGGAACAGGACAGGCGCGTGTGAGGGACAGGATCTGGGAAGGGGGAGGGGCGAGAGGAGCAGGAGGGATCAAGGACTATGACCAGGTTTTGGGGGGGGGGGGGGGCAGGCAGCTAGGGTGTGGTGGCTGGTGGCATCACTCCAGAGAGGGACACAGGGACGAGGGGGCAACAAGCACGGACCAGATGGGAAAGAAAGGCGCCTGGCTGTCCCTGGGCCAGCTGCTCTCAGGGAGGACAGGCCCTGGGCCCCCTTTGGCCCCTCTCTCACTGCTTCCCAGGAGCTGAGGCGCCCTTTCATGTTGGCTTCAGCGGAGGGGGGCCTCTGGGGCTCCCCGGGGCTCGGCAACAGTGTGTCAGATCATGTATAGGACACTCAGATAAATTCAAATTTCAGAGAAACAACCAGTTCTTTTCTTGTAGAGGCACATCCCAAATGCACCCCTGCCCTCTACGCATGAGGTACCCGGCACACACACACACACACACACACACGCACACACACCAGTCACAACAGCAAAGATGTCTGGAGATACGGCCTCGTGTCCCTGTCACGCTCTCTCTGTGCTCACAGGCTCACACCACCTGCTCCCTGTCACATCCCACCGGCCCCGTCCCGGGCTGCACCACGAACCACGAGCTGAGCAGCCTTGGCCAAGCGGCTGATCCTCCCAGACCGTGTTTCCGCATCTACGAAGTGGAGGTAATAACAGCTTCCACCTTACAGGGAGGCGTGCCCACTAAATGCAGTAATTCGTGTGAGGTTCCCAGGAGGCGCCCAGTAGGTGTCCGCTGATAGAATCGCGATTTTTATTATTTCCGTGTCATTCATGTGTATCTGTTTCCACACCTGACTCAGAGTCCCTGGGGAATGAGAAGCAGGTCTGGGTCACCGTTGTGTCCCCAGCACCCAGTGGAGGGCTTGGCAAGGAGGAGAAGCTCAGTGATGTGGGGAGCACTGCTTGGCCATTGGCACTCAGTCTGGACAGACGCTGTCCCACCCCCCCAAAGCCCCTCCTCAAACCGGCGTCCTCGAAGCTGGGCAGCCGCTGCTGGGCCCTTCCCTCAAGGCTTCGGTCCTCACCCTCGGGCGGCCATCCACACTCGCCTGGGCCTGCTCCGGGGTCCTCTGCCTCTGAGGGGCCACATGGGAGCCCACCGCGGTCCCCACCACCGGGAGCCGGGCTTTACAGACCCACAAGAGTCGGGATTGCCATGAGACTCCCTTCCTAGAGTCCTCAGGCTCCTCCTTGAAGGAGCCACACCAAAGCTGGGGGCAGTGAGGTGGGGGGCTGCTTGAAACTCCATTTGGCAGATCTACACATGATAAAATGGCGGAGACAGACAGACAGACACACACACACACACAGTACCAATGTCAATTTCCTGGTTTGGCTATTGAAAGACACTTACACTAGTGTCACTTATATAAATATAAATGTTATATAAAAAGGGGTGCCTGGGTGGCTCAGTGGGTTAAGCATCCAACTCTTGATTTTGGCTCAGGTCACAATGTGACGGTCATGGGATCGAGTCCCCAGTCGGGCTCCATGCTCAGCACAGAATCTGCTTGTCCCTCTCCCTCTGCTCCTTCCCCCACTTGCTTGACCTCTCTCTAAAATAAACAAACAAACAAACAAAGAAATACATAAAATCTTAAAAAAAAAAAAAAAAGTGGGGGGGCACCTAGGTGGCTCAGTCATTAAGCAGCCGGCTCAGGTTATGATTCCAGAGTCCTGGGATCGAGCCCCACATCGGCCTCCCTGTTCAACAGCAGGAAGCCTGCTTCTCCCTCTTCTTCTGCTTGTGCTCTCTCTCTCACTGCCTCTCTCTGCCAACTAAATAAAGAAAATCCTTAAATAAATAGATAGATAAATTTTTTTAAAAAAAGATTATAAATGTAACTAATGGGGGAAGCTGGATGAAGGGTGCACTGGACCTCTCTGTCCTATTCTTGCAAAGTCCTATGAATCTATGATTATTTAGAAACTAAAGTTTGTGGGTTTTTTTTTTCATAAAAGTATATTTTGTACTACAGATCTAGTTTTGCCCTCCAAATAAATTTTTTAATTAAAAAAAATTTAAAAATTCATAGTCGGGCACACTCAGACTAACAACCCTCAGGGTTCAGGTGCAGACAGAGGAAAGGTTAGGGAGCCCAGAAGAAAATAGCCACACTGAACTTGAGAACATTCAAGAATCAGGACCAGACTGGGGTTTCTGAGCTCTGTTTCCACCACTACACGGGACCCCAATGAAGTCGCCTGTGTGATACCCCCTCCCCCAGGGCAGAGCCGGGCTCCCTGTGCTTCCCGTGGACCAGCTGTGACTCCAGCCCTGCAGCACAAAGGAGACTTTAGAAGGAGGGTTTGAAGTTGAGACACACGTAAAGAATTTAGTAACTGGCTTGACCTGTTCCTCCCCACTCAGAAAGCATCTTGATTGCGAGTGAAATACAGGGAAGTTCTTAAAACCCTCTGATTTGGGGGCATCAATCCTTCCCAAGCTGCAGGATTTAAACCAAGGATGGCCCTGCCCCCCTCCACCCTGCCCCAGCCTTCCTGGGGAACGTAGGACAAAGAGGGGCAGGTGCTCCCGTGGGGAAGGCCATGACCATCAATGGACGGGGGAGAGGTTCAGAGGCTCACTAGCAAGAGAAATAGAACTTTCTCCTGCAGACCAGAAGTGGGTCTTCGGAGGGAAGTTCACTCCAGTGTGGGGAGCTGTGTATGATTGAGGTTACCTCAACGAAACAGCAACTAGAATGTCATCGCCCTGTCCATCCTGCCTGCCCCTCCCCCCAGATCCAAGCAGTCAGAAAGGGCCTGGCCCTTGTCCCACCCCTGGCTCAAGCCAGCAGACCCTGCGAGAAACCTGCCCAACGCTGGGTGCCCAGGGACACCAGTGACACTCGCTGACTCCTGGGGCTCCAGACTAGAGAACTAGATCATTCTGTAGTGATGATGGCTCCTGAGGGTCAAGGTTTGGGCAGAACGCCGGCAGCCGATGAGAGAAGGACCAAAGAGTGAAGATAACAGGACGTGGCAGAAGTGGGGAGTCAGGGGTCCAGGAGGGTCCCGGGGAGCGAGAACTTGACCTTTGTGCCATGCAAAGAACAGGGGGTGGGCCAGAGCCTCAGCAAACAGTGCCCTCAGCACACACACACACACACACACTCACACAGGCCCACACACTCACACACTCACACACTTGGTCTGTCCAGCTTTGCATAATGCATGAACTTTCTGTTCAACACGAACAGCACTAATGCACAGGAACAACAAAACTGCTAACCCTCTCCTTGCAGCGGACTTCACGTTCCCTCCAGAAAGAAAAAAAATAACAACCCCAACATTTGGTGAGAATCCAAGAGTCAGGCCCAGGCCCTAAATCCAGGTCTCCGTGGTCCCATTTAAGCCTCGCACGGGCTCCACCAGCCAGTGATATCATGATTCCTGTTTATCAGATGAGGAAGCCAACCATGAATTAAGTAACTTGTCCCCGGTCAGGTGGCCGGTAGGGCTGCGCATGTGGCTTCCCCTGCAGCCATGCCCCAAAGCCAGCCCCTGCCTAACTGCCAAGCCCAGCACCCTCCCTGAGAACCCCATTTGCCCCACTAATGCCAACAGTAGGGGGAGTCCCGCACCCCACACTGGAAAGCAGACCCTCCCCAGGGGCGTAGCCCAAACCACACAGTGTGGGGCAGAAAAACACATCCTGCTTCAGTCTCCACAGGAGGTAAGAACCAAGCCTCCTCCACCGCAAAAGACTCCTAGGCCTCTAGATGGTGACCCTTCATTAGCCGGCTTTCCCTTGTCCCTACATCACCTGCAGAGTCATCATCAACCAATACTGATGAAATGCCCACTGAGAGCTCAGTCCCATGCCAAGAGCTGAACCTACAAAGAGGTAAAGATGAGGCCACCGCCCTGGGGCTCGTGGGGACAAGAGAGCCTGCAGCCACCAAGCTGCCTGGGTCAGACACTGATTACACACCAGCTCTTCCGCTGGGGAGCCTGGGGAGTAGAGGGGTGGGGGGGTGGGGGTGGGGCGCTCTCCTCCAGCAAGCCCGGGCCTCCAGGGCATTCAGCTGTGCTGGGAACTTTGAGGACACAGTCATCTCTCTGTACCGCCAAATCCCCTGTCGTAACAGTCCAAAATCCACAACACCTACTCACCATGGCTGCCGCCAGGGCTCCTGGCGCACAGGACAGCTTTGAAAGTGCCACAGAGAGCTCATTCTACCCATTGTGTCCCCAGCTTCTCCCCTGCCCCTGACTACAAGCTACGGGACATCTGACCCCAGCTCCAGACCTCAGAGACTAGGGAGCATCAGCGCCCAGGGGTTCCCTGTGAAGGGAAGCCACTTGAAATGGACCCTGAAGACCGGGAACCTGTTGGGCTTCTCTTGTTGTTAGCACGTTAGAAATGTGTGCCGGTGGGAGAGGAGGGGAGGGGAGAAAGGGGGAATGGAGAACCCTAGGTAGGAAATGTGTAACTTTATGAAATGTCATCTGTGGGTCTGCATGTGCACGTAGAGGCCTTAATAAAGTAATATAAAGTCTGGGAAGCCTGGCTGTCTCAGTCTATTAAGCGTTTGCTTTCAGCTCAGGTCATGATCTCACCCAGGGTCTTGGGATCGAGCCCCGCATAGGGTTCCCTGCTCTGCAGGGAGTCTGCTTCTCCCTCTGCCTCTGCTGCTCCCCCTGCTTGTGCTCGCTCTTTCTCTGTCTCTCTGACAAACAAATAAATCAAATCTTTTTAAAAATTGTGTCAAGTTACTATTTGAGTTCATTGGTCACAGTAAGCCACAGCAGAAAAGGACTGCTTCTGGTGCCTGCTCTCATGTTTGCTCCTAAGGGACCTGGGCGGCCAGGTGAGGATGTACCTGGAAGGGTGCACCGAGGGGGCAAGTTGCACAGAGGAACCAGAAAGTCCTGACTCCAGTCCAGAGAAAGGACAACCTGGCCAGAAGCCTCTGGCTATGTCCGTAGGGGAAAAAGGTGAAGCAGAAAGAGGAGGGAACAGTTCAGGGGAAGCAAAGGTCAGGAGAGCAGGGGGCTCCTCAGGCTGGCTCTGCCTTGCCAGGCGTCAGAGGGGTGCACGGTCCAGAGCTGGGACACCGTCAGGCCCCTGTTCCCCCTCCCTCTCTGTCAGGGGTTCACAATTTACTCCCTGACTGTGAAACCAGGAAACCTCAAAAGTTGTAGCCGGGTCCACTGGGTCCTGTGCCACAGAGAGGCAAGGAGATGCCCCCTGGAGAAACAGGGGTGCCCAGGCCAGGTCCCCTGCCGTAGGGGTACGTGCACCCGTTCCTCATGCAGCTCTCCGCCCCTTCAGCGTGGACGCCCTCTGCCCTCTCGAGGGCCAGCCCAGTTAGGCTCACCTCCACAAAGAACAGCTCCCAGATCTTGCTCCAGCCTTTGGACTCTGTGAGCGCCCCGTGAGTGGCCAAGTGGCTGCCCTTGACAGTGAGTGTGTAGTGGCTCATCCCCAGGATGGTAATGCCCAGCCCCAGGGCCACGACGTTCTCAGAGCGCAGGCATAAGAACCCTGTATGGAGGAAGGAGAATGGGGATGGGGGGATGGGGGTAGGCAGGGTTTTCCTCCAGGTCTTGGAGATCTGGGACCAAATACCCTGGCCCCCACCCCTACAGCCCAGGCCAAAGTGGGCCAGGAGCTTGGGGGCTGCCACAGGCAGAGTGAGCCAGGTCCCAACCAGGAAAGGTCCAGGGGAAACCCCATCCCTGGTGTCCCCATGGAACATCCTCCCCTCCCCCAGTCCCTCTCATCCCTCTCAACTCCTCCTCCCCCCAACCCAACCGCCCTTCAGGCCCTTGGGCCTTCTTCCTCCTCCAGTGCCCCCTTCCTCTGGGGACTAGGGCAGGACACTGCCACCAGACTTTCGCATTTGGGGTGAACCCCTCCTTCCTGGGGTCCCCGACACGCACCATCTCCTCCATGCCCCAATCCCCAGCCTCTCCACCACCCTACCCCGCACCCCGCTCCGCGGCCGCAGCCCGGCCCGCTGTCACCCTGTCCCGTGTTCCTCACCGGCCGGCAAGGCGAGAAGGCTGAGCGCGAGGATGGCGCAGTCCACGCCGTGGCGCTCCCACCACGAGCTCGCCCTCTCCACGTCCCGGACCAGCGCCTCCAGCTCACCCAGCAGCGCCTCGCCCCCGCCGTTCCCCAGGGGGGCGTCCCGAGCCGCCTCCATGGGCTCCGCGCGCCCGGCGGCCACCAGAGCGACCCAGGAGGACTCGGGGACCTTCTGCGGCGCCCCGCGAGGCGCACGACGCGAGCAGGGGCGGGCCGGGGCGGAGTCACGCGCCAGCCGGGGACACCCGCCCTCGGTGTCACGGTGCGTGCTGGGCACCCGAGCGCCTCCTGCGGCGCGCGGCGGCCACCCGGCCCGACCCGGGATCGCCTTCCCCGCTGGAGAGACCAGAAACGCCGCAGGAGGAGCGGGCGGATGCGCGCTGGCGAGGAGCGAGAACCAGCGGGGGCTGGAGGGAACGCGGCGACCCACGCGGAGGAGGGTGGCGCGGAGACCCCCATGGAGAGCCCCCCCAGGACCTTCTCTGACCGCCTGACTTCAGGCACCTTCCTCGAGTTCTCCCGTCCCCGTACCTGCACCCTCTCGAGTCCGCTGTAGCATTTTTATCCCCCAGCCGTGTATTTTCTTAGTAGCGCTTAGCGGATTCCCACATGTGACCCGGGCCTGTCTCCACCAGCCGGCTGGTGTCTACCGACCCTTCCCTTTGCCGCTCTCGCTCGGGCTGCGTCTTTAGTAACTAGAGCGGTTCTTGGCACAGAAACGTTCTTGAATTTGTGGGGCAGAAAGTTCAAGGACTCACTCTTTCCAGACAGATGGGGTGTGGGGTCCCTCTGGTCCTTGACTTTAGCAAAGGTGACCCAGGGAGAACTGGCTCTCCAGTCTAGCGGAGTGAGAAACTCTAAAAGGAATAACCACAGAGGAAGGCATAACTCTAGAGAAAAGACACTCAGAGGTCATCATTCCAGGTGGATCCCTCTGCAATTCCACTAGCTCAGGGGCACTCAGGATCATGCAAGCAGCACCCAGTCTGTGCTCTGCAGACTCCCTTCCCAGCATCTGGGGCTCTGTTTGCCTTTTTTTGGGGGGGTTTACGTTCCCCCTGGTTTCATACTGGGTCCCTTTCAAAATGAGGTCTGGCATGGCAAGGGCAGCAGAATTTCAGAGAAGATCTTTGGGAAGGAGAAAGAAAAGCAGGAGGAGGAGAGAGGTGGAGGAGAGCCCTGGGAGGAGGGTAGGGACCCTAATGACCGACTCCTGCGGCCTACAGTGACATCTCCCTTCACGAGTTCCTATGAGCTTCTCCCTCCGATTCTGCGTAAAAGGGTAAGATTTCTTGACCAGGTCAGTGTTCCAAGGGCCTAGCATCTAATAGACCAATTCTCACCACACGTAGATGCGCACACACAGACACACACATGTGTGTGTTTCACCATTGGCCTCCACATCCTTATTAAGTTTTATGTTTGCCCACAACTCTGCAAGGATGACATCATCCCCGTCTAATCCATAGAGGCCCTGAGAGATGAACTGATCTGCCCAGTATCCACCCCAAAGTCACTAAATGACAGAACTAGAACTCAAATCCAGGGTGTCTCCTCCAAATTCAATTATCTTTTGTTTATATCAGATTATTTTTTAGGATTTATTTATTTATTTATTTAAGATAGAGGGAGAGTGAGAGAGCGAGAGAGAGAGAGCATGCATGAGCAGGGGAGACGGGGAGGAGGGGAAGGTCAGAGGAAGAGGGAGAAGCAGGCTCTCCACTGAGCAGGAAGCCCGACACGGGGCTCTATCCCAGGACCCTGGGATCATGACATGAGCTGAGGTCAGACGCTTAACTGACTGAGCCACCCAGGAGTCCCTTTATATCAGATTCTTAAGACAGAGAAGGAAGAGGTGTCTTTCCCCCACCTTACCCTACCTCCAAGTCCCTCCCTCCCAGATATTAGAATTTTCAGGAATAAGACATGTACAGTTTTTAAAAGCTTATTTGACATTAATATGCAGTATGATAATACTATTTTGTAAAGATGGAATTCCAGGGCTTTTATCATATAAACTAGGAAACTTCCTACCAAGGTAGGAAGAAAGTACCAAGAAGCCCCCCGCTTCCTTCTGGCCATCTAAGTGATGCTGAGTGTCAAACAGGGACAGAGGCAAATGTGTGTTAGAAGAGCTCCAGGAGCCAGGAATCCCCATAGGTGGGGCTGGCTGGTGGCCTCCCAGGAGAGATCAGACTTCATTTGGAACAGACTTGCACCTGCCTGAGAAGGAAGAGCACAAAGCATTCTGAGTCTCCAAGACATAGAGAGGGTTGGGAGAGCGTTAGGGAAGGCGGGAGAGAAAGGCTGGGACTAGGTGCTGGAGGCACGGAGAATGGCAGACAGAGATGGGGGCTTGTTCCTTCAGGCTTGGGGAGCCATAGCAGCCTTTAGATCAAGGGAGTGACTTGTGTAGTGTGTTTGGGAAGGGTCACTGGGCACAGTGGAGTAGCCCACTGAAGTGCAAGAGACTAATTTGGAGACCGTTTCTGTACCCTGAAATAAGAGGGTACTGAGGACGTAGATGGCAGGGGAGGGGCACTGTAGGAAGGGAAAGAGGGAAATCAAAATCAAAATCAGGAAGACTGAGGGGACCTGGGTGGTTCAGTCGGTGAAGCGTCTATCTTCGGCTCAGGTCATGATCTCAGGGTGCTGGGATGGAGACCCACATCCGGCTCTCTGCTCAGCGGGGAGCCTGCTTCTCCCTCTCCCTCTGCCACTCCCCCTGCATGTGCCCTCTCACACTCTCTCTCCATCAAATAAATAAAATCTTTTTTTAAAAAACCCCACAAAATCAGGAGGACTGAGATAGTTCGCCAAGGGAAATGTACAAATGGCTAATGAGCACAAGAAGAGATGTTCGACATCATTAGTCTTTAGGGAAATGCAGATTAAAACTCCCAATGAGATAACCCTTCAGACTTACTGTATGGCCATTACATGTGGGCAAGGAGATGCAGAGCAACTGACCTCTCATTCGTGGTTGATGAGAAGTCAAGGTGGTACAACGCTTTGGATAATAATTTGGCAGTTTCCTGTAAGGTTGAATACCACATTTACACTATGGCCCAACAATGCAGCTCCCAGCTACTAAACCAATAGAAATAAAAACAGGTGTCCACATAAAAACGTGTATCTCCGTGATCCTAGCCGCCTTTGTTCATTCTAGCCGAACTGGAAACAGCCGGAACCTCCATCCACAGGAAGGTTAACAAATGGATACATTGAAACTACACACCGGATACAAAGGAGCACCTGAAACAGGCAAACCGAGGAGATGAAGGTGTGGATGGACTGACGCGAATCCCACAGACCGAATGCCGAGGGAGGGAAGCCAGACAACACAGTACTGACTGTGTGATCCCCTTTCTAGGAATTTCAAGAACAGCAGGACTAATACATGGCGATAGAAGTCAAATCAGCAGTTGCCCAGGGAGGGGTGGGTGGGGAACGGTAATTGCAAAGGGACGTGAGGAAACTTTTGGGGAGGATGGAAATGTTCTGTATCTTGATCATGGTCGTGTTCACGTGGGTGCGTATGTTGCTCTAAAGTCATCCACCTGGACCGTCAAAATGAGTGTGTCTTATTAGACTTCACTATACCTTAGTAGAGTTGACAAAAGCAAAAACGGCTCAGGTCATGATCTCAGGGTCCTGGGATTGAGCCCTGCATCTGGCTCTCTGCTCAGCAGGGAGCCTGCTTCCCCCTCTCTCTCTGCCTGCCTCCCTGCCTACTTGTGATCTCTGTCTATCAAATAAATAAATAAAATCTTTTTTAAAAAATGACACCTTAAAAAAAAAAGCAAAAACAAAACAGGAAGGCAGATTCTCTTTTTAAATGGAAAGAGCACTATTAGAGCTCTGAACACAGGCATGTCCTAAGTATACCCTCAACAGAAATGCAAAGAAACGTGCAGGAACATTCAGAGCCACAGGACTCCAAATAGGCAAGCCCCTGGGACAAGTCAAATATCCCCCACCGGCACAGTGGTAAATAAAATGTGGACTGTATACAAGCCGAGGTGTATCACACAGTCCAGACCGAATGCTGAACTGAGCCAGACACAGTAGAACACAGATTCCACTGGATTCCATTCATATAAAATTCACAACCAAGCTTAGGATGGCTCTTGACCCCACAAGGGGTCCTATAAGGGTTTCTGGGTGCTGGCAAATGTTTTGTTTCTTGACTTGGGTGGTAACTAACACCCAGATCATGATGTAAAGATTGCACATGATTTGTAAAGATTCATGATGCTATACTGCTGTTTTCTATATATAGATTTCATTTTAATTTAAACATTTGCTTTGGTGGGGCGCCTGGGTGGTTCAGTGGGTTAAGCCGCTGCCTTTGGCTCAGGTCATGGTCTCAGGGTCCTGGGATCAAGCCCTGCATCGGGCTCTCTGCTCAGCGGGGAGCATGCTTCCCCCACCCCCCGCCCTCCTCTCTGGGTGCCACTCTGCCTTCTTGCGATCTCTATCAAATAAATAAAATAAAATCTTTAAAAAAAATTAAAATCTTAAAATATAAAATAAAATAACCCTTTAAAAAAAGGTTGCTTTGGGGGACCTGGGTGGCTCAGTCAGTTAAGCAGCTGCCTTCGGCTCAGGTCATGATCCCAGGGTCCTGGGATTAAGTCCTGCATTGGGCTCCTGGTCCAGCAGGAGCCTGCTTCTCTCTCCTTGCCTCTGCCTGCCTCTCTGCCTGCTTGTGCTTTCTCTCTCTCTCTCTGACAAATAAAAAAAATCTTAAAAAAAAAAATAAAAACTTAAAAAAAAAAAAGTTTGCTTTATTTATTTATTTATTTATTTAATTGGTAAGAGTTTTGCTTGCTTGCTTGCTTGTTGGTTTGTTTAAGAAGTAAAAATAGGAAGATAGATGTCACCCAGAAATCCAGCAGGAGTGAAGAAAGAAATCCAGCTCATGGGAGTGAGAATGAATTATGAGAAAAAGCTCTGGGTGATGGGCCAGCCAGGTCCGCAGCTTTGAGGCTCCCTGAAAGGCTTCTCACGACAGGCCCCTGGTGCCCCGGTGAGCAGGCCCGAGCAGGCTCCTTCGCCTCAGCCCACACTGGACTGCTCTCCTGCTGCCAAGGTAGAGACAGCCAGGGCTGGGGCCTGTCTACTCCTCCCAGCCAGCCTCCCCTAGACCTTCCTCCGGCCCTGTCCAGCCTCTCACCCTTCTGCATAAGACTTAGCATATGTGAAGAGCACAGCTTTGGGGTCAGACACGCTTGCCAGCTGTGTGGCTTTGGGTGAGTTACTCAACCTCTCTGAGCTTAGTAGCTTCATATATAAAACAGGCATTTTTTTTTTTAAGATTTTGTTTATTCATTTGACAGAGACCACAAGTAGGCAGAGAGGCAGGCAGAGAGAGAGAGAGGAAGGGAAGCAGGCTCCCTGCTGAGCAGAGAAGCCAACACAGGGCTGGATCCCAGGACCCTGAGATCATGACCTGAGCTGAAGGCAGAGGCTTTAACCCACTGAGCCACCCAGGCGCCCCAAACACAGGCATTTAGAAGAGTGAGATAAATATCAATGGACATTTTAATATTTTTTCCTGTGCCCCAATAGTCGTGCACACCCCGCTTTAGAGACCACTGACCCGCAGCCTGAGGTCCAAATTGCTCAGTTTGGCCTTTGAGAGCTGCCAAGTTCTAGCTCCTTCTCTGACAATTCCTCTGCTTCCGGCCAGACTGTCACTGACCTCCGAAAGCCCGAGATGCTCCTCTGTCTTCATTCCCAGGGTAATTGTTTCTACTCCTGCACTCCATCTAAACCCACCCATCCTCCAGGGTGCTGGTGACTTCTGCCACCCCTACAAAGCCTTCCCAATGTTGCCCTGTATTTCACTCGTGCCCCAGATTTCTTGAGCCCCTACTTTTTGCCAGGTGCTCCCACTCACGGCGTCTGTCCCCTGCTCTGGCTTCATCACCTGCCAGCTAGCGTTAGACACTGGTTGTCCCGCACTGCCTGACCGTGATCCCTCTCGTGCCCAGTGACCTAATCATAGGATTCAGCACGTTCCCGGGTTACCCGCCTGCATTAGTCAAATAAGCAGCAGTAGCTGTTGTAACAAACTGCCCCACACACCTCCGCGGTAAATACGACGCAGCTTCATTCCCTGCTCACACCACCATCCAATCCAGGCCAGCTGGCCCCTGTTCCAATGGGTGACTTGGGGGTTCAGGCTCCTTCCATCTGGTGATGCCCCTGCCTCCAACACAGACCATAATGATGTCTGGGGTGGTGAGGGGCGGGGGAATGGTGGAAGAGAAAACATGAGAAGACCGTTTTAGCTCCACGTCTGGGGATGGTACACATCACTTCCATCCACGTCCCGCTGGCCAGAATTGGGACACGCAGCCCCAACCTCAGCACAAGCAGACTTGGGGCCCCTGCCTTCCTGTGCCTGGGGAGAGAGGGTCATCCAAATAGCAGCTCTGACCACAGCCACTGAGGGCGCGCACCACACACACACCTTCCTTATGTTTCCCTGAGCTACCTCTGTAACCTCCAGCCCACCACCCAACACACACTCACACCCCCTCCTGCCCAGCACAGCACCTTGTTTACCAGCTGACGGACAGACCACAGACCGCGTGAGTCAAACCAGGCTGCCTGAAGGAGAAGGGGACAGGGCTTGGCAGGGACACGGGTCCTTCCTGTTCTTTGGGCAACATCCACTCCCTGAGGCCTCACACTATGTGTGGCACATAGTAGGTGCTCAGTAAACATTCGTTGAATGAGTGAATAGGTGTATGAATGGAAAGATTAGGAAAACACGCTCAGGAGAATGGACAAAGGAGATAAAAGTTTTTTTTTTTTTTCTTTTAAGACATTAGATGATGAAGAAGACTCTGGTCCAAAGTTGAGACAGGTGAGCTCCTCCCAGGCCCCAGTGGACGGGGTACCCGTGGACCTACTTAGGCAAAAATGGGTTGTGTGTGTGAAGGGGCGATGTTAGCTGATGCTGGGTTTGGCCTTCCTGGGACCTCTGGAGTTCCCCACCCTGGGGCAGCGATGATTCCTCCCTTCTGCAATCCACGTCTTTATTTGCTGGGGTTCATTGGGGTTAATTATCATTGTGGTTGGGGTGGGGTAGGAAGGAGCCTTGCCCCAGCCCCAGGCCCTGGAAGGGGATCATGAGAGTCAGGGATAAGTTTGGAGATCTGGAAGGATGGTCCTGGGAGGTTGGGGGACATGGGGTAGATTAGAAAGGTACCTCCCACCAGCAGTTTAACCATTTTTAGGCTCCACGCCCAGGTGGCCGGTTCTGTAAGACTTCCTTGTCTTTCACCCATTGGTGCTACCCCCAAGATCATCAAAGCCGGGTGAGGGCCGGCTCTAGGAGGCAAGTAGCATTATTCACAGGGGTGGGGCCGAGCGCTCTGGGGAAAAGTGGCCGGCCCGTGGCTCAGATCTTGATCAGCTGAGAGTGGGACTGGCATCCCAAGCTCCCCCGGCTCCAGCAGGGCAGGACCACATCGACGGGCCGTCCCAGTGTCAGCCTCACCTTCAAGGACCCTGGCCTGCCACAGCGACCGGCCGTGCGCCTCCCATCTTCTAGGCCGCCAGCTGATCTGCAGGGACGAAGCCAGGTTGGTGATGGCCCCAAGGGGCAGGTCAGGGAGAGAGACAGGTAAGGGAAAAGGGACCGGCCTTGAGCTGGTGGGGATGCTGCTGTCAGCCCATCCCCACCTGGCAGGAAAGGACACTGAGGCCCAGGCCACCTTTCCAAGTTATAGAGCAAGCCAGGTCCTTGCAAACCCAAGGCTGGAACTGTCAGCACCCCAGACTCCTGACCAGTGAGGTTTTCCAAGGGACACTTGGTCCCTCCCCCCTGCATCAGTCCAGCACCACAGTCCAGTGTGTTCAAGTGGCTCTGGGATATACATTAGCTTGAAGGGTGTGTGTTGGACCTGGTAGGCCCAGTGCCAAGGCTGGAAGGGGAGTGAGGGCCACGATTCTTGCATGGTGGGGAGGCAACTGAGAACAGTATGTACAGCAGGGCTCTGGACTCAGACATACCCACGGTCCCATTCTTGCTGTGTGACCTTAGGTTAGTTGCTTGACCTCTCTGAGCCTCAGGTTTCTGACAAGGTGACTTGGAGTGGATGAGGGTGATACTCCCTACCTTACTGGGTTGCTGGAGAGAATAATAAGATCATTTCTGTACTAAGCCATTCCTTGGGCTACTATAACGATAGCATTATTGTTATGCTGAGTATCGATATGATTTAAATCTAATATGTATTGGTATCAATAATGATACTAATAAATGGTTTCCATTTCTAGCGAGCAAAGGGCCCAAACATGTTCACTCCCTCTGTTTCACTCTCCTCCTTGCCTTGTTTTTTTTGTGTGTGTGCACATGCGTGTGTGTGTATGTGCACAGGCTTGCACACACGCACAGAGGAGGGCTGGGGTTCAGGGTCATGATGCCTCCTCCCACTTCTGCTCTGCAAATACCGAACAGGCTGTGCAGGAAGTGTGGGAACATGGAAAGGGGAGTTTGGGACGATCCAACATGTCGGTTCTTGGGGCCTCCGGCTCAGGGATGCCCAGGCCTGGCTCAAACCCACTGGGCCCTCCTCACCCCCAGATTTCTGTCTGTCAGGCCCCTCGCTGGAGCTCCACCTACTGGGGGTAAAGACCCGAGCTAAGCGCTTAACATAGTTTATCCCCCAACTGGCCTACTATGTGGGGTTTAATTATCTCCACTCACAGGGGGAAACTCAGAGGCTTGGGAAAGCAAGCTAGCCTTCCCAGCAGGTGGCAGAGCCGTGCACCCCAGTTAGACACACTGGCCCGGAGGAAGTTGCCCACCCAGGCTCCTTGGTAACCTGGTGGCCCCCAAATGGAGATTTGCCTCTACCCGATCGCCTTCCTTCTGGGCCATTGGTCCTTCTCCCCCTACCGCCCATCCCCTGGAGTTCTGACCCCACCAAACCAGTCACCCAAAGAGAGTTTGGAGAAAGCTTTGTGGGAACCCCAAATTCAGGGCAAGGGATGGGGTGAGGGGCGGTGGTGTGGGTGGCTGGAGCTTCAACCTTCCAGTCTAAAGGAGCTGAGGCCTTAAAAATAATAGATGGGAGAAGGAGTCCAAAGATAGACAGTACACGATATCGTGGAGCCCTCTGGTGAGTGTGTATGCACACACATGCACACGCGCACGCACACACACGTGTGTACCCTCACTTCTGGGAAACTTGGAGGAACTGAAGCAAAGATAAATGAGCAAAACCATGGAGACACACAAGTACACTCAGCTCACAGATAAACACAACCTTCCAGGAGCGCTTTGGTCCATGACACTGTGTCCGGGCAGAGATCCACACCAATGACGTCACCCACATTTTACACACACACACACACACACAGGTGCGCACAAAGGAGAGCAGTAGGCAGCAGATTTAGAGGCAGAGCAGGAAGGGGGTAAACAGGAGTGAAGCACGAGGGGGAGGCAGCAAGTCCTGCCTGTGCCACATCCTACTCCCCGCGTTCTGCCCACAGAGCCCCTGTTCTGACCTGCGGAGCCCCTGAGCTGCCCTTGTGCCAGGTGAGAACCTGGGGAGGTGGCTCAGTGAATGGGATAGAAAGAGCCAGAGATCGGGGTTCGAAGCCCACGGCCCTGACACTTGTACCCTCACCCGCTTGGAGAAATGACCTAACCCACCTGAGTCCCAATTTCCTTCCCTGTGAGGCCGGTGGTGATACCGTTCTCAAGGCTTTGCCGTGCCCAGTGCGTGAAAGTGCTAGATCTATGCTCTGAGAAGGCGGCTGGCCATGAGCAGCAGAGCAAATACACCAGAATCGACCCTGGTTTAGGCACTTCCTAGCAGGTCGTTTATCCTCCTGAATGAACCTCAGTTGCCCCATCTGTGAAATGGGGCTAGTCCAGAATCCCTTCCTGCCCTTGCCACTTGAAGAGACAATGTCGTGAGGGTGCCATGTGCTGTGACTTTGTGGGAAAGGGAAAGCCCCCAGGGGCAGAGATGGTGGGGGTCAGGGCCCAGCTGCTGTTGGCCCCTCCCCCACTTCTCCCAGAGAAAGCCCCTTCCTCCACCCATTAGGGCCCCACCGACTTCTGTCCAGGGTCCCGTGGAGCAACTTCCCAGGAGTGTGTATATCCAGAGCGGGCAGAGGGTCCCACAGAAGGCTTGCCCATGTAGACCCTCCCCCACCCCCCACCTGCAAGCCCACGGAATAAGGAAGCCTGAGAAAGAGAGCGTAAAACTGGGATTTATAGCCTTAAAGGATTTCCAGGGCTCACCACACTGGCAAGCCCCAAGGGCCTTTCTCTAAAGACCAGGTTGATGGCACTGAATGGACTTGCCAGAAGTTTCCCCACCTCAGGCTCCAAACCCATCAGACTTAGTCATTCGGCTATAGAAACCCAGGGAGCAGCTGGTCCAGGCCAGACGGACAAGGAGTCAGGCCCCGTGTGTGCTCTTACAGGCTGTGTGACCTAAGCAACAACCCAGTGTTCTCGAGTCTCGGTTTTCTCCTCTGTCAAATGGGTTCATTGACCCCCTGTAATTATTAAATGAGACTGTCATGCGAATGCACAGAAATCACAGATGTAAATTGCTGACATACAGCAGGTGCTCAATAAATGCTCAGCATCATGATGAGACATGCCCACAGCTGGGAGCCAGCCTGTCTGGGTTGGAGTCCTGGCTCCACCACCTCCAGCAGTGTGAGCTTGGGCACGTTTTACAAACATCTCTGTGCCTTGGTTTCCTCCTTTGAAAACCAGGAATAACAAACAGTGTCCGAGACTGGAAAGGTTTGGGCCACACCAAGTGTTACTGTAGGGACTGTGGATGGGAGGTGAGACCTGTGGAGGTGGGACTTGGGGCGGAGACCAGTGCTGCCAGTCTGCCCGGTGCCAGAGTTATCTCACACAATAACCACCCCCAGGTGTGGGGTGAGGAGAGGAGGGTCTACAGGGTTCCGGTTCAACCTAAGACATGGACTGGACCACATTGGGAACAGGGACAGGGAGCCTGGACTCATGGGGAGACAGATTGAGAGACAGCAAAGGAAAGTTGTTCCTCTCCTCACAACACTTCTGACTCCATATGGGGGTTCTTCCCACGCCAACAACCAATTCTCCAAGTCTGGACATCAACCGTCCGGTCATTGCATTCAGTTCCGAAGCTGACAACAGGGGTGAGTGTCAGACTCCAAAGGTCCCAGGGCTCAGTCCCACAAACACACCCTCACTTCTGACATCCCAGGTCCCCAGGCTACCCACACTTCTGTCCAACTTGGCTAAAAATGGGGGGGGTGCTCCCTGAACCCGCTGCCTCAGCTTTTCACAGAGCTGAGAAAAGCACTTTTCTTACATTTACCAGTTTATTGTAAAGCATATTATGATGGGTCCTTTTAAACAGCCAGATGAGGAGATGCGTGGGGTCAGGAAGGGTCCCGAGTGCAGGAGCTTCTGTCCTGCGGAGTCAGGGACACCACCTTCTCAGAACATGGATGCATCCATCAACTTTGACTCAGCTCTCTGAACCCCAAAGAGCAGGGTGCTTCTGGAAGCTTCACTGTGAAGGCATGATCTATCATTAACCCAATCTCCAGACCCTCCACCTTCCCAAAGGACGGGGTCTGAAAGCTCCAAACTTCTAGCCCTGGTGACCAGTCTCCACCTGAAGCTGTCTGGGAGCCCACCCAGAGTTGCCTCTTTTGGGCAAAAGATGCTCCTCTTACCCAGGAACTTCCAAGGGACTCAGGAGCTCTGGGTCAGGAACCAGGAGCCATGACCAAATATATATTTCTTATTATGGGACCAACAGCAAAGGAGTCTGAGTCTGAGGTCTAGAGACACGAGGCAATGGAAAGAGGAGAGAGGAGAGGAGAGACTGAGCAGGACCCCCAGTGTTACAGGGAGAGATGGGGCGGAGACACTGAGAGATAGAGAGACAGGCAGACTCTCTGGTCACGATGAAATGTTTCTCAGTCTTGTTCTCCCATCTCAGTTGGCTTTTGCCTTCCCAAACAGCTCCCCAGTATCTTTCCCATAAACCAACCTGTCCTCTCTCAGCCCAGCCCCTCTGGGCAGGTGGGTCAGCCCAGCTGCTTGGGTCACTGAAGTTGCCAGCATGGCTGAGTCCATCCGCCCAGGACTAGGCATGTCCAGGACAAGGGGACCCAAGACCAAAGACTGCCCCCACCAAAGGTTTCCATTTCTTGGGAAGCCAATACGCCATGGGTAGGCACAGAAATTTGTCTCTGAGGCCTGGTTTGTCCTCTTGACCTTTGGCTATTTGCACTGTTGCTCTGATCCTCTGTTCTTCCACCCGTGACATAGAGATAATCATCGTAACACAGTCCTTGCCTTACAGTGTCGTGGCTTTAGTCTAAGGGTTAAATATACATATAACATGCTGACACCTTATAATCTCTCAACATTAATAGTAAAAACATGAAAGCTTCCCTCTGGGGATAGGGGGGCTGAAGGGACCCAGGTCAGGGAGCCTGAACTTTCCTGAATTTACTGGGACCTAAGAAATGTCCCAAAACCTCTCTGGTGGCCAGTCTCTTCATCTGTGGAATGGGGCTCAAACTCCTCACCTACTTACCTTACAGGATTAGGGGAAAGTTTTTGATAAACTCCCCTGTGCTGACAGTAGCATAATAAGGCCAGGCCAGTGGGCCTGCGATTGCCCCTCCAGGAAAGATGCCCAGCTCCTGGGGTACCCCAGGATTCCTCGGGGAGACCCCCCCTCACTGGACAGTGGCCCATCCTTGGCTAGCATTCCTTAGCCAGCTGCTGGGATGAGGACGCCTTCAGTGCTGTCTCCAGGAACTAGTGTGATTGGTGGGGTTGACATAAGGGGGTCAGAAAAGCAGAAGTACTCCCTGGAGGGACGTAGGATTCACCTGCTGGGTCGGGGGGGGGGCACAAACGCAGCGAACTGCTCATGTGCCTGAGGCCACCGACAAGAGTGATCATTACTCGCTGATGTGTACTGAGTATCAGGCCGTTTGCTAAGTGCCTTATCTTCGTTATCATTCCATGATCGTTTCACCTCCCAATGATCCATAGGGTTAACACTCTTATTATAAGGAGTTATAATCACCTATTTTATTTGAGGAAATGGACTCAGAGAGGCTGGGCATCTTACCCAAGGCCACCCAGCTGGAAAGGGCCAGAGCCAGTTTTGCTGCCCGGATCTGGTTGGCTGTCTGCTGAGTCCTGCCACCTCCCATACAACCCAGGCTTATCTCAGAGAAGGTGACACAAGCATGCCCTGGGAGCACAGGACTCTCACACTGTACCGGGACTGGTCAACACAGGGACAGGAGGCAGATGGCACCATGGAAGGCATCAGGATACCGAGGGCCACTTTGCCCACTTGGCTGCTCTGTCACTCCGGCCAGTCCCTAGTCCTCTGGGCCTTAGTTACCTCATCAGCAAACTGAGGTTGCCCCACATACCCAGAGGCCCTTCTTGCCTCTGATTCATTCGGACACCCCCATTTCCTTCAAATTAGTGATCCCGTTTATGATGGAACTTCAGAGCAGTCGAACTAAGCAGTTGAACGTCTTAGCTTGGGGTCCCTGGACCCCTAGGAGCTCCAGAAGCCACCTGGAATGAGGAGCAGAATTGCAAATGCCTGTGTGTGTCTGGTCGTGTATTTTTCCACGGGAAGTGTCCATATTATGACCAGATTCTCATCCCTATAGGCAAAGAGCCACTGATCACTCTCCACTTTTAGAATTGCCCTAACCTCGATGTCAATTTTAAGGGGAATGGGTTGAGAACGCTGAATCCCTACCATGTAAAATTCTTCCCTTCCCTGTGTTTAAAGTCCCCTCAGACTTCCTGCACCTGCACCTGCTCCTGTGTCCCGGATTCCACCCTCCGGCCACGCTGACCCCTGGAGACCCCAGCCCCCAGTGCTTCCGATTAGCCTCTGTCTCCACGCTGAAGCTCCTATCCGCTGTCTTGTTACTCGGTCCTCACCCCCATGTCCTTCCCAGGGAAGCGCGGCGCCAAGACCGGTGGGTCTCTCCTGAGGTAGGTGCAGTGACCAGGATGGCCGGTAGAGGTCGCGGGGCGGGGGTGACCCTGTGGAGCCTCGAAGGACAGAATTCTGCCCCCTTCTTAGCCTGGGGGTTAGGAAAGTGTACCCAAAGACAGGAGGCCCGTGTTCTGGGTCCAGATCTTCCCCTCAGTAGGCCTCAGTTTTCCCATCTGTAAAGTGGAACCCCAGTCTAGTGGAACCCTAGAACCCCAGAGGGTTGCTAAGCAACCTTTCTGCTGGGACATCCTCTGGACATTTCTGATTGATGCTGGAGGAAGGGAAGTGTCTTGAACTCCCTTTGGCAGAAGCATTTGACCCAGCAGCCTTAGGGAATGAAATAAAATGACTCAGGGGGCCCTTTCCCAGACCTGATTGAGCAAACAGAGGCCACTGTCCTCCAGCTTAAGGGGAAGCCTTACTCCCTTGGGAGAAAGGAGGGTTCTAAATAGTGCTGCCCCAAGAGCTGTCTGGGGCTGGAGAGGGAAATGGGGACCACACTTGTGGCCTCCCAGGCTGGGCAGGGGCCTTGAGGTGAGGCCTTATGGGGCTTGGGAGGTGGGTGGCAGCCTCCTTGGGTACGGCTTCTGCCCATGTCCGGAGAAGGCCACACAGACTCCAACAGGGAGGGAGAATGGGTCCTCCTGCCTTCAGGAGCTGCAGGATCTGGGAGCAGGACTGGAACCCAGACCATCCATCCCAGTTCTTCTGAACACTCTCTCTACCAAAGCTCCAAATTCTGGGCCAGAGAGAGCAGGATGAAGGATCCAGGGATGAGGGAAGACTCTGCAGGGGTGCATGAGGGGAGCATGACCAACCACCCATCCCTAGACTCCCCCCTCCAGGGAGTCCACGAGGACCAAATCCTCTCAGGTACAAAAAGACCTTCTCTCGCTCCCACCCCCGAGTGATTAAAGAATGAGACACAGGCGTGACAATGATACAGAACATTTTCTACAAAAGTTGTAATGAGCTTGCAGGAGGGGCACTTTGTAGGGCAGTGGGAATCCCAGAGCCTGCCCCACCCCAGCACTGGGAGGAGGCTGAGGCCAGGACACAGACAGGGGACAGGAGAGAAAGGGCAGCACCTGGGGCTCTGAGGAAGTCGAGTCGGCACTTGGGGGTGGCCCCAGGCCCAGGCCAAGAGAACAGGGAAAAGGACTGGGGTGGGCTTAGGGTGGCAGTGGCAGGCGGCCAAGCCTGCAGCGTGGGAACAGAAACCACTTCCACCATGGCCCCTGCTCTGGGCAGACCGGACGCACCAGAGGGAGGCCTGTGGCATTTTCTGGGGGTTCTCTAGTCCCCTGGCCCAGCCAAGGGGGCCCAGGAAAGAGACGGGGCTATGGCAGTGCTCCCAGTGGGAGCTGCTTCCTAAGCTGAGGGTCCGGAACGGATGAGGGGCACACTGGGGGCCCCCCGAGTACCTCTCCCATAGCCATGACCTCAGTCTGGTTGGAAAACCAAGGACACCTGTCTGAGGACCCCCTGGGGCTGGCCTTTCCCCTGGTCTCACTGCTGTCGCAGAGGAGGGACACATGCGGAGCTCGCACTGACACACTGCCCACCCAGAACCACACAGCCGCCTGGCTGCCTCCCCACCAGGAGGCAAATCCACCAACCAGCCCTCAACACAGACACACATGCACAGAGTCCTGGGGACCCAGGGACAGCCAGCAGCTTAAATCAGCCACATCCTCAGGCTCTTCCACTGTCCAGATCATGCGACTGTCCCCCAAGAGGCCAGACACCCAGACGTGCCCACTCTCTGCCTGTCTCTGGCCTGGGAGACTCAGAGGCAGTTGGCGGCTGCCTCCCTCCAACCCACAGCTCGCCCACCAGGCCTACGGGCCCTAATACCGCAGCTCACTGCTCTAGCACCTTGTATCTACTGCCCTGACCCTCTGGGGTCCCTGGAGGGACCAGGCTGGAGGCAAGGGGGAGGAGGGCAGTGTGAGGAGGGCAGAGTCAGGCTGGGCCCCGCCACAAGGTGAGCTGGTAAGGATGCTAGGCCCCCCCACCCCCCCCCACCCCCGCCTGGCACTCCAGCTCCCCAGCATGGCCAGCAGGAGAAGGAGAAGGGAGCTGGCTGTGATTGGGACAGGGGTGGGGACTAAAGTCAGGACATTTGGCTGAAGAGTCTAGCCAGGAACCTCCCCTCTAGGATGTGTGGGGGGAGGGGAGGCAGCCCAAACTCTTCTCTTCACAAAAACGGAGGAAGTGAGCAAGTCTCCAGCCTGAACACAGCAACAGGACCTTTGGAGGAGGGGTGAGGAGAGACAACGGCCCCTGGGCCCTGGGACAGGCCATGCCCACCCCTCACACTCCCATTGAGCTCTAACGAGCCTGTTGTCTATTCCCTGGGGCTCCAGCACCCCCCTTCCTCTGGGGCTGGCCTCCCACAAATCCACAGTCCTTGGGGCCATTTAGATGGGGGAGGCTCAAAGGCTCTGGGACCCCTTGCTGGTACCTCCAGGCTACACGTCTGCCGTGGAGTGTGGACAGGCTTTCAAAGGAGAAGACCACATGGTCTTTGCTCCTGGGAGGAGGGGGTGGCTTCAGGGCTGGCGACTGTGAGGCCCTCATGGCCCCACGGTGGGTTGTGGCAACTTGCAATTAATTCATTCTGGTCTGGAGAGGAGCCTCCTGCTACCTGCAGAGAAAGACACAGAAACAGACTTCAGGTAAGGGCCTTCAAGACCATTTTAAACCAACACCAGCCTTTTGGTCAGGTAGTCCTCTCCTGACAGGCTAATGGTCTGGGATGGGGCCCCTGGCCAGGGGGTGTCTTCCCCATCCCCGGAACTCTAAACCAGCCTGCCTCCCCACACCCACCCCTGCCCAGCTGCGCAGGGTAAAGGCCATAGACACCAAAAGGAGGCGGCAGCATTTGCTGGGCTTGTGGGATGCCACGAGAAAGGGGTCGGGGGAGAACCAGACCACCAGTGTGGTAGCAGACCTGAGCTCCCCCTGATTGCTTTTGAACGTGACGGCTCTCCTCCCATGGGAGTCACGAGGCTCTGGAGCCGCACAGACCAGGGATCAAAGCCCAGCTCTGCACCAGGCTGCAGCAGGACCTTGGCATGAGCTGCTGGAACCCTCTGAGCCTCCACTTGCTCTCCTGGAAAATGGGGTGACGCAGCCCCCGCACATGAGGGCTGGGGAGGACTCAGTGAGAGGACATGTGGAGGGCCGTCTCTAAAGGAGCCTTTTACATTAGCTGGGATAAGAAGGCCTCCAGTGCTCATTAAATTGACGGCTTCTTTTTCAGAACTGGGTGAAAACAAATTAAGTGGAACCTCTTGTCTTTGATGAGGGCTTAGATTTTAGGAAATAGGGTATTACACACACACACACACACTCCTGAAAAGGCAGATCCTCCCCACCCCCTACCTCACCCTGCCCCACAACTCCCTCAGGCCTTCGGGCCCTATCTCCCCAGGTCCCCACGGCTGGGGCACTCACAACTCCGTGTCCTCCAGGGCCGGCGGGCGTTCCAGCGCCTGCCTTCTCCTCCTCACGGCCCCCAGAATCTTCTTGCGGGGCCCCAGGGGGACGCTGATGCTGCGAAGGTCAAGGTCGGAGCACAGCATCAAGGCCTCAAGGTCAATCTTCTCCTGCCGCAGGAGGGAGGCGAAGTCCTCCATGTGCAGGGAAGCCAAGAAGGTCTCCAGAGGGCTGGTCTCGGGCTCCAGGTCCTCATCCAGGCCCAAGTCCAGCTCGTCCCAGGGCAGCTCCTCCCCGCAGCTGCGGTCCTGCAGGCTGTTGGCACTGCCCAGGCTGTCGTCGTCCAGGCTGGGGGAGCTCTGCAGCCGACCTCGCAGGGCGCCCCCGCCGTCCAGCGCCGCGTCCTCGCGGCCCAGCCCGTGCAGCCCGCTGCTCAAGTAGTTCCTGCGGAACACCATGGTGCCCAGGCCGGGCCGGGTAAACAGGGAGTCGTGGCCTGAGTCGGTGCTGACCTCCGAGTGCGCCGGCTCGGCCGCCAGCGTGGCACGGGAGACGCTGTCCTCGTCGGAGACGAACATGTCCCGGAGCGGGGAGCGGCCCCACTCCTTGGGGTTGGCGTATGTGCCCTGGCGCACGAACATCACGTCGCTGCCCAGCTGCAGGCCCGAGAGCGAGCGCGCGCTCCTGCGGCCGCCCTCGGAGATCCTGAAGGTGCCCTCGCCGCCCTGCTTGCGCAGCTCCCGCTTGCGCCAGATCTTGGCCTTGCCCCTGGCCGTGCCCTGCAGCGCGGCCTGCGAGTAGGGCCGCTGGCTGCCCAGCGCCAGGTG
The DNA here is from genome assembly GCF_002288905.1 of Enhydra lutris kenyoni. NCBI lineage: Eukaryota > Metazoa > Chordata > Mammalia > Carnivora > Mustelidae > Enhydra > Enhydra lutris. The sequence continues at coordinate 291,846 of NW_019154159.1, forward strand.
CTGCAGCCGGCGGCTCAGGGTGCTGGACGTGAGGCTGGAGAAGCTGAGCGCGTCCGAGCGCTCGGCCAGCTCGCGCCGGTAGCGCCGCTCCATGCGCTCGTGGTGCTTGCGCTGCATCTTGGCGCACTCGCGGATGCGCCGCTCGGCCTCGCGGAAGGCCTTGTCCTTCAGCTTGCCCACCAGCTTGGGGTTGAGGCTGCTCTGCTTGGCCGCGATGGAGTCCAGGTAGCGCACGCACTCCATGTGGCCCTTCATGGCGGCCATGTCCAGCGGCGTGTGGTAGTCGTTGTCCAGGCACCAGATGTTGGCCCCGAAGGACACCAGGAAGGAGAGGCAGGGCAGGTGGCCATTGGAAGCTGCCAGGTGCAGGGGCGTGTTGCCCCAGATGTCGCACTTGTCTGGGTCACCCCTGCAGGGGGGACACGCGGGGAGGGGTGATGAGCCAACACAGTTTCGGGCTCTGGCTGCAGGAGCGGGGAGCTCCCGGCCCGAGCCGCCCCATGGGCACCCCAGCGGGACCCCAGGGCCTGAGATGTCTCCTCTGACTCCAGGAGACGTCGGACGGACCTGGGAGCGGGGGCGGGGGTGGAGGGCGATGAAGGCGGAAATGGCCCCAGACCTGCAGGGGGCGGGGCGACAGAAAAGGCGGGGCCAGGGCGGGGCCTTCCCCGGAGACCTGACGGCTGGGAATCTCAGGGGATAAATATTTGATGCCCAGAGAGAAAGGAGTGAATTATTCATGGAGCCCAGCGGGGAGCTGTCCCAGAGAGGTGGTGGGCCAGGGCCGAGTCTGGGTCTCTAGGCAGGCGTGGTGGTGAGTGTGGCTGCGGGTGTAGGGGTGACCCTAAGAGAGGGCACAAGAGAGTGATGGGTGCGGAGCCTGAGCCCTGGGTGAGTGTGTGTAAGGGTGTGTGCCTGCGTGTCGGCGGGCACGGCCATGTCTGCAGGGAGCAGGGCCAGGCCTGGCAAGGCTGCGTGTGAGAGCAGGTGTCAGGTCTTGGCCTGGACTGGGAGGGGAGTGTGGGGGCAGCCAGGACCAAAGGGGAGGAGGAGGCAAGTCTGCAACCCAGGCCCAGCCACCCTTCCTTCCCCAGGGCTGCCCCATCTTTGGGAGCCTTGTTAGGCGGGCTGGCTTGTGCCTGCCCAGGGGACCCACCCAGCATCCTCCAACACCCTCCACACCAGATTGTGCCCCCTTGGGCATGCTCCAGAGGTCTCCTCCAGTCCCCTCCCACAGAGGCCTGGATCAGCACCTCTGCCTCACACTAATGAGGCCACAAGCCCACCCCGCAGAGCTGGAGGAAGAATCACCCCCTTGTCTCAACAGCTCCCCCCACAAACCCCTCCTCACTTCCCCTATTGGTCGCCAAGTCCTGCAGGACAATGAAGCAAGGAGCTGCTTGGCATTTGGCCCACACCCCATCCAGTCCCGGCCTTTGCTCTCTGTAGGAGCTGGGGGACTTGGTGTACCAGGAAGGCACTCTTTGCCCCCTCCCGTGGGCCTCTCTGATGGGGGGCAGTATGGGAGGACCGCTGTGTGCTCTCTTGGTGTGCGAAGGGGCCAGTCCGGGCTTCTCAGAACATGGCTCAGCAGCCTGCTCCCACCTGCTGCTGGACTGGGAAGTGGCCTCAGAGGGAGGGCAAAGGGGTTCCCCACCCACCACATGCTCAGGCCACAAGCCAGCATCCGGCACTGAGACCAGCTGGGCCCCTTTCCCTCCACCGTGATTTCCCAAGGCCTAAGATGTTCCTGTGAACCCTCCTGGGGCATGTCTTCTTGAGGAATGTCTTCCACTCCTTTTCCCTGCCCAGGCTGCCCAGGTGTCCGGTTCAACCATGTGACCTCTCTGTATAAAACTGCGGAGGCTGGCGAAGTTGTCCACAGGGTCATTCAGACCCAGGAGCCCACGTCAGTGGCCCTGGACCCTGAATTCTTTCATTGCTACCTTCAAACCCCTTTCCTGGCCCTGACCCCTGGACTCTAGGCCCACTGCTCCCCCCAGACAACTCCTGAAGGAGGGAGAGGGAGCCTGCTATGAGGGGAGGGGCATAGAGGGAGTTAATGAGGCGGCTGTACCCACTGACATTTGGTGCTGTGGACAGCGCCCATAAATCCCAAGAATGAGCTCAGAGAGAGCTGTGTGAGCCCCAGCCTGCGAGGAGGTGCAGCTCTGGGTCGGAGAGCCCCTTGGACCACAGGCTGGTGAGTGGACACTAAGGAGCCCTCCTCGCACCGCCTGTGCCCCTTCTCTCCACCCCCACCTTGCTTCCAAGCGCTACCCACCCAGGAGACCTCTTCCACCTTCCCCTCACTCTTCAGCCCCTCCCATAATCATGGGCCCCCCAACCCAGTCCCTCCGCTCCTAGTCCCACATCCGGGTCACAAGTGTCGCATACCTCAAGTTGTGCCCCCTCCTACCAGTGCCAGGCTCCAGTGTCCCACCTGAGGGTCAGCGGGGTAGAGAAGAGGGCAGTTCAGAGGAGAGAGGGGGAAGACACATTAGAGTCTTGGGGAGTATGTCTCAGGGGACCGGAGGGACCTGAAGGCTCTTTTCCCCCTCCACTGGGGGGCTTAGGCAGGGACAGTGTGGGTACTCACCCTCGGCTCACGATGACGCGCAGCGACTCCAGGTTGCCATGGTAGGCAGCCCAGAGAGTGGGAGTCATGCCATCCTCATCGGGGGCGTTCAGCTCCTTCCTGGTGGCCTCTTTGAGGAGCTCCAGGTAGCCGTCCCGGGCCGCCCGGTGGTACTGGTCGTTCATGGCGCCTGGCTTGGACAGGGTGGGCAAGGGGCGCGGGGAAATGCCCCCCGCGGGGGAGGGCGGCGGGGTTAGGGCTGAGGCATGAGGTTGGGGGAGGGGGCCGAGCAGGGGCCGGGGCCGCCAGCCCCCGCTGCCGCAGACGGAGGTTGCGGAGCGCCAGAGCCGCCGCTACTCCGACATCTGAGCCGTTCGCCCCGGGTGGGGGGGGAAGGATCTCCCGCTGCCCAGGGAGCCGCCCCCGGGTTGCCCCTGGGTCCTAAACACCCTGCTCCCGAGCGCACAGGGGTGACCCACGCGAGGCCCTGCCCTCGCTCCAAAAGTGGTGACCCCAGCGCCCCGCCCCATGAGGCCCGGTCTAGGGACAGTGGAGGGGGGGGGGTGTCTGTCCCTGCGGCTCCCGATGTCTTCACCGTCGAAGGAAGGGGCCCAGGGCTGAGGAGGGGTGTCTGCGGGCAGTCAGGATCCCTAGGACAGAGGCTTGGGACAGGCAGGAGGACTGACGCCCATACGGGGAGTAGCTCCCTCTCCCCCGCGCGGTCCTGGCTGACCCCTCGCGCGCGCGGGGTCGGCGAGCCGCGGCCCAGCAGGGGGCGCTCGAAGACTGGACGCGGACTCCAACTTCTACCCAAGCCGGACTTCGCAGCTTCCAGCGGAGCGGAAGGCTGCGGGGAGGGATAGAGGGAGAAGGAACTTCGGTCTCTGTGAGGGTGTCGGGGAAAGGGGCACTGGGGTCCCGATCTTGGGGCAGCAACAGAGGAGCACGAAGGTATAGGGTGCGCGGGGTCTGGTAGGGTGTCGGGGTGCTCGCGGGCCCCTGGGGAGTCTATCGAGCAGCATTCCTCGGGGCTCTGGACGGCGGGGACTGCGGGGCGCGAGGGCGCGGTGGGCGCCGGGGGCGGGGTGCCCTCTGGGTGCCGCAGTGCAGGGCTGCGCCCAAACCTGGCCGCGCCAAGGTGACGGGACGGCGCGGGAGGGGGCGCCCGTTAACGGGTAAATATAAATCTTACCTTATCTTGCTCCCGCTCTCTGTTCCCTAAATTCAGCTCGGAGACAAGATGGATCATGTGAGCGGGACTGAGAGATTTATGGAGCTGAGCTCCCGCGGCTGTAAATCACCCTGCCCTCCCCGGTATAAAGCGCCCGTCCAGCCCGGTGTGGGAGAGAGGAGACGCTCGCCGCCCCCTGACCCCCAGCTCAGCGCCGTCTCCCGGCCCAGCCAGGTGGGTGCCCGGACCAGACGGTCGACGGACGGGGGAGTGGGGACGTTGGTCGGGGCCCTACGGGGCTGCCGCCGCTTCTCCTTCCCTCCGTCGTCGTCGTCGAGCGAGAGACCCGAAGGGTCGGCTTTTCTCTTCCCTTTCCCCAGCGCTTCCTCCACCACCCGCAACCCCCACCCTCCGGGTGAGGAACTTCTCGGTTCCTAAATCTAGGGATAAGGTGGGGGAAGGAGAGCCCTCGGGGTTGACCTGGGGTCCTGTCCGCTCTTCCTCCACAGTGACCCGTCCAGCCTCCCCCAGTCGCCCCTGCCATGTCCGAGGAGTCGACCCCGGGCCCCAAGGAGAGCCCACCGGCCGAGCCACGGGCAGGCTCCCGCGAGGTGTGGAAGAAGGGCGGCCGCCTTCTGTCCGTGCTGCTGGCCGTGAACGTGCTGCTCCTCGCCTGCACGCTCATCAGCGGCGGCGCCTTCAACAAGGTAGCGGTGTATGACACCGACGTGTTCGCGCTGCTCACCACCATGATGCTGCTCGCCTCCCTCTGGATCCTCTTCTACCTCCTGCGGACCGTGCGCTGCCCCAACGCCGTCCCCTACCGGGACGCGCACGCCGGCCCCATCTGGCTCCGAGGTGCCAGGGGAGGTGGGGCGGGGGGAGGTGGGGGGGCAGGAGAGGAGCCAGAGGCTGGGACTCTCAGAGGAATTGTGGAGCGCGCGTCAAGGTAGGGGGCTGAGAAATTCCCAGGGGGGCCAGATGTGGCTGAAGATGAGATAGGCTGTGGCTAAAGGAGAAGAGGAAGGGAAATAGCCTTGGAAGAAGAATGACGTGAGGGATGGAGGGGGACTTCTTTGCTCTTCCTAAAGACTGAAAAGGGGTGGTCATGGGACAGCCTTAGAGGGAGAGCTGAGGACAGGTGAAGCTGCAACTGAAATAGGCCACCGAGGGCGGTTCTGCCCCCAATCCAAGCAGCCCCAAAGAGGGCTTCCATCCATCCCTCCACCCACCCAACCATCAACTGCCCATCTAGTCATTCATCCTCAGATCTACAAACCATCCTCTCTGACCCCCCACCCCACCCCTCATTCCCAGGTGGGCTGGTGCTGTTTGGGATCTGCACTCTTGTCATGGATGTCTTCAAGACTGGCTACTACTCCAGTTTCTTTGAGTGCCAGTCGGCCATCAAGATCCTGCACCCTCTCACCCAGGCTGTGTTTGTCATCGTCCAGGTGGGTGGGAGGAGCGTTCTCCAGTGTGGTGGAAAGGAGCCAACACCTGGCATGAGGTCTGGAGATCTCTACTCTTCTACCCTGAGCAATCAAGTAAGGTGGGGATAGGACTGTAGCATGGATCACATGAGTCCATAAATCTGGAAGCACTTGGTAATGAAGTCATATCCAGATGTGAGCTCCTACTTAGGGGCCCTGTGATTTTCATTTCAACCCAAGCAGTGCTGGTATTAACATCTAGGATGTTTGAGCTGGGGTAGCTGCCATGTCTCCTCGAACCTGGCTTGCCCTCCCTGGGTGACTGTAGAGGGCATCAGTCTCAGCCCAGTGTCCTGGGGGGAGGGAGGGCATGGCCAGTTTAGCCTCAGCTACTGCCCTATGTTCTATATCTGTTCAGGAAATAAGGTACCCTGTACCTGGGATTTTTCAAACAAGGTCAAGGATATGTATTTTTATTTGTTGCACACACAACATCCTGAAAGATCTCCTGATTGAGCTGAGGCAGGAGTGTTCTTACATGGGACCTGAACGGATCTCATCCCTGCACCACGACCAGAATACCACATGTAGGGTTCCCTCTCCTGAAACATCAGCCCTGTCGATTTCCACAATTCAACACGTTTATGACTTTGGTACTTAACAATAGTGTTACACTTTTTCAGTTCATGGGTTTGAAGAATACTCAGATAGAGCAAAAATACAGATGCCCCCACATCAACAAATACCATGACAAGGATTTATTGGTAACTAGGGGAGGGTTGCAGGACAACAAAGGATAGGAATGGGGCAGGGATGTTGCCAAGGGGAGGCGAGAAGCCACCAGAGACTCTCTCTACCTTGGATAAGACCCAGCCTCAGACTGGCCTCGCTCCCAGGAATAAGTAACTAGACAGTCAAACTCTACCTGAAAACAACAGTAACAACAAACAAACAAACATCAAGAGTTTACAGGCAACATTTTGCAAATTCTGAAAGAACAGAACTATTTTATACAAATTGTTCCATAGAAAGAGAGAAAGTTCCTTATTCGTTTTGTAAAGCTAAGACAAACTTGGTAGGTTAGTATGGGGGCTCTTGAGGAAGAGGGAACATACTGCTGGGTTTGGACACGGGCACTCCAGAGTCAATGACCTCCCCCACTCTCTCTCAACACAGACTTACTTTCTCTGGGTCTCCTCGAAAGACTGTATTCACGTCCATCTGGATCTGACCCGGTGAGTGCTGGCCCCACGGCTCAACATCCGTGCTCCCCTGGGGATGAGCTTTCCAACCTAGGGCCCGGGTCCTCTTTCTGCACCCCAGGTGGGGTTTCAGCCAAGGCCCCCTTGCTCTTTCAGCCAATTTCACCAGGCTGTGCTGTGCTGTGTGTATGGGTGTGTGCCTGCACACTCATACCTGTGTGTTTTGGTGACATGAGTTATACAGTGCCCGTATGTGCTTTCCTCTAGGAGAGGGAGTGGCAGTGGCCTGAGCTCCTGGACATCCCCTGGCCCTCTCCTGTGTGGCATCCTGGCCAGACTAAGTGTTCCTTCCAAACTCAGCCTCTCTGTTCACCCTGCTTTCTTGCTTCCCAGCATCATCTCCCAGTATAGCTCCCCAGCTTTCCAACTCCCCAGGGACCCACGATGGGCCAGCCTCTCACTGGCCTCTCTGCTCCCCCTTCCCAAACAGGTGCGGTCTCATGTTCACCCTCACCACAAACCTGGCCATCTGGATGGCAGCTGTGGTGGACGAGTCCGTGCACCAGACCCACTCCTATGATAGTTCCCACAGCAACACCAGCCACCTTCGCCTCGCCCTTGACCGTGAGTATCCATCCCAGATTAAACCCGGTCCAGGGACTTCCAGGCTTTTGGCTGGGTGCTCGACTCCCTTGCCCCCACGAGAGAGGAGAGCCTCCCCCTGCTCCAGGCTCCACCTCTGAAGAAGGGTAGGTGTAGGTGACTCCAGAGGGATGGTGTCAAGGAACATCTTCTCTTTCTGGAGGATGCAGCCTTGGGCCCACTGTTCAGGTCTCCATCCCACCGAAGAACGGATTTGGGCTCCAGAATGAAAGGATGAGGGTGATCAAAATGAAGGGGAGGAAAGGGGAGGGAGAATAGCTCAACAGTGGATGCATGGGACAGAGTGTGTCAAGGAGGAGGTAGAAATAATAACCACAAGGACAATAGTGACACTTTACTGATATGTCAGCTGCTGTGCTAAGTGTCTTAAACACTCTACTGTACTTAACCCTCACAACTTCCCCATGAGATGGATACTAGGTTTGTTTTTTGTGTTTTTTTTTTTTTTTTATTTTTAAGAGAAAGAGGTAGAGAGCAGGAGAGGGGGTGGGGGAAGGGGGCAGAGGGTGGAAGAGAATCATAAGCAGACTCTGCACTGAGCCCAGAGCTTGGTGCGGGGCTCAGTCTCACAACCCTGAGATCATGACCTGAGCTGAGATCAAGAGTCAGAGACTTAACCAACTGAGCCTTGAGATGAGTACTGTTAGTATTCCCATTTTATAGATATAGAAACCAAGGCATAAAAGGTTAAATAGAGCTTGAAATTGGGAGAACTAGTGTTGAGATCCATCTTTGCTTTGAACCAATATGATATACTGAGAAAGAATAGGATCCACAGGTCCCCTGGTCCTAGCTCTCTGGACTTCTGTAGGGCCCCCCTCCCCCACTAACCAGACCAGATTACTAAGTCCATCTGGATTTTGCCTGAAGACACACACACTCCCGGTATGGAAGGGTCCAGGAGCAGAAAGCATAGAGCGGAAGACCCCAGCCCAGCCGGACTGATAAAGAACCACCTTGCACATACAGAGGGTTCCTGAGGATGGTTAAAACCAACCCAGAGGGGGTGCCTGGGTGGCTCAGTTGGTTAAGTGTCAGACTCTTGATTTTGGCTCAGGTCATGATCTCAGGGTCATGAGACTGAGCCCCACATCGGGCTCTGAGTTGGGTAGGTGTGGAGTCTGCTTAAGATTCTCCCTCTCCCTCTCCCGCTGCTCCTCTCCCTGCACACGTGCATACTCGCTCTGTCTCTCTTACTGAAACAAAGCAAAACCAAAAAAAGGACCCAGAGAGGTGGCCAACTTAACATGCTGGGGCCCTGGGGGTGCCGAGAGGCCTCCTAGGAAGGTAGCTGCCCCGGTGTTAGGAGTCGGGTCAATAACTCTGCTATTATAAGCCACCTTACCTTGGTGAGCCTCGGTTTCTGCATCGGCAAAACCAGTGGGAATAGTTCTGGGAATCCAAAGAGATGTTTCCCAAGATCCAAGGCATTCTATCGAGCACACTCTGGACACAGGACAAGATTCCTGTGTGTGTGCTACAAACCAAAATGATGGGAGGTCACAGGAGACACCTGCCGAAAGCAGCTCACACTCTGGGCTGAGTCAGATGCCGGGGAGAGCTGCGAGGAAGATTGAACGCTTGGGGTTCCCATGAGGGCCACCATCTATCAGGAACAAAACCTCACCTATCGTGGAGAGCCAGGGGTGATTACTGGTTGGGAAGGATTGGAAATGTCTACCTGCAGGAACAGAATAGGATGCAGCAGGCAGAATCTGCGATTCCGATTTTTGTTAATTGAGCACTGACTGTTTACTGATGCGTCCCAGTCTCTGGCGCATAGTAGGTGCTTAGTAAATATTCGTGGAACGAATGCACGTGCCAGGCCCTGTGCAGGCATTTTGGGATATGGAGGTGAATAGGGCAGATGGTGATCCCCCAGGGACGAAGGTCACCATGGAGAGGAGCAGCACTCCCCCAGGAAGGCGGGAGGGCGGTCCAGCTCCGTGCCTCTCTCCCCACAGTGGAGCAGCGTGCCGGCAGCTCTGTGGGAGGAGACTGTTCCTGCAACACGGTCATCTGCCAGATCTTCCAGCAGGGTTACTTCTACCTGTATCCCTTCAACATTGAGTACAGCCTGTTTGCGTCCACCATGCTGTACGTCATGTGGAAGAATGTGGGCAGGCTGCTGGCCTCCTCCACCCACGGCCACGGCCACACCCCTTCCCGGGTCAGCCTCTTCCGGGAGACCCTTTTTGCTGGCCCGATCCTGGGCCTGATGCTCTTCATGGTGGGGCTGGCCGTCTTCATCATCTACGAGGTCCAAGTGAGCGCGGAGGGGGGCCGCCTCCAGCAGGCCCTGGTCATCTACTACAGCTTCAATATCATCTGTCTGGGGCTCATGACCTTGGTCAGCCTGAGTGGCTCGGTCATCTACCGCTTTGATCGCCGGGCCATGGATCACCATAAGAACCCCACTCGGACCCTGGATGTGGCATTGCTGATGGGCGCTGCCCTGGGCCAGTATGCGATCTCCTACTACTCTATCGTAGCCGTGGTGGTGGGCACACCCAGGGACCTGCTGGGGGCGCTCAACCTAGCCCATGCTCTACTCATGATTGCCCAGCACACCTTCCAGAATGTGTTCATCATCGAAAGCCTCCACCGGGGACCGCCCGGGGCTGAGCCCCATGATACCACCCCCAAGGAGCCCTGCCATGGTCTTACCTTTGCCAACCTGGATGCCCTCCACACCTTGCCTGGCTGCCCACCCACTCCTAGGCTGGTTGGCACCAACCCAGTGGGCCCTCAGGAAGCAGTGGCCATCATCTTGGCTCCCAGGGGCCACTGGAGACGCCGGTGCCTGAAGGACATTTCTCTGTTTCTCCTGCTCTGCAATGTCATCGTGAGTAACTGGCGGTCGTGGGGCAGGGGGAGATGGGAAGGAGCTGGGGGGAAGAGAAGGCCAAGGAAGGATTCTCTTTCAGGCTCACTCACGTGCCCTTCTCTGTCTTGCCCCCAGCCCACTGGAGAAGCCTACAGCTCTCTAGGAGAGAAGCAGGTTCGGAGAGGGTCAGATGAAGTCCCTGAGCAAACAGCATCCCAGGGCACAGAGAGAGAATGAAATCCCAGCCTTCTGGCATCTAGGCTGCAGATGGAACTGGAGGAGTCCCAGGGAATGCTGACATGGGGGCTGGGCGGAAGTGAGAGGGAGCTGTGAAGTGATGTAGAGGGAGGGTGCCCTCACCCCTAGGTGGAAGGTGTGACTGCTCCTGGGAACTTGTGACCAGCCCACTTCTCAGAATAATTGGAGCAGCAGCAGGAAGTAGCAGAGACCCGCCTAAGTGTGAGCGCTCTCTTCGAGGGCGGCAGAGGGGGGGCCTGGAAGGGGGGCATTCGCGACAGCGCCCCCTCCCGGCTAATTCAGCAGAACCGCTTCCTAAGAGAAACCCCGTGTGTTAGCAACAGACTTCACCCCAGGGCAGAAACACCCCCCATGAAGACAAACACCCCAGTAAAAGAATACCCCTCCTGCGGCTACAGCCCAATAGAGAAACAGTCCAGTGTGGATAAAGTCCTCAGGGGAGAAATTTCTAATATGCAAACATGTACCCATGTGAGTACATCCCAAATAAAGAGCAGCTCTACTGAAGTTTCACTCAGTATAAAAATGGCCCTTTCAGCTACAACGTCCAACAGAAAAATATCCCCAATATACAAACAAACACCCCCCCTTTTTTTTTAGAGATTTTATTTATTTATTTGACAGAGATCACAAGTAGGTAGAGAGGCAGGCAGAGAGAGAGGGGAAGGGAAGCAGGCTCCCCACTGAGCAGAGAGCCTGATGTGGAGCTCTATCCAGGACCCCAGGATCATGACCTGAGCCGAAGGCAGAGGCTTTAACCTACTGAGCCACCCAGGCACCCCCAAACAAACATCCTTAATGTGGGTCTGTTCCGATGTAGAGCATGTCTGCAGAGGGATTCCACCCAGGGCATAAACTACACCAATGACCCTGACCTGAGTGCATTTTTAGTGTGTTCCCACTGTGAATATTGCCCAGCCTACAGGTAATCGGTTTTAAAAAGAAAAAAAAAAAAAAAAAAAGGTGATCACCAGTCTCTGACCCTCCAGTAGAAGCAATAAAGCTCAAAACCTCCTTAAATCTTGGGCCAGCCTGGGAGCCTCCCCCACCCACCACCCCGCTCTCCCCTATCCCCCCACCCCAACCCGGCCCTGCCCTCACCTCCTCCACCCCCATGCAGGGCCCTCTCCAGCAGGCTGGGAGCCACCTTCTGGATGTTTTGCTCAGGGTATCTGCTCCTGGGTCAATCTAGGAGCATCATCTCCGACTCCATTTCAGAGGACAGAAATAGTCTCCAAAAGGAGCCGCGCGTGTTCAAGGACAGTCAGCTGGGGTTGGGGAGGGTGGGGCTGCCCTGGAAGCCATTGTTGCTTGCCTCATACCCCACACCCGGACCGTCTGAGCTCCAGCGAAAGATGAAGCAGGCTTCCTTTGTTAACCTCCTCCCAGACCTGGGAAAGGAGCGGAGCTGCAGAACGGAGCTTATGGAGGCTGGGGGTGGAGTTCACTTCTGGCTGGATCCTGACACCCCTGCCCTGGGCCTGTGTGATTCTCCCACTGCCCTGCACACATCTGTCCAGGAGCGAGCCGCTGATTTGGGCATTTGTGCCAAATTCTCACATCATCTATCTTCTCCTCTTCCCCATCTGACAAATGAGCCATAATAACAGGGTAGAGAAGTGATCACAGAAGGAGCCTCAGCCTGGGGGTGGACAAGTTCAGTTGGGCCCATTTTCTGAGCTCCTTAGTGAGTGCCAAACCCTGCCCAAGATCCTGAGGTTCCCCATTCACCAGCGTCCAGCCCTTGCTGTCCAACAAACTAGAGGGCTGGGACCCCCATCTTGTCACCTCCTCCCCCAGCTAAGTCCACAGCAATGACCTGCAAGTGGCCAGTCCGGGCCAGGTCCTGACGCCCCCCTCTCTCACCACAGCTGTGGATCATGCCTGCCTTCGGAGCCCGCCCTCACTTCAGCAACACCGTGGAGGTCGACTTCTATGGCTACTCCCTCTGGGCGGCCATCGTCAACATCTGTCTGCCCTTCGGCATCTTCTACCGTATGCATGCTGTCTCCAGCCTGCTGGAGGTCTACGTGCTGTCCTGAAGCCCCTGAGAGACACGTAGGGATGGGGCTCGGTTCTCGGTTCATGTGCCCACTCAGAGACACCCCCGCCCCCGCAGGAAAGAACCCCAGGCTGGCAGTCACTGTGCCATATTATCCCCCCAACCCCCCTACCCCCCCACCCTGCCCCAGGGGCCCCAGGGTAGAATTTGCACCAAAGTTATTTTTCCAGGATGAGTTTTTACATCACAACCAGGACATACCCACCCACCCCAGCAGATTCTGCAGCATGGAGTGGGTGGGGAGGAGAGACCTCTCCCTAGAGCAGCCGGGACCAGGAAAGATCAGCAAGTGGCTGCGGTTCTGGCCCCACCCCTGATTCCAGCCCCGTGGCCTGGTGAGGACTGCTGTCTGGAGCTGGAACCGCCTCCAGTTCGCCCCCTGCCCCCCACTTCTTGTCTCAGTCTCCCCACCTGAGATAATTGCAGGAGAGGATCTTGGGGCTCAGAGCTGGAAGGAACCCTGGAGATTTTCAGGTCTCAAGCTTTTCAATGAGAGAGGCAAATCGGAGTTACAGGTGATTACAGACTAGTAAGTACCTGGGTGGCTGGGAGGGGTTGGACAGAGTTAAGCAGGCTGCCATCTTCCTCTTCCCCTTATCCTCAAAGGCCAAATACATTTGTTTATGTGTTCCATGAAGCAAAAAAGGTTAGGAAAGACTGACCTAGCCCAACTAGGTCACGTTACCTCTCTTTTTACAAAGGAAACTGAGGCCCAGAGAGGTAAAGTGACTTGCCCAAGGTCACAGAGCTAAAGAGAGCCAGAGCCTTTCTACTAAGAATAATAATTTTCAAACAGCGGAACTTCTTTTTCTTTAAATAAAATATTTCAGGAACCCAAGTTTGTAACACAAACAGAGCTGTTCTAGTTGAAGAGGTGTTGGGGGGGCACAGAACCTCACTGCATGGGGCTTCCTCTTACCCACCACCCCCACTCCCTGGGGGGTCCCGAGGCAAAGCTCTAGGGCTTCTAATCCAGGAAAGGCACGAGATGAACTTAGCAGGGAGAGAACCTGAGAAAGCCAGGCAAAGACTGAAGAGGAGACTTGCCAACTAGAAGAGGAGGAAGAATTGGTGCCCAGCCACAGTCAGGTGAAGGGAGGCAGGCCAGAGTGGGGACTGGGATGGGGGCTGGGGTGGGAGAGATGGGAGCAGCGGCACCTCGAGCACTGGGGACTTGAGAGGAGGAACGCACCTGGACCCTGCCAGCAGAATGAGGTGGGCAGGTCTCAGAGGCTGCGGGAAGAGTGAGGAGGGCCAGAGGGGGCGACTTCTCTCCCCCACCCGCCTCCTGGCTCTTCAGAATGAGGTCTCTTCCGCCCCAAGTTCACGTTCGATTTAGGGAGAGAGAGTGGAGTGGCGAGGTTGCTGCGAGACCGCACCCCTCCCGAGTACTGGGTGAGGTACAGAGAAAGATGACGCCAGACCTGGGGGAAGAGGGACTCAGGCTGCTCCCTGCTTGGCCACCAAAGGAAAGTGCGGCCGGAACCCCTTTGCTGAGGTTTAAGGACGTTGCACCCCACCCCACCCGGGAGGCGGGCGGTCGCAGGTCTACTGACCCTGAGGCCGCAAGCCTGCCCCGCCTCCTGCCCCGCCCTCCCGCCTAGCCGCCTCGCTATTGGCTGCACGGCCGGGGCTGGAGCCCCTGGCGGGGTAATTAACGAAGGATTAATGAGCTCCCCTAAGTCAACAGAAAAATCGATGGGGCAAGGAGCCGGAGCAGCGGCTGCGCAGTCCCGCGAGGGGAGGGCGTCGGGGGTATCGGTGCGGGCGCGGGGGCCTCACCAGGACTGAAGATCGGCGCTGTGCTCGCAGTCGGTGGTCAACCGGCCGCGATGCCCGGCCAGGCCTCAGGTAAGGCTCCCGGCGGCCCGGCTAGGCACAGGGAGCGCCCTTGGACTGCTGGCGGGACATTCCCGGGGAGCCCACCTTGACAGCGACACCTATTCCGCCCCCAATACCAGGTTCAAAGACTAGGGGCTACAGGGATAGGAGAGGGAGGGCGGGATGAGTGGGCGGAGACCAACCCCTGGCGACCACGGAACCCGCCCTTCTCTGCCCCCTACCCCAACTCTAGCTCCGCGCCCCACCTCCTTTCCGCGGATGGAACGCACACAAAAGTCAGCAGGGCGCGCCCCACCCCAGCGGGTCTGCGCGCGCACAGCCAAAGGTGGGTGCCGAGGCCAGAAAGAAGCAAAAACCGGGACGGCTGGGTAAAGGGGTGTGGAGTTGGGACTGCCTGGACGCCCAGTCTGAGGCATATGTGTAGCGGCTGCCCCAGACCCCGCAGTCCCTCGAGTGGCTCGTAGAGAAAGACCCAAGCTCCCAGTCCGCGCTCAGCAGCCTCTTCCGGAGCTGGCCCTGCGCTCCTAGCCAGGCGCCGCGCCCCGACGGCTGCGCCGCTTTCAACACCTGTCTCTAATCAAGACCCACAAACCAGTTTGGTGTTCCGGCCCTCCCTTGGACTGGCGTCGCGGCGAGGGAAGTGCCAGAGGGCGGCGGATTCCTCCTTGTCAGTCCTGGGTGCCCTCCCCCTCTTCCCCGAGACCCCTACGTGCCCCACCCTGGTACGCTCCCCGCGGCGGACGGAATTCGCCCCTTTCAGCGCTCCCTCTAGCGACTGTTGGAGGGTTGGATTGGGGATGGGGAGGATAGGGAAGACAGGGCGAGGACCCTGGAGAGAGGGGACCCGGAATCTTGTTCTCCAGTGTCCCCTCTACCCCTCAGTCCAGCAAAAACCGCCCCTGAAATTCACCAGTAATCCTGACCCTTCCAGCGTCTCCAGGACCTCGGCAGAACTGGAAGGAAATGTACGAATAGCTAACAGGCTCTAAGTGCATTTACATGCATTAAATCACTTAATTTTGAGAAAACCCCTATGAGGTAGGTATTATGCCTTAAGTCCTTCATTTATTCATTCAAGAAATCTTTACTGAGCATCTTCTATGTACCAGGTACTATTCCATAGTTGTACATCCATTTTACATATCGGGAAACCGAGGCACGGAAAGTCTAAGTAGTTTATCCAAGATCACAAAGGTAGTAAGTGACAGAATCTGGACTCTTTTTTTTTTTAATATGACTTATTTATTTATTTATTTGATAGAGAAAGCAGAAAGAGAGCCCACGAGTGAGGGGAGGGGGGAGTGGAGGGGCAGAGAGAGAGGGAGAAGTGGACTCCCTGCCAAGCAGGCAGCCCAACCTGAGGCTAGATCCCAGGATCCTGTGCTAGTTACCAGAGCCAAAAGCAGACGCTTAATTGGCTGAGCGATCCAGGAGCCCCCAGACTCTGGGCTCCTAATCATTAGGCGATACTGCCCTGGGAAGATGAGACAGATTCTGGGGAAGGCTGAAAACGAGCAGTCAGAGTTGGGAGAAACGGGGTAGGGAGGTATCCTTACGAGCCTTACGCTTGCTCAATTTAGGCGGGGGAGCCTGGGAAGAAAGATAAAGATCATCTCTAAAGTCTCCCGGGCTGGGCTGGGATTGAAAGCACAGAATGAGAAGGGTCTCTGTCCATGTCTTGGGTGCTGAAATCTCCCCTAGAATATGGCGGAGTCAGTCAGTGAGAGCGTCTTGCCTGTGCTAGGTTTGGAGGATTCAAGTTAAGCAGGACCTGGTTTCTACCCGGAGGAGCTCCTGGCCTTGAGGGGAGCCAGCCATGCTCACAGCCCCTCCACAGACAGTGCACACCCACTCTCAGCAGATGCTTGAGCAGGGAGAGAATGCTTCCCAGGAGAGGTGTTTAAGGTAGGTGATGAGGATGGGCGAGAGCCATTGATGGAAGGTGGCAGGCAAGGCAGAGGAACAGCAGGCTCCAGGAGTGAATCAGGGAGGCGCAAGAAGTGTGGAGCCCTGAAGCCCTCTGGCTGGGCCTGGATCAATATGGGGGCCGGTTCCCGAGTGTGACAGAGGGCCTGGACAGGGAAGGGGGAAACTGGAGCAAAGACGACAGAGAGACCTGGGAAAGGGGGACAAAATCACCTGTAGAAACTTAAAGAAAGGACTGAGTGTTCTTATTCTATTTGCCATAAGAGAACCAAAGAAGGTATAAACATTGAGCAAGTTCACGTGGGAGTGGGGGCTGGAGAGGCTGTATTTTAAAGACAGGTGTGGTGAGGGTCTTTTGGTGGTTACAGAGAGGAGAAGGCTAACGCTTCTGAAGCTCAGAGTCCAAAGGCAAAGAGCAAAACACAGTGAGTTAAATGGAGCGAGCATGATAAGTGATGATGCAGCAACAAGTTTGGGGTGCAGTGGGGGTTCCTAGTGCCGCCTTGACATGGGGTTCAGGGAAGGCCGCTTAGAGGAGGTGGGATTCTGCTCTAAGTTGCAGTCAGCCAAAGGGCAAGGGGGCGGGCATCATGGGCAAAGGGTGGAGTGAGCGTGGACAGGGAGGTGAGCCAAAGCCAGCACATTGTGGGAACTGCAGCGAGATGACACAGCCCACAGCAGGGAGTGGGGTCCGAGGACAGTGCTAGAGAGGTAAGTCAAGGCAAGACCAGGAAGCAACCAACAGAAGCTAGCCTCCAAGCCCAGACAAAACATGCACTGCCTGGTTTCCTTATGAAAGGCTGTGCAGGCCATGCAAGGTAGTTTGGACTTTATCCTGAGGGCAATTGTTTGCCTTTTTTTTAATTTATTATTTTAACCCAAGTATAATTAACATACAGTGTTATATTAGCTTCAGGTGTCCCCTATAGTGATTCAAGAATTCTATATATTCGTCAGTGCTCAGCACGATAAGTGTGCTCTTAATTCCCATCACCTACTTAACCCACCCACCTCCCCTCCGTAACCACCAGTTTGTTCTCTAAGAGTCTGATTTCTCATGTCTCCTTTTTTCTTTGTTCGTTTGTTTTGTTTCTTAAATTCCATATATGAGTGAATTCTTGTGGTATTTGTCTTTGAAATAAGTCACAGCAATTGGTTGCCTTTGTTGGACTTGAAGTAGGGGAGAGGCACAGTGGATAAGGAGACCCAGTCCAGGAGAGAGAGGAGGGGGCCCTGGACTAGGGTAGAGGTTGAGGTCAAGAAAAATCTAAGGGAGGGACACCTGGGTGACTCAGTCATTAAGCATCTGCCTTTGGCTCAGGTCACGATCCCAGAGTCCTGGGATCCAGCCCCATTGGGCTCTGTGCTCAGCGGGAAGCCTGCTTAGTCCTTTCCCACTCCCTCTACTTGTGTTCCCTCTCTCACTATCTAATAAATAAATAAAATCTTAAAAAAAAAAAAAGAAAGAAAAGAAAAATCCAAGGGAGACTTGTAGGCTAGAATGAACAGGTTTGGACCTGAGAGGTGGAGGGGTGAGGGGAGAGGTCAGGAGGGTGCCCACCTACTCTAGGAGAGGTGGGGAGGAAGACACCACTCGCTGAGATAGTGCAGGCCCCCTATAGCCTGGAGGATGGGGACAGAGAGCACTTGGAACCATGGGCCCAGAGCACCAAGCATGTAAGGGCAGTGGCAGCCCCAAAGGAAGGCACCAGAGGTGGCCGGGGATATTGAGAGAGTCTCCCAGGTCAGCTGAGGGGAAGCCTCCCACAAGAACAGCACCCAGGGCATCCCCACTCTCTAATGCGGCTTCAGTCCCACAAGGAATGGGTACCTGAAGGGCCCACAGGGGAGGGTGCTGGACTCCAGGCTGCGGCCCTGAACTACAGGAATGCTGCGACCTGATATTTGGGTTCAAGAAAGGCATGGCAAAGACTTGGCCCGAGTGAAAGCTTGAGGACGGTGAGGAAGTAGCGGAAGACATCCAGGAAAAGAGAAGAGTCAAGAGTGGTGTTCCCCATGTTTTGCTGAGCATTCATAGGTTGTCTGGGAGTCGGGGTGGGGGGATGGTGCATACAGAAGTCAATTCTGTCCAAGTCTGGGGCATAGCATGCATGCTGTTTCCAAGTCCCTTGTTCATGGCAGACATTGCAAATCAATCCCAGAACTTTCCCCCCTAAACCTTAATGTGCTTTAAAATTAATTTTAATTAGATAAATAACATGCTTTTAAAAACTAGAAGGTTAAACCATCCCCAACCCTAATACCCTCCTCCCTTCCCCAGAAGAAAGTCCTGTTGTTAATCTGGTGGGTGTCTTCTAGACCCTTTTTTTTTTTTAAGATTTTATTTATTTATTTGACAGACAGAGATCACAAGTAGGCAGAGAGGCGGGCAGGGGTTGGGGGAAGCAGACTCCCCGCCAAGCAGGGAGCCCGATGTGGGGCTCGATGCGGGGCTCGATCCCAGGACCCTGAGATCATGACCTGAGCCGAAGGCAGAGGCTTTAATCCACTGAGCCACCCAGGTGCCCCTCTTCTAGACCTTTTAAAAGGAGTAATTTTAGGGCACCTGGGTGGCTCAGTGGGTTTAAGCCTCTGCCTTCAGCTCAGGTCATAATCTCAGGGTCCTGGGATCGAGTCCCACATCGGGCTCTCTGCTCAGGGGGCAGCCTGTTCCTCCTCTCTCTCTCTCTGCCTGCCTCTCTGCCTACTTGTGATCTCTCTCTGTCAAATAAATAAATAAAATCTTTAAAAAAAAACTTCAAAAAAAATAAAAAATAAATAAAAGGAGTAATTTTATCTATACCCATATGTGACCATAATAGGGTATCAAATGATAGCCACACTCGGCCTCAGGATCCTTCTCAACACAGCACGCTAGGCAACCACTACCCAACTAACCAGAGTCAGAACAAGAGAGGACACCTACTTGCGCTCCCTGCCTTCAGAAGGATTGGGGCGCCTGGGTGGCTCAGAGCCTTAACTCAGGTCATGATCCTGGAGTCTCAGGATGGAGTCCTGCATCGGGCTCCCTGCTCAGCGGGGAGTCTGCTTCTCCTTCAGACACTCCCCCCTCTCATGCTCTCTCTTTCAAATAAATAAATAAAAATTTTCAAAATTTTTTTTTTAAAGAAGGGAGATTCCTCCCAGACGTCAGTGGAACACAAGCTGCCTTCTTGTGATGCAAAGTCACAACCCTGGAAAATGTCCAGCGTCCAGACATGATGCCGACGTCCCCATGGCTCCCGTAACAGACGTTATTTTCCATCTCAAGATCAGACACTGAGGCAGAGAGTGGGATAGCCCTGCAGGGTGTTGGGAGAGAGGTATTCCTCAAGCCAATCAAAATAACCCCTATGTTTCTTTAGAGCACAAAGAATTTCCAGATGCCTGGGTCTGTTTGAACCTCCTCGGGTCCTGTAAAGTAAACAGGGCAGCTGCTGTCCTTTCCCCTGTCCTACCAGGGAGGTTGCATATCTTGCCCTAGGTCTCACAGCAGTCCCCTCCATGAAGCCAGGATAGCCTGGCAGCCCACCAGGACCCTTTCTCCCCAGCCACTTCTCAGGCTCCATCCATGGCCTCCCCGGAAGCACAGGAGACTGGAGCAGCCCCGGCCGAGGGGAGCCAAGTGGACGCGGGGGCTGAGAAAATGGGAGCTCCCGCCTCACCCCACCAGCGGTCCTGGCTGGTGCGGCATTTCTCGCTGCTGCTGCGGAGGGACAGGCAGGCCCAGAAGGCGGGGCAGCTCTTCTCGGGGCTCCTGGCCCTCAATGTGGTGTTCCTGGGTGGAGCCTTCATCTGCAGTATGATCTTCAACAACGTGGCCATCACGCTGGGTGATGTGTGGATCCTGCTGGCCGTGCTGAAGGCCCTGTCCCTCCTCTGGCTCCTCTACTTTGCCGCCCGCACCACCCGCCACCCACGCGCCGTGCTCTACCATGACCCTCACGCGGGACCCATCTGGGTGCGGGGTGAGTGTGGGGCCACTGGGTGGGTGGGGAGGGGTGGGGTGGGAGAGCCAGGTCCTGGGGAGATTTCAACAGCCCCCTGGCCCGGCCAGGCTCCCTGGTGCTCTTTGGCAGCTGTACCATCTGCCTCAACATCTTCCGGGTGGGCTACGACGTGAGCCACATCCATTGCAAGTCGCAGCTGGAACTCATCTTCCCTGTCATCGAGATGATCTTCATCGGCGTCCAGGTGACATTCCGCTCCCGTCCCCGCACCGAGTGCACACAGGCCCGACCTGTGCCTAGAAACCGCCACACAGGCAAATACATACATGGCCCGCGGTTGGGGGTACACACATACCACAGCCCCCCACTAATGTCTGCCTCCACGTACCCACAACCACACACACCTACGTGTACCTGCACACCCAATGTGTCACTGAAATGCAGACCCCTACAAATACATCTGCCCGTGCATATTTGCATATAATGAAATCTACACCCCCCACACCCCCACCCAGGTACACAGAGCTACTCTTAGCAAGGGGTACTTACTACTACTACTCGCGCTCCTGAGTCCCTGTCCCGTGCCGGCCATTGTGCTAGGCATTTCTTTGCGTTGTCCTTTCCATCTCCCCAGTGAATAGGCATTCCCTGGAGAGGTAGGCCTTTTATGTAGCCTCATTTTAGAGCTAAGGAGACCAAGGTTCTGAAATATTTTGCCGCTGGCCCAAGATGACACAGCAAGGAAATAGCAGAGCCAGGATTCCAATCCAGACTTCCTCACTGTCACTTCCATTGTAAATACACACAAGGAATTGGGGCATGCAAACAGTCCCACCACCACTACCCCCAGCCCTGGGCTCAAGGCCCCATCTCTTTCAGACCTGGGTGCTTTGGAAACACTGTAAGGACTGTGTTCAGATCCAGACCAATTTCACTAGGTAAGATGGGGTCCTTTCTCTCCCTCCAACTCCTGGGTTCCCCCAGCCCCCTGCTAGCACCTGCTCCCACAACTTCCTTGGACATGGTGTCCCTGGGGCCGCGGGTTAGTCTGGGAAGGGGTCCCAAGTGACTTCTAGGGTTGCCTCCCCTGTAGTCCTTATGTCAAATGGGATCTGGCTTTGGGAAAGAGAGGTCACCCCAAAGGCAGTGGTGATGAGGGCGGGGCACCTGGGGAGCCGGCCAGGCTGTGTGGGCAGAGTGTGGCATCTCCTCCAGGTGTGGCCTAATGCTGACCCTGGCCACAGACCTGCTGCTGTGGGTTCTGGCTGTCACCAACGACTCCATGCACCGCGAGATCGAGGCTGAGCTCAACGCCCTCATGGAAAACTTCTTTGGTACGAAGGAGACGTGATTCCCGGCCTCAAACGCGCACACACACACACACACACACACACTCCCTCCTGGTGCAGCTGGTTTCCTCCGAGCAGGGCCCATCTGAGTAACTGTCACACATTTGCGCCCTGCCCCCTCCCAGGCAATGACACCAACACCTGCCTCTGTCTCAATGCCACCGTGTGTGAGGTCTTCCAGAGGGGCTACCTGATGCTCTACCCCTTCAGCACCGAGTACTGCCTCATCTGCTGTGCTGTGCTCTTTGTCATGTGGAAGAACGTCAGCCGCCGCCTGGCGCCCCACACAGACACTCACCCCGGCACCCCTCCTTTCCGCCTGCATGGGGCCATCTTTGGGCCACTGCTGGGCCTGCTGGCCCTGGTGGCGGGCGTGTGCGTCTTCGTGCTCTTCCAGATCGAAGCCAGTGGCCCCACCATTGCGCGCCAGTACTTCACCCTCTACTATGCCTTCTACATAGCCGTGCTGCCCTCCATGAGCCTGGCATGCCTGGCGGGCACGGCCATCCACGGGCTGGAGGAGCGCGAGCTGGACACACTCAAGAACCCCACCCGCAGCCTGGACGTGGTGCTGCTCATGGGCGCGGCGCTGGGCCAGATGGGCATCGCCTACTTTTCCATCGTGGCCATCGTGGCCACTCGCCCCCATGAGCTGCTCAACCGCCTCATCCTGGCCTACTCGCTGCTGCTTATTCTGCAGCACATCGCGCAGAACCTCTTCATCATCGAGGGCCTGCACCGGCGCCCGCTCTGGGAGACGGCATCCGAGCACCCGGCAGGGAAGCGAGAGGCTGAGCCGCCCCGCCGGGGATCCCTGCTAGAGCTGGGCCAGGACCTGCGGCGGGCCTCGCTGGCCTACATCCACTCCTACAGCCACCTCAACTGGAAGCGGCGGGCACTCAAGGAGATCTCGCTCTTCCTCATCCTCTGCAACATCACAGTGAGTGGGAAGGGGCTGGGGGCGGGCGGGGGGCGGGGCGGGGCGGGGCCGGCGCATTCCCGGGCTCGTTGACTATGGCAAGGGCGATTGACCTGTCCCTTGTGTTGTTGAGGACACCTGCCTCTTTCCAACTAGCCCCGTGCTGCTTGAGAGCAGGGTCCCCCCAGCGTCCTGCAAGGTGCCTGGCATGAGTGAACGTGCGAGGCATGACGCTAAGTGCTCTTTACCAAGAAACGTAAGATTTCCATCCTCTGCAAGTTTACTCTCTAGTTGGAGAGACACCTGGGAACCCGCTGGGGAATTACCAAATAATTGATCATTCACTGAATTTGGTCAACGGAAGAGATCATCAAGTGCCTGGTTTTCTAAAAACTCTCCAGCGGGAGGAGTTAAGGATAACTGCTTGGTAACTGCTGAGGTCCCTTGTCCGCCTCTCCATGCTGCCGCTGGGCATCTCACTGATTCCACTCGCTAACCCCCGAGCAGCAGGCCCCGTTAGGCACCATCCCGGCGCCTGTTTGGCAGATGGGGAAACTGAGGCAATGCCGAGACAACCAGGGTGATCTGAGGGCATGTCGAAAGCCACGTCCCAGGTGCATCACGCTGGAAACTCTTCAGGTGGTGAAGCCACCGCCACATGCCATAACCTGGCCCGAAAGTGCAGTAGGAGCTCAGAGAAGGAAGTGCAGGCCCGAGAGGCCAAGGAAGGCCTCATGAAGGTTGAGTCTGGGCCTTGAGAAAGGGGCAGAATTTGGACAGAAGCCAAGGCCGGTGGAGGGAGCAGAGAAAGTTAACACTGGAAGAAGGGGGTTGAGGTCGGGGCACAGGGGAGCCCAGCTTGGCTCAGAAGGTTGGGCCATGGCTGGTGGCAGTGTGGGGCCTCATGGACCCCTGGAGTTCAGACTGGCAAGCCAGGGAAGTGGCTGTGGTATGGGGTGGGGGGTAGTGGGGGGGAAGGCTGGCTTTGAAAGCCCAGGGCTGAGGGGATGTTAGGGTGGGGGCCTGCCTCCCCCGGCCCCAAGTGGAGTGTCCTGGGGCACGGAGAGCCCTCTCCTCTCACCCCCCTCTTCTCCTCCCCAGCTGTGGATGATGCCCGCATTTGGCATACACCCGGAGTTTGAGAATGGGCTAGAACAAGAATTCTATGGCTATCGGACCTGGTTCACCATCGTCAATTTCGGCCTGCCTCTGGGGGTCTTCTACCGAATGCACTCTGTTGGGGGGCTGGTGGAGGTCTACTTGGAGGCCTGAGGCTGCCCAACGACCTGGCAGAACTCCGAAGTGCCAATGCTGGGGAGAAGGTGGCCCAGAGCCTCTGAGAAGGGGTACCCAGACCAGACTGGATTCCCCAAAGCCTCCCCCTCCCCAGATCCTCCCTGAGATGGAGGGCACTGTCTGCGGCCCGAGACCAAGGGCAGGACCTGGACACTGAGCTTCTGATGCCCATGCCTGGGACATGCTCGCCCCTGCTCACTACCACAGTCAGTACAGCCCAGGGTGCTCCGTGGGCAGCCTGAGTCAAGGGGGGGTGCGGCCCCAGCCGGGCTCAGGGGTCAGCCTCCTTCTGTGGGATGGGCACTTGGTCCGAGCTCAGCCCAGGACATCCCAGAAGTTGGCAGCCCTGAAGGCGCCCCTGGCCCTCCTTCCCCACGTACTCTGTCTCCTAATGAGCTCATTAATTAGCTACCAGGCAGGGTTCAACAGCTCTCTCCTGCTGCCATAAACCCTGTTTGTTTGATCGATTACATTCGGGCTTCGTGACATTTGTTCCCAGGGACAGAGCTGCCACTCCAAGTATGGTGGGAAGGGACGGTCCTCCTGGTCAGGGCTGGAACAGTCTATTTCTGAGCCTGGAGGGGTTTAAACCAGTCCTTCCCTTGTCTGACTCATGGTAGGAGGTAAGGAGAGGGGCTGGGGCTCTCACACACCCCCACGTCTCACTAGCAGGTTTCTCTCTGGCACAGAGCCCCAGGTGACTGCGGCTGGCTTACCACAGGGACTGCAGCTTCTGGCTGTCTGGTCCCCATGCCTGCTGTATCCTCTGAGCCATCGGGTAGAGAGGGCAGGGACTGACAGCCTGTGCATCTCCCTGAGTCCAGGGCAAACAGTGGGCTGTGCCCCAGGTGGGGCCCAGGGCGAGGCTCAGGCAGGGCAGCCCAGGCTTTGCATGGGCTCCTCCCCACGAAGCTGGGCACTGGCAAGCACAGGGCTGCAGCCCCAGGGACCCTGAGCACTGTTTCTGTGGCTTCCTGGGGCCAGCAGAGCCCCATGGGGGCCTTTAGAAGGCTGGGAGGCCAGCCTCTCTCCTCTCCTCCATGGGCTCTTTCTCTGGGTGGCGACAGGGGGCCGGGGGGCCCCGTGCTGGGTAAGAGAGAACAATCCTCCATTTTTCCACCCAAGAAAATGACAAATGCTGGTTTCTGGGCTGATGTGGAGGGCCCTCTGGGGTCTGATTCTGGGAAGCAGAAGCCCCAGCTCGCCTGAAAATCAAAGCCAGGGCCAGCCCCTCCCCCGCCCCCAAGCACAGAGAGCCAGGACGTGGAGGGGGTGGTTTATTTTGTGAAGAGGCCGATTGTACAGAGCAAAGATTGTACTGACACAGGTAGGGTGAGGGATACCCAGAGGCCAGAGCTGGAGGATGGAGGGGTGGTACCCTGTTCCCTCTGGCCCCCAGTCACCCAGGCAGTGGGCAGGGGCAGGGAGGATAGAACGGCTCCCTCCCCACCCCTCTACCCCCATTACTGGGTAACAGGGAGTCGGGCTATATCCAATGACCAGGGAGAATACACCCTGCTCCAAACCCCTAAAATGCATGAGGTCCCCAAGACTGGCTTCTGCAGTCTACGAACCCTCCGTTTCCTCAAGCAGCCTGGCCACCCTCCTTCCTCCTCCAGGCCCTGGCAGCAAACTGGGCCTGGACGAGGTCGATTCTGGGTAGGAGGCATGGGAGGGCGCCCCTGCCCCGGTGCCTCAAGGGACAGCCCACAGCTCCCTGCTGGGCGACCCATGAGGGCTCAGTGACCTGGTGGCCTCTGGGGATGATGGGCAGCACAGAGACGGGTCTTGAGCGGGGAGCCAGAGGGAGGTGGGGGCTCTGGCCAGGGCCTGCAGCCCTGGAGATGGGAGGCTCCTGGGAGTCCAGCCCTTGGGGGTAGGGGTAGGGTGATCAGAACCTGTCCCCACCAACCCAGCCACCAGGGGCCTTTAGGGCCTGCCACCCGGGACTCAGCCCATCTGCCAGCCCCAGCTCTGACTGTGGCAACCTAAAGCCTAGAAGAGTGGGTCGGGGAGCATCAGGGGCCCGGGGCCCCCACTCCTCTGGTCCCAGCCCCTGGTGGGCTTCCATCCTCACACCCGCTGGATCTCAAACAGCTTCACATCCGTGTCGTACCAGACAGGCGGGTCCACATTCCTGCGGAGGGAGCGGGCTGTCACGGGGCTGTCGGGAGACCTTGCAGAAAAGACTGAGGAGGACGACCTAGGGGGTTGTCTGGCCCAAACCCCTTCCACCCTGATGTCCCACCCCAGGCAGTGGGTGCCCACCCTCAACTAGACAAGACCACCCTGGTCGATCCTCTTGACACGAACCCCACTATCATGGAGGGATCCAGAGCTGAGGCCCCCACTGAACAGCCCCCCTGAGCAGACCCTCGGGGGAACGCCAGACCCACCTCAGATAGATGACACCCCACATGTAAGTGCGGAACCACATGGCCGTGCCTGAGTTGGCCTGGTACTTGCGGATGAGGATGGGGTGCGGCACAGGGAGCAGCCCCACCAGGGTGCCGTGCTGTAGGAACCTCAGGATCTCTGACTCATCCGTCAGGCCCCTGCCGGCAAGAGGGGGCGGTTGCCCGTGATGTGGGAAAACCCACGCTGAAAGTCGAGGGGAAGCACGGCCCGTGCGCCCAGCCACACCCTGCCCAAGCCAGGGCTTGTCCCGCCCGCAGAGCCCACCTGGGGCTCCTGTCCGCCATCCCCAGCCCCCAGCCCCACCCTGGGCTCACTTGTCGATGCAGATCTTTTCCACCTGGGGAACCAGCACTTGGAGCAGCCTCATGATGGTCTGCAGCGGCAGCTTTGACTTCCAAGAGAGAACCTGAGGGAGCGAGCGGGCTTCCTGGGGCTGGGAAAGCAGCCCCCACGGACAGCGGGAGAGGCCTGACCCCTGACCCAGACCCACAGTCTCCCCACGGCAGGAAGTGTCCCCGCACACCGCAGCAAGGGCCTGGCACAGGGCAGTGCCCACGAACAGTGACTGTTATTCACACTAAGAGCCGTGGCTTCTCACGAGGCATACACTATGTGCCAAAAACTGTCCCCTTGGAGCCTCACAATGGCGGGACCAAACAGGACCTCTGGCCCCCTGGAAGGGCAATCAGTAGTGACCACAGGACACACACAAGGAAGTGGACAAGTGTCTTGGGGAAAGAAGCTGGAAAGGAAAGTTGAGCAAGAAAGCCAGCACCGTGGGCCGCTGAAGCTCATCCCTGCAGAAGTCTGGGACAGTGTAGACTGGGGGTGGGGGGGGGGTGGGAGGAGCAACTGGGCCAGAGAGGCCAAGGTCACCCGGCTGGAGTAACCCAGAGCCTGGCTCCCAGGCCGGGTTTTGAATTTGGACACATTCCCATCTGAGCCTTGATAGAGCTGTTCCTGGGGCCAGAAGCCCCTGTCCGCCCCACCTCAGAGCCACCTGCCTGAGCCCTCACCCATTCCGATGTTGGGTTCCACTGCCCACTGGCTGATGTGCTGGATAGCCGCCGCTGCTCCCGCCACGCCTGGTCGGGCTCCTGGTCCCAGGGAAGGGATGGGAGTGAGGGGTGGAAGGAACGGGTGCAGAGTGGGGACAGAGGCAGGAGGGGCAGCCTTGCTTCCCAGACCCTCCCACAGCCTGGAATCCAGGAGGCAACGAAGCCTCCCTACTGGCTCATGCCGGTGGGGGGCTCACTCCCAGCAGAGGGGACAGCCCAGCCCAGCACCCTTTGCCCTGGGCCCCAGGCCCTGCCCGACCCAGCCCAGCCCGATGACAGGTTTAGGGCCAGGGGCTGACTGGGCTGGTCGGGTAAAGGCCAGCTCCGCGGAGATAAGGCTGATGGATGAGGAGTCTGAAGGCCAAGTAAGCCTGGGACCAGTAAACAAGGGAGAGGTCCATGAAAGCAGCCCCCCGCATGTCCTGGGCACAGGGTTCCTGCCCTCTGCTGCAGGTGACCCCAGAATGCCCTGGCCCAGCCCAACGGCAGAGGCCAGGGAAAAAGGGAAGTCCCAGTGTCACCCCACTGCAGGAGTCCCCATCGCCCACCTCCGTGG
Organism: Enhydra lutris kenyoni; assembly: GCF_002288905.1. Classification (NCBI taxonomy): domain Eukaryota; kingdom Metazoa; phylum Chordata; class Mammalia; order Carnivora; family Mustelidae; genus Enhydra; species Enhydra lutris. The sequence goes on from NW_019154159.1 coordinate 319,354, forward strand.
CTGGGCTGCCCTCTGCCGAGCTCTGCTGGGACATGGGCTCCAGGGATCTCAAGGTGCCATCCTCTGACACCTGGGACTTCTCCGTCAGCTTGTCAATGCCTGGGAGTGGGGGTGGGTGGGTGTGAAGACACCTGCCACAGGGCCCTTCTGAGAAAGCACCTGCATTGGGCCCCATGAGGCCCCCCTCTTTCTCCCACTCACTTTAGCCATGCCTGATCCCCCCCGACATGCAGTTCTGAGGCCCAACCCCCCCCATACCCAGGAGCAAACTAGCCTTCCTGGGCCTCCCAATATCCCCTCCCCATCCCCTCAGCTTCCCAACCCAGTCCATGCCCTTTGCCAGAGATGGGACGACATCCCAGAGACCCTGCCAGGGTGCCAACCGTGCTGGCGTCCACACACACACACACACGCCCCTGCCACCTGCCAGGCCAGACCTGGGGTGGCCACCAGGCTTGTCTTGAGAGTGCCAGGCTCAGCGGGGGCCGCAGGGCGGGAGCCCTCCATGGAGGCGCCCTCCTGTGAGCCAGTTCGGGACAAGGACTCAGGTGGCCGTCGGCGCCGCTGCAAGGCCTTGTGGATGGCAGGCGGGTCGGCGGGCAGGTTGGCCAGCTGGTGGAAGACGCTGCGCTTTCGGATGATGGCATAGACCAGGTTGGAGTTGCCTGTAAGGAGGGAGCACGCCGCATTCGGGGAGGCCCCCTTGCCTCGTCCTCCATCTGGCAGGTTTCTGGGAAGGGGGAGTATGGAGGATAGGAGGGTGTCTAACTCCAGGCTGGAGAAGGGCTGGCACCTGGCAGTGTGTGCCGCTGTGGCTACACTACACTACCTCATTGGACAAGAGCTTCTGGGCAGAGCTCCCCCCATGCCGCTCCCCAGTACCTTCCAGAACCCCTCTCAACCTGGCACTCTAAGGGGTAACCCTGGGAAAGTGGGGCAGGCCCAGCACATCAGAGTCCACACCAAGCCAGCTGTCCTGTACTTTGACTGTGTCCCTGAGCCAGGTCATCAGGGAGGAAGGACGACATAGCCCGTGCTCCACGGCCCACCCTGAATTCCCTCGACTCTGGGCCTTCGAGGCCCCACCCAGCAATCAGGTCCTGCTTCTCACCACACTGTCCTGCTTCCAGTTCAACATCTCACCCCCGGGCTCTTGCATAGGTTGCCCCCAGCTGCACCCCACAGTGCTTTTTCTACCCCACCATATCTCCATTCACCCCTCACAGATCAGTGAAAACATTATTTTGGAAATAATAGTAACTGCTAAGTCACCAGATACTGTGCTAAACGCTTCTTGTGGCTGATTATTTGTCCTCCCAACACCCTCGGGCATAAGGACTCCAGGACTGTTAGAACTGTCTTCCAGCCGAAGACATTAAAACCTGGAGGCTATGTGCCCACCCACAGTCACAAAAGTGACAAGTGGCAAGGCCCTTATGACACTAGGCCGTGTGACACAGACAACACCCAGCGGGGTCCCACTGCCCTGAGCTTCCCTTTCATCTGATGTAAGGTGACCTCTCTGGGTGACCATCTGTTTAAAGCCTCCCTCCGGGCCTCCATCCCCAGCCGTGAGCTGCACGGGGCAGGGAGCACTCTGCTTTGCTCTCCCCTGTAGCCCCTGCCCCCAGCACTGGCTTGGTATACAGCTGGTGCTCAATAAATGCATGTTGAATGAACAGGGGCTGACAGGGGCAGGGGAAGGCAGAGGGTTCTCCCCTCCTTAGACAGACCGGGAAGGTGTCCTTGCGCACGGCCCATCCCAAGTCCCGCTGCTGAGGCCCCACGGGGGCCCGGGCTGCCGCCTCACCGTCAAACTGGTACTGAATGATGTTGTTGAAGGCCTCCAGGAGGAAGAACACCAGGTGGTGGTTCTGGGCAGCGGAGAAGAGGAACCAGGTGGTGGAGAAGGCCTCCAGCAGGTGCAACAGCTTGTTGGCGGCCACCATGGACAGGCTCTTGAGGTAGGGGGACACTGCGGGGACGAGCCAGCTCACTCCTGGTCCCAGCCATCCCCGCATGCCCTTGGCCTGAGCAGGACGCAGAGCTCCCACTGCCAAGCCCTCCCTGTCCCTTGCCTAGAAAATCCCCCACAAAGCCCAGAAGACCCAGTCCTCGGAGGCTGAAGCCACACGGGCCATACTCTGTAGAGCTCCAGGAGGCCATGTGGACCCCCCACACCCTGTCTCTGCACCATGTGGAGAGCCACACTGTTCCCTGAGCCACTCACACATGGCATCTCACCCACTCCTCCCCATGCTTCTGAAAGGGGGGACCAGAGCAGAGGGAACCAGCCCCATTTCACAGATGAGGAAACTGAGACTCGGGTTTGTAAACTTGCCCAGAGATCCCGGTTATAAAATGCACCAGGCAGGGAGACAAACTCCGGATCTTTAAGTCCTTCTGGAATATCAAACTGGAATTGCAATGCTCCACGCATCATCAGAAACTAATTTTTTTGGCAGAGCCTGGGAGGGGGAGTCCGAGAGATGAGACGTGTGGGGACAGCCTGAAGTCACATACAGATCTGGGCACTTCCTTGTCTCACTCTCGCTCCCTCACCAGGCTGGGACAGGGAGAAAAAAGCATCTTCTTGGGTTTTCTGGTTCACAAATGCGCTCTCAGTGCCAGGTACACTTAACCAGTGCTCAGTTAGAATGCGTGAGACGGGCCCAGCAAGTGAAGCAGGAAGGGAAGGCAGGGTTTTGGCCCCGGAGCTCACAGCGCAGCTAGAGCTCTGTCCCACCAACTCGGGAGTCCAAAGCACTCCCATCCAGAACTGTCCCCTCCACAGACAGCCACGCTGAAGCCATCCTGCCTCAGCTCACGGCCCCCCACCTGGCTGAGCCCAGCAGGCCAGCCAGCCCGAGCCCCTCCCCTCGGAGGCAGCTGTCCCCAGTCCTTGCTGGAGGGTAGGGTGCACCCTGCCGCCCTCAGACCACACCGTCCAAACCTGCGACGTCCAACACAGTAGCTGCGAGCCACTGGAGGCCACTCAACGCTTGAAACATAGCTAGTTCTAACTGAGATGTGCCGCGCACATGAGACACACAACATTTTGAAGACTGGGTGTCAAAAGAATATGAGATATCCCAGTAACTTTTACGGGGGTTATAGGTTGATATGATGGTATTTTGGATGGTGTGAAATACATAAAATATATTATAAAATGATGGTCACTCCTTCCTCCCTTCCTCCCTCCCTTTCCTCCTCCCTCCCTTTCTTCCCTCCTCTCTCCCTTCCTTCCTTCCAATATGGCTACTAGAAAATCGACCAGTGCAACGTGGCTGCCATCACTCCGCTATGGGTCTGGCTACCGGACTGGGCTGCTTGAACCGCGGCAGGCAGGCCTGTGGCCTGGCGCCACCTGGTGGTGATCGTGGGGAAGGCGGGCTCCCAGCGCCCCTACCGTTGACCACGATGGTGAGCAGGCAGTCGAACAGGGGCTGCAGCCGCTGGTGACCGCTGGTGATGATCTTGTGGAACACCTGCGCCAGGAGGCAAAGGGGTGGCCGTGGAGTCCCCTCTACCTCCAGACTCAGCCAAAAGGATGCCCCCCATGCCCCCAGGTCCTGGCGGAGGGAGCGCCCTCACCACAATGAGCAGGTCCGCGTGGGTACCGGTGAAGACCGGGATGTCCATGGGCACGCGCACCGAGTAGGGCTTGTTCAGCCGCACTCCGAAGTTCCGCTCCCCGCTCAGAAGCAACAGGATGAAGACTCCGATGTGCATCAGGCCTACCCGGGCTGCAGCATGGGGTACAGAAGTCAACACACGGGGGGGGGGGGGGGGGCTCTGTAGGAAGGACTGCGGGGCAGGGACCCAACTCAACAGCGCTGGAAGAAGCCCCGCCCCGAGCCTCAGCTCCTGGGAGACAGCGCAGACTGGCCAGACCCGCCCCTCTATAGGGAAGCTCCCGGGATCTTACGCCCACCCCAGCCTTACAATGATCCGCTCGGGCATCATTGAGGAAGTAGAGGATGGGGACCAGGATGTCCAGCACATCACTGCTCTTGAGCACAAAGAAGAGGAATTTCTGGAGGGAGGGAGTGAACGGGTGGCAGGGTCAGAGGGGAGACCCCTCTGCCCCACCGTCTCCCCATCCCGGGAGCCTTCCCAGAGGCTGTCCCCCTCCGGGGCTAGCCAGAGTAGCCGCTCCCCACCGCAGGGCACACCACGGCCCACCAGGCTGGCAGCCCACCTTATTGAAGTCGCAGAGCTTCCAAAAGAGGACTAGCAGCTCCTGGTGGAACTGGATCTTCTTGGTGGAGTTGGGCAGGTAGGTCTGGAGCAGGGGGTTGGAGAGCAGCCGGGCTATGCCCTTGAGGATGAACTGGAAGTCCTGAGTGGGGGACAGCAGGGATCTGTCTGGTCCGGCTCCCTCACAAACGCCTCCTCACTCCCCCCCAAGCCTGGTCCCACCTCTAGAGCCTGAAAGGCCCAGCTTCTGTCATCAGTAGCTGTCCTGAGAAGCCCCCTCAGGAAGCTGAGTCCAGGGCAGGTCTGGAGGGAACCCCCACCCCTTCCCCAGACCACAGGCTCCCCCATGTTTTAGCAAGGCTGCTCCTAGGGACGCCCCCACACCCACACCCCGAACCGGCCCCTGCCCACCTGGACTGCGTGTGGACAGATGCCATCCCCCCACCCTCCCCATCACCCTGTCACACCAGAGGCACACTCTATGACTCTCAAAGAGCTTTTCACTTACTAAGCACCTCCTACAACAAGAAGAGGAAGCAGTTGCTGTCCCCATGTTACAGCAGCAGAAGCCAGGGTTCTGGGAGCCCAAGAACCTCCCCCAAGGTCACAAGACACAATCTCAGCTCTGCCTGGCCTCTAAGTACACTATCCTTCCCCCCACCAAAACCTGACATCAGAGCCGCCTCCTCCTGGAAGCCTGCCCAGTTGTCCCCACCCAGTTGAGGCCATTAGCCCTTTTCTGCATCTCAAAACCCTCAAAATTCTGCCATCACCATTTCACTTGGGGCGGTCAAGTCCATGGGGACCATGGTTCCTTCCCATAGGGGCCAGGACTCCCCCAACCCCATCTCATCTCCACCCCCTCACTCCCCTGCAAGGCCATAACCATTGTAGCAGGTGGGCATTGAGAACCCACTGGGGCAAAAGCAGGGTTCCACTCACCTCCTCCCGATGGATGCGGGACAGGTAGTTTACAAACAGGTTTTCGGGTCCTGGAGGCTGCCGAGGGTGGAGCCTGGGATAAGCAGGTGGCTTCACCCCTTGCCCCTACCTTGGTCTAGGTGGTGGCAGCAGTGCCCCCTCGGACATCCCCAGGCTGGTGCCCACTGGGTATCCCTTGCCCAGCTCTGCTAAGGAGAGTGCCCAGAGCCTGGTGGGGCCAGCTGCCCTCCCCGACGCTCCCATCCTTACATCCGTGTCATCCATGGCAGTGCCTGTCGTGGTGCCGTCCACGGTAGGGCTGGTGCTGGTGGCACTGTCGTGGTCCAAGGTGACAATGAGCACCTGGGCCGCCTCCTCCACCAGGGGTTCCCGGTAGTCGGAGAAGAGCAGGTGGTTGTAGGGGATCCCGTAGCCCACAGGGTCATAGGCACACACGGTGTTGAGGAGGGAGGTAAACAGGGGGAGGGCGTGTCTGCAGTAGAAGAGGAACAAGGCTATGGAGACCACCCCCCAGGGGCCACCCCCTCCCTCGACAAGGGTTCAGTGCTAGCCCCAGGCTGGGGGCCAGAGAGCAGAACCAGGCTCATCCCTCCCTGAGGAAAAGAGACCTCTCCTTGTCCTGGCCTCCCTCCGGGACCCAGGCCAGGCTAGGCCAGGGGCAGAGGAATTTATACCAAGAGCGGGGCAGCCAGTTATGGGGGAAATCATGTGCATGCCCCTTAGATTTTCCCCCAAGGGCTAAAGCCTATTAAAAACAAATTACAAGAGGCGCCTGGGTGGCTCAGTGGGTTAAAGCCTCTGCCTTCGGCTCAGGTCATGATCCCAGGGTCCTGGGATCGAGCCCCACATCAGGCTCTCTGCTCTGCAGGGAGCCTGCTTCCTCCTCTCTCTCTGCCTGCCTCTCTGCCTACTTGTGATCTCTGTCTGTCAAATAAATAAATAAAATTAAAAAAAAATTATAAGACTATGTTTAGAGCAGTTTTATGTTCACAGCAAATATCATGAGGAAGGAACAGAGACTGCCCCATGCCCCCCACCCCCTCCCATGCACAGTCTCCTTCACTACTGACATCCCACAGTAGAGTGGCTCATGTTATAATCAACGGACCTACACGGACCCATAATTTACATTAGGGTCCACTGTGGTCTCTGAGGGGCAGGGGTACCCTCCCCCGGGGCTTCAAAGCAGGGGGCTAGAGTCCCCCAGGGAGGGGGGCTTCCCCTCGGGGAGCGGAGCACGCGCTGGATCACCCAGTTCCCAGGCCAGAGACTGACATCATTCTGAGATCTGTAAGATGTCAGGGTTCAAGCTCCTTATCTTACAGGCAAGGAAACTGAGACCTGAAGAGGTTAAGTGAGTGGCAAAGCGTGGCCATTTGCCTGATAACGCTGGTGAGAGGAAAAAAAAAAAACCAAAACCCTGGCCAGCTTTGGATTGTGGCTGGAGGAGGGAGTCTCCTCACTTCCCTTCTCTTCTTTGGCGTGGGGAGGCGGGAGTTGGGCAGAAGGCCAGCGAAACCTGAAGGACATGGCATGCTATGCAGGAAGGAAGAAGCTGAGCCATGACCGTGGAAGTGTGCACTAATTCCCGTGCCTGCCGCAGGGCCTTGGGCACAGCTGCTGTTGTGGGGCTGGAGCACCTGTAGGTGCTTTACACACTCAGTCCCACCCTGTGACACCCCCTAGAGCCCAGGAGCACCCCCATATGGGCCAGGCTTCCCCACCCTCCAGGGTGTTCCTTACGCCCTCTCCCCACCCACTCTCTACGCAGCCCTGCCCCAGACAAGCCTCAGGGAGCCCCTGAGAGCTTGCAAGGAGGCTGGTCTGAACCGAGAAGGGTTGTGATTGTAAAACTATACTACGGATTTTGAAAACTTCGCATGAAAAGGGAATGTAAAACCTCTCTGTAATTTTGCATCTCGAGTACATGTTAAATACTAGTATTTGCTGTATATTGGGTTAAGTGAAATGTTAAAATGAATTTCACCTGTTTCTTTTTTACTTTTCTCATGTCACCACTAGAAATGTTCAACTTCTGTTGACATCAGCATATGTGGTTTCCATTATATTTCTGCTGGACAGCACAGCTCTGGATGGAGGACCCAGGTACTGGCCGGTCACCTAGGGCTTCCTCCAGGGGGACACTGGACCCGCGGGCATAACGAGGGCTGTTAAGTTACAAGCCATCACCACCAGGGGGCACCACCCCCCCCTCAACTAAGACTCCAGGATGGTGAGCGACTTCTGAGGCTGCCTGAAGGAGGAGAAGAATGGAAAGAAAGGCCAGGGGCCCCTCACCTGTTCTCCGTGGAACAAAAGAACTGCACCCACGGGTTGGTGCTGCCACTATCCGGAGCTGGGGGCAGGTACATGGCCTCAGAGAAGCATGTCAGCAGCAGTTTCAACAGCTCCATCCTTGGGGGGTAGGGTATGGCAGGGGGTTCAGTACCTGAAGATCTCCATTCTTCTCTAGGAGGGCGCGCCCACCCTGCCTAGCTCCAGCACAAGTCCATGAAACAAAATGACCCCATTTTCTCCCTGTCAGGCTGCTGCAGGGTCACGACTGGATAGGGTCTCCTCGAAGGACCCCATGCATGGTTCCCTCTCTGAGCCAGGGAGTCGGGGGGGGGGGGCAGGCCTGGAGTCCAGCTACACTGTGGGCTCTGGGTCCAAGCAAAACTCACCGGTTCAGGTCATGGATGTAGTTGGGCTGGGGGGAGTGAGCAAAGCCCACACCAGCCTCCCAGATGTATTCACAGCTGTCCAGGGAGTGGACGTCCTCCGCTGAGTCCTGGGGACACAGTTCGGGGGCGATCAGGATGGGGGTGGCCAACCCAAGTCCCCCCACCGTCGTCCCTGGGGGCAGAGACCCTCATATTCCCCTAAAGACAGCCCCTCAAAATGTCCCTGGTGATAATGCATGAGGGAAGAAATGAATGTTCTCAACCTCTTGAAAGCTAATTTTTCTTCTCTGGTTCTTTTATTTGCTCAGTCCAGCTTGGGGCAGGGAGAGATAGAGAGGGAGGGGAATGGAATTGGGTGCACCTGGTGGTATGTGGGGGTGGGAGGGCAGAGAACACTGAAGGTCAAGTCCATGGGCCCATAGGAAGTGAGCAGGCCAGACCTCCTGGGTCTAAGCCCCACCCCCACCCCCCACTGCCCAGGCGAGGACAATGGGTGCTTGTGCTCAGGCTCCCGGATAGAGGGGGCAGGGCCAGGCACCAGCTGGCTCCTCTCCAGCTGTGCCATTCACCGGCCCCTTCCCAGACCTGCCCAGCTCTTCGGGGGCAGCCCCTGCCCCCATGGGGTCCTGCCCAAGGGAACTTCAACCCCTAACCCAGGACCAAGGCCCTCCCAGCCTAAAGGTGGGAGATCAAGGGCTCTCACCACAGTGCTCCTTCGGTGGCTCTGGACAGTGAAATCTGGACAGAAGAGGAGGTCGGCAATGGCCAGGAGCAGGGACTCAGCGAGGGGCCGGGCGTTCTCATCATCATCGTCTCCCTGCTCAGGATATAGCACAGGCCGCCTCAGTGGTCACTGGCCAAGGAGAAGTGGCCCCAGGACTTGGGAGTTGGAAGGGGCTTGGATCTGGGCCCAGGCAGGCCCTCATGGGCAGAGGGATGAAGGAAGACACAGAAGGAAAAGGAAGTAGATTCCCAACCACCCCAAACCTCCTAAGGCAGAAGAGGGCTGGGGCCCAGGAAGAAACCTCCCCACGGGCTGGAAGGAACCAGGCCAGGTCCCGAAAACTCTAGAGCCTCGGGCCTGCTGGGAATCCCTGGGGTCCTACCCTCACCCAGTTGCCTGGAGATAAACCGAGGGAGGGGAAGGGTGGGGAGGGAGAGTGCCCAGCTGCCCTGCTCCCGTGTCTGCCCAGCTGAAGGGGCAGACACCCATGTGGGAGACGCCTTGGCCGCAACCCCCATTCCCCTTCCCCTGTACTTCCCAAATCGCACAAGAGATTTGGAGGAATGTGACGGGCCCCGAACGGGTTCCCTCCGTCTCGCCACATCCTTCCCACCCAGCCCCACAGCCAGGCCCACAGACCCCTGCTCGTCCTGCCCCGGGCACTGTGGACCAGAAGAAGCCCCTCCAGTCAGGGTCCTCGAAGATGTAGGGCAGCACTCGGGTGAGAAGCCGGCTACAGTTCAGGACAATCTGCTTCTCCTTCTCCGAATGGCAGCCGCTCTCGGCTCCCTGCACCAGCTTCTCTACGGCCTGTGGGGACAGGGCGGGGAGCGGCGACATCGCGCTTGTTGCCGGGACGGGCGCCCCAGGCTTCAGAGGGGGAGAGGCAGACAGGGTCAGCCAGCCCAGGGGGATGGGAAGTGGGGCAGAGAGCAGCCTAGGGCATCCCCCCGCCCCCGAGAGCCCAGCCCACCTGTCAGAGTCTGTTTCCTTGTCTCTGGTGACATGAACTGCGGCCCACCGCACAGGGTGAGCTGAAGGAGCTGATGTGCGGAAGCCCTCGCAGAGGGTGGCTGCCAGGATCTCCCCCAGCCTAGAGCCCAGCCAGTGGGGACAAGTGGGTACAGCCAGGGGACTGCCCAGACCTGGACAGGTGGGCTGTCACGGCAGCCTGCTCTCTGGGTCCGCAGGGCTGAGCTGGCTTCAGGGGGAGGGTGGGAAACGGCTCCACAGGGAGCAGCCGCCGGGGGCCAAGTGCCTTACGCTCACCTTGTAGCACAGAGTGGCCAGATTGGAGGGTGACTCCTCCCGCACGGCCCGGATCTCTGCCGCAGGCACCAGGGCGAAGACGTCCTGCACTGAGGTGGCCGTGTCTGCCCAGAACTGGTCCCAAAAGGCATCATCGGTGGCTTCCACAGGCTGGGGGAGGGGAGCCGTGTGTCCAGAGTTGTTATATAATCCCTCTCCAACAGGCCCACAGTTTGCCCAGTCTGTAGATAAAGGAGCCCTAAAAGGGAAGGCACAGCCCCCCTATTCCATCCCTGCTGGCGCACAGGGGCCCTCCTATAGTGGGGGGGACAGTCTTCAACCTTTGTGAGCCTCTGCTGGTAGAGGCAGGCAGGAGACACTTGGCACAGATGTCAAAGGTCGGCCAACCACTGAGTTCAGCAGCCAAAGCCTAACTCAGTCCCCAAGGGACAGGGTAAGTCAGCATCCTCCTCTGGCCAGGCCTCCCCACCCGGGGACCCCCCCCCAGGCCATGCTGCTAGGTCAAGTGCCTGGGGGCCAGACCCAGGTTTTGCCCCTCCCCAAAGGAAGAAGACGAGGGTATGTGTGCTCATTTCACCTAAGCCCACCCTCACCGTCCCCCCTCGCCCCAGCTTCCACCCTCTCCCTGCACACCCAACAGGTACCCGAGCTAAAGGAGCCAACCCCCGAGGCTCTCTGACTGCGCCTGCTCCCCGCAGAGCCCACTGCCAGTGCTGCTGTTCAGGCCACTCTTGCCAAGGCCCGACCTCCAAATTTACGTCCTCAAACCTGCATCCACACCGCCTCTAGCCCGTGTTCGAGGCACAGCGCCAAAGGCACTGTTCCCTTTACAAAGACCTTCGGGACTCCCCTGCTGCCTGCAGGATTGGGCCCGACTGGCAGCCAAGATCTTATCTAACATGTTTACATGCACGCACACATGTGCGCACATGTATGCACACATACACACTGCTCGTGGGAACACGCACACCTATGTTTGCTATCCCTGCAACACAACGCTGTCGTCACTTCTCTTCGCCTTTGCTTGGACTGTCCCCTCTTCCCCGCAGGCCCATCCTTCTAATGCATTCCCAAGTCCCACCGGTCTTATGGAGACCATATGCCGTATGCACACTTGTGCCTTTTGAATCATACGGACAGTCGCATAGGGAGCCAGTTTGAATCATAAGCTCCACTTCAAGACATCCTTCCTAAGGAAATGACCAGAGATGTGCACATAGAAGGAGGTTCGCTGATATGTTGTTGTCGATAATAGCAAGAAGCTAGAAGGAACCCAAATAACCAGAAAGCAGGGAACACTCAAAAAATTAGGGCCCGGAGCGCCTGAGTGGCTCAGTGGGTTAAAGCCTCTGCCTTTGGCTCAGGTCATGATCCCAGGGCCCTGGGATCGAGCCCCACATCGGGCTCTCTGCTTGGCAGGGAGCCTGCTTCCCGCTCCCTCTCTGCCTGCCTCTCTGCCTACTTGTGATCTCTGTCTGTCAAATAAATAAATAAAATCTTTAAAAAAAAAAAAAAGTTAGGGCCCTTTCATAGACTAGAATATTATGCAAACACCAGCGCCATGTTGCCAAAGACTATTGATGAATGAAGAACGATCACAGTACAACCCTGGGTGAAAAAGATAAGCTATAACACGAACTACACGATGGTCACGATCTTTGCTAAATTATATAGTCATAAAAGCCTGAACGAAAATGACAGAATGCTCACAGAGATTATCTCTCTGGGTGGGTTTTATTTTTTTACTTGTATTTTTCTGCAAACACATATATTACTATTTTTTTTAAGATTTTATTTATTTATTTGACAGACGGAGATCACAAGTAGGCAGAGAGGCAGGCAGAGAGAGAGGAGGAAGCAGGCTCCCCGCCGAGCAGAGAGCCCGATGCGGGGCTCGATCCCAGGACCCTGGGATCGCGACCTGAGCCGAAGGCAGAGGCTTTAACCCGCTGAGCCACCCAGCGCCCCTATTAACTATTTTTTCCTTTTGAATGTTCACCTGCTAAGAGGCCAGGGTGTCCAGGGCGCTCTTCCAAACAGCAGCCCTGCAGGAGACCCCTGGTCTCCATCAACCTGGCCTTCTCCCTTCTCTGGAAAGATCATACAGGCACTGCTTCCCACAAATCCACACACAGGATACTCTGACTATCATAAAAACATATACATATATATAGTGTTTAAGAATAACTCTGCTCTGGGGCACCTGGGTGGCTCAGTCGGCTAAGTGTCTGCCTTCGGCTCAGGTCATGATCCCAGAATCCTGGGCTCCTTGCTCGGTGGGGAGCCTGCTTCTCCCTCTCCCTCTGCTTGCTGCTCCCCTGCTTGTGCTCTCTCTATCAAATAAATAAATAAAATCTTAACAAATAATAATAATAATAAATGTTCTCTGAAGCCCCTTCTTCCCAGAATTCTCCCAGATCTCTGGACTGACAGGCTTGTTCCCACCGTGGAACCCTGCTCCCCAACCTCAGTCACTCATCCAAGGCCCTGACTCCAGGGGTCTCAACGCACTTGCCTTGAGGCCCCAGTACCCCACCGGCCCTTCTTCTCTGACCCTGCAGCTGGGGCCGATGGCAGATGCACAGCCAATATTTGTTCAGGGAAAGGCTGTCATTAGTCCCAGAGATCCCTTCAACCCAGTCACTGGGCAGACCTGAGCACCAGTGGGGCTGTCCAAACTCACGACTGGCTTTGAAAGCCTCACCAAGGTCCAGGTATAACCTCGCCCACTCTCCAAGCAATGCCCCCACTTCAAGCTACAGGATAGCAAGTGGCCATGGCCCGCAGGACAGACCTAGTACCACGGCCTGCTGGGTCCCAGAACTGGTAGAGCAAGTTAGCTGGGGAGAAGAACAAAGGCCAAAGGAGGGGCCTAGGGCTAGGGTTTGCTGACCTCAGCCAAGGCAGCCCTCTAACAGTCCCTGGGGTCAAGGGGTACCATCCCCCAGTGTGGGTGGCCAGGACTGGGGTGGAGAAGGACATCCTAGAAAACCTGGGGTCATCTCTGGGAAACTCCCCATCTCTGACAATTTCCCCCCCTTCCTGGTAGCCCCTACCTGCTTAAAGGGGCAGAAACTCATCTGAGCACCAGTGGACTTGACCTCTGGCCTAGTTCATCAGGCAAGTGTCACCTAGGGACCGAATTCCAAACAAGGAGAGAGACTTAAAAGGAGACTTAGGAGGCCCCAGGCTAGCCCAGCTGAGAAGCCAGAGGACAGTCTCAGCGCTCCAGCTCTCACTATGGCCCAGAGGCTTCAGCCTGGTGCCCGTCACCTGGCTATCCCAGGCTGGCCTGATGCTGCAGGTGTTAGCCAGGGTCACTGGAGCCCCTTGGGCTTCTGAGGGGAGAAACGTGGCTCAGCTCCTGTCCCAGGTACCCAAGCTGGACCCCATACAACCCAAAGAAGCTTTTAAAATCCAAGCCAGTTTGTTTGAAAAGAGTATTTCTGCTGCAGATGCGATGGCCCATGCTGCCAGGGCACAGGGACTGAGCTACTCAGGTGGGAAAACAGATATTCTTACCCAAGCTTTACCAGCACCTGCTCGGGCCAGACCCCCCCCCCACACACACACACCAGCTTGGGAGTCCAGCTGTATCTTTTGAACTTTCTGGGGGGTGAGGGGGAGCAAAGGACCATAGTGCTCTTGCCTGCTGAGGGTGAACTGTTCAGGAGGGCCGTGTCACCACAGCATTCCCCCCCCCCACACACATGTGCACACATGTAACACAGACCCACCAGGCCTCACCCCACCTACAGCAGAGAGTCTCCAAAAAAGGCAGGATCTAAGAGAGGGTCCCACCCACCCCAGGGAAGGTCCGGGAAGCAGCCCAAACAGCTCAGCCTCAGGACCAGGGTCAGGCCTAGCCCAGGGCAGGAAGAAAACAGGATGCAGCGCAGGAAGGCAGGGCAGGCCCAGCAGCAGTGGCTCATGCCCAGGCCACAGGAAAAGGTTCTGGGTCCGCTTGTCTGCTGCCCAGAACAAACATCTGTATTCATGGCATAGCCCCTAAGGGTCTGAGACTGGAGGACACCCTGTGGACAGCTGGCCTGAATCCCCTTGGAGACACTGAGTGGCAAGGTTTGGAAAGACCATCTGGGATCTGTTCTTCCTCTGCGGTCCAAGCCAGGTCACTACACAGGACAGAGGCTTGAGGGTTCCCTGCAGCCAGCCTGGTTCTCTTCCCACCTGCAGGGCTCCTAAGGTCTCTGGAGGGCGATCCAGCCTGGTATCTGGTTCCTGTCCTCAGCTGGGAAACAGGACAGCACCATCTCAGTCACCTCCATAACAGGCCTTCAGCCAGGAAAGCCAGAGGCACACTGCATTTTGGGGAGAAGGCCAGTGCAGGTAGGAATCTAGTCCACCCAGATCCTTTGGGACCCGGCTGAGCTAGTCCTGCTGGGCTGGCCAAAAGGACCCTGCCCGCAGAGCCAACAACCCATAGTTCATGCCTCCAATGTGTTTCCTTCCCCAGGTAGGTAAACATGGGAGCCTCCCTCCTGCCTCTCCCTGTGGCCTCACATTGAGGCCCTGGCCCACCTGCCACCCACAGACCTAGAAGCCCCATCCCAAAAGAGCCAAGTGCTAGAACTAACCAGGAACCATGAAGAAAGTGGCGAGAAGCAAAGTCTGGTTTCTGTCAAACACCTCTTACTGGGGATTGGACTCTCCAGAGGCTTGGGCATTTGCCAGGCCCCTGACCTTTCTCTCGTGGGAACAAGAGAGAGTAGGACCAGAGATCTGGCCTCTGGAGCTGCGATCAGCTGGCTGTGAGAAGATGGACCCCTCCATCCCACTCTAACTGCCCTGGGGGTAAGGGTAAGAGGAAAGTCCCAGAGGGCAGCAGGTCCTGACTCCCTTGAAAGTGGGGGACCTGGAGAGTCAGGGCTGGGCGACTCTGTGGCCAGAGCAGTGTAGTTCAAGGGGTAAGGACAGAAGGGGTAGGCAGGGAAGGAGATGGGTCCTGTGTGTTGGGGGCAAAGAGGTGGCCTCTGTGCCACTCGTGAACTCGGGGGAGTGTACTGGCTGAAAGACACCCCAGACCCCACACCAGCCAGTCAAAGACAACCTGGAGGGTTCTCAGCCCTGACCCAGAGAACAGAGGGTACCTGAAAACAGAGCCATCCCCACTGCTGGGCCTCAGAGGAGGAGCCCTCTGGAGGGTGGTCCCCAGCTGGGAAACTGACTCCACGGGCCTGGGAACAGTTCCCTTTGCTAGGCTGCAGCGCCGCTCGCCACTCTTTGCATGTTCTCAGGAAGACCTCGGCCTTCCCTGGCTGTGGCCATTGACCTGGGCCCAGCGAGGCCGCTGCCACCGCGCACCAGCTGTTTCCCCGACCCGGTAGGCGCCGGCCCGGCTTTGTTTGCATTGAATCAGCCGGGTCTGTGCGTCCAGGAATCGCGGGCACCGAGGGCCAGGGAGGGGAGCAGGGAGCAGGGAGCGGGGTGGGTGGGTGGGGGCGCGAGTGGGGGTGAGGCTGAAGATGCGGAGCTGGAGAGGCGGGAGCGGGGGAGGGGTGGGGGGAGGCGGCGGGACAGGTGGCGGACAGCGGCGATGCAGGCTCAGGGAGTAGGCACACGTCAGCCTAAGGTGGCAGCAGCGGCTGCGGGCAGAGAGATATTCCCGGGAGAGGAGGCTGAGGGTGAGGGGCTAGGGTTAGGGGATGAAGCCCTAGGGTACAGGCCAACGGGTCCCGCTCCGGCCCTAGCTTCAGC
Source organism: Enhydra lutris kenyoni (assembly GCF_002288905.1). NCBI lineage: Eukaryota > Metazoa > Chordata > Mammalia > Carnivora > Mustelidae > Enhydra > Enhydra lutris. Next base: position 334,888 of record NW_019154159.1, read on the forward strand.
GTCACCCTGCAGGCCAGTTGGTCCCCCATCTCTTCACCAGCCAAGTTCGCACAGCCCCCCACCCCCCGGCCCTACCCAGCCCCCAACCCCGCAGGTGGATGGGGAGGCCAGGGCCCCGGTCGCACCTGCGTCTTGGTGGTGAGCTGGATCACCGCCTTTCGGAAATTCAGCTTAGAGTCGGCCGACCCCATAGCGCTGGAGCCCGCTCCGGCCCGGCCCCGGCCCCGGCTCCGGTTCCAGCTCCAGCTCCACGGCCCCCGCTGCTCTCGCAGAAGAGGAGCGGCGCACCCCGCCTGCCGGCTCGGCGTCGGCCCCGCCCCCGCGGGGCTCCGCCCTCACGTGGCTCCGCCCCCGCACCTGCCGCGCCCCGCACCGCCCACTCCAGGCGCAGGGAGTCTGCTCCCGGGACCCACTAGGGCTGCCCACCCGGCGTCCTTCTCAGCTGCGCCGGGTGCCTCCGCGCCCTCCCCTCGGAGCGTAGTCCGGGTTACATCTCTCCCATTTCCACTCAGGGGCCCGCAACCCTCCCAACCTCGCGTTCCCCGCCCCCATCCCCACCATTGGTCCCCAGGCCACCCTGGGCCCATACTTTCTCAGCCAGCCCTCTCAGAGCTTCTTCCTTGTCAACCCCTGTCCTCCCCATATCCCCACGCCTTCCCCCCCTCCTTTTTTTTCCTGGAGCATCTGCTTTCTTGGTTCCCTTTTACTGACATGTCAAACCCACATCACCAGACAGCCCCGCTGTTTTTGTTTTTTTTTTTCCCCAGCCACAAGCCCCAGGCTCCAGGAGAGCAGCTCCCTGGTCTGATGAGAGTGGGAGGTCCCTCGGAGTCCCATAACTTCTTTCTGGCCAGCTGTATTCCCTGAGAGTCCTTTTAAGTCCATCTATTTCAACAAATGTATTGCGGAACTGGTATTCACTAACACTGTGTCAAGGACGGGGACATAGGGGTCTTAAGTCACAGGCCTGTCTCTTACAAGCAATTAGCTTGGGAAAGAAACAAGGAAAGAATTAACCGTTTCTCAGCCGAGTGAGCCTTTATAGAGGCAAATTAATGATATTATTGATGATGATGATATGAGGACAGTATCTCTAACCCAACAAAAATCTACTTCTGAGGTAAGGGTTACCCCGTTTCACAGCAGGGGAAATTGAAGTTCAAGGCAGTTACATTATTTGCCCAAAGTCACACAAGTACTAAAGAACAAAACCAAAAAAGCAAGTCCAACTCTGGTTCCAAAAGAGGCTGCTCTTTCACAATATCATCTTGCATGCTATGTCTGGAAGCTTCCGGAAATCCTAGACACTTAGAAAGAAGGTGGTGTTTAGCTTAAATAGGAATTCCACAGGTGAAAAGCAAGGGGTGCACCATCTATCCAGTGGAAGGGTGGCACAAAGGCAGGGTAGGACAGGCATGGAGAGAGGGAGGAGGGGAGATGGGGATGTTACCCTGTCACTGAATGAGCAGACTGCACAAGATAGCTCTGTTCTTGCTCCAGAGGTGGGTTTCCCCTGCTCTGGATGAAATCCTGGGCAGGCTTCATGGCTTTTCTAGTTGCTCCAAGATAACAAATGAATAACGTCTTTATTTGGCATTAAAAAAAATAATAAAATCCAGTCCACTCTACAAATCACCCAACCTCAGTCCAGGCCAGAGAGACATGAAAAATTTGGAATCTTAGTCACCAGGGAATTGCAAATTGAAACCTTCCTGTGATAATTATTACATACCCATTAGAATGGGTTAAAAAAAAAAAAAAAGCACAACAATACCAAATATTGGTGAGCATAAGGGGCATTTATACTTTCTTATAAAGTTAAATATACAATTAGCACAATTAGTAATCCCACTCATGCTATCTATCCAGGAAAAATGAAGGCATCCATCCATACAAAAAGCCTGTGTAATGCTCATAGCAATTTCATTTATAATCCCCAAAGAGTGGAAACTACCCAAATGTCCATCATCTGGTGAATAAACAGAGTGGGGTTCACCCATACAATGGGACTAGTATTTAGCGACAAAAAGAAACAAACTACTGATATAAGCAGCAACAATGTGGATGAATCGCAAAGCACTGTGCCAGACACAGAAGGCAGCGTACTGTATTATATCATTTATGTGACATTCTGGGAGAGACAAAACAATGGGACAGAAAGCAAGTGAATAGTGGCCTTGGGCTGGGAGTAGGATGAGAAACTGACCATGAAAAGGTATGAGGGAACTTTTGGCGGCAACAAAACCCATCTCTGCTATGATTGTGACGATAGATTCTTGACTGTATCGTGTTCGTTGACTTTCCTATAACCATACACCTTAAGAGGGGTGAATTTTACGGTAGGCAAACTATACCTCAATAATTTTGACATTAAAAAGACAAAAACCAAGAACAGGTGCTAACCGGCTGGTTCGAGGGAGTAATTGGGAGCCCCTTGGCCTGCGCTGCACTCAGAGCCATTTCAGGAATTTGCAACCAGGAACTCCAAGTGGCACCGAAATATTTCTGGTCATTCACGGGCCTTGCTCTTCCCATCAGCTTTCTTGGGATGGATTTAAATGAGACCATTTATCCTCATCCAACCTCAGAAGGTCTTCTCCCTTCTGAGCATTTTGCTCCTCAGGAAATTTTAGTGTCCGTCTCCAGGAAATCTTATAAGATACTCTAATAAGTACTCTTAAGGGTACTCTTGCCCCCATGGGATGGAAAAAGTATTAATATCATCTTAAAGAATGTGACTGCTAATGCATCTAGGGGGAAAATACCCATTTATCCCCACAATCTGTTTATTGTCTCCAAGTTAAACTTAACATTCTCCCCAATCCCACCAATGATTATATTTTAAATGCTGTTGGTTGTTGTTTAGTGCATACTGAAGTGTGTAGAGGGACGACGGCCTAAAGACTGGACTTTGCTCTAAAATGTTGTAGCAAAGGGGCACCTGTGTGGCTAAGTTGGTTAAGTGTCTGCCGTCAGCTCAAGTTGTGATCCTGGGGTCCTGGGATTGATCCCCACATCAAGCTCCCTACTGAGCAGGGAGCCTGTTTCTCCTTCTCCCTCTGCTGTTCCCCTTGCTTGTGCTCTCTCATACTCTCTCTCTCAAGTAAATAAATAAAATCTTTTAAAAAGAAAATAAAATACTGTAGACAAAGAACACCCAGGCAAGGTGAGGCAAAATGTGACAGAATCTAGATCTCTGTGGAAATTCATTGTACTATGGGCTCCACTTTTGTGTATGTGTTTGAAAACTTATATAGTTAAAGTTTTTAAGGAAAAAAACTGGATCTATACAGGAAAAAATAGTAGTAAAACAGAGCTCTTGAAAGTTTAAAGAAATTAATTATCCTTACTAATTTGGGGATTCCCTAGTAGGATCTTGGCTATGGTTTCCTATGTGGAAACTATACCATGTCTTCCTTTTATCCCCACTGTAAAGGAAGAATTCCTGCCTGTGGTTCCTAGAGCTGCTTTTTCTGAGTTCAACCATCAACGATACAAGAAACACTAACTCAGAACCTGCTAAGGGCCACTTACCTTGCAAGATGTTAGGACCTGAGCTACAAAGGCAAGTTCCTACCGCCAAGAGAGGGCAACCATACGGACAAGCAAGAGCCTTGGGGTCAAGAATGGTGTCTGTCCAGGGCCCTGGCAGGGGAGGAATGGAAGAATGGTTACCAGAATCCAGAGGAAGAGAGACCAGTTGTAAGAGAGGGCTAAGGGGACCAGGGACCTCACAGGGTCTGGAAGGGAGAGAGCCATGGGATGGACACCCCACCTTCACTGTTCTCCTGCACCCCGATTTTCCACTGGTGTTTCCCATCAGTGGACACCCAGACAGCAAAAGGGCAAGGGAGCCCATTGTTGCAGCGCACAAAAGCTTCACCCCCCAGGCATGGAGCAGATAGAGACGATGGAAAGAGAACTGAACAGGCACACGGAATATGTCCCACATCCAGGTGGGAGGAGCGCATAGAAGGAAGATGCCGGAGTGCAGAAAGCCTGCTTTGCCCAGAGAACAGAAAGAGCAGCTTGGGATGAAATGTAGAGTGACAAGAGATAAAGCCAGAGAGGCGGGCCAGGACCGGATCATAAAGGGCCGTGTACATCCTGTTAAAGAGCTTTTATCTCCCTCTATGAGCCCCAAGGAGCCTCTGAAGCAGGGGAATAGTGTCGTCGGATGTCATTATGTCTTGGCAAAGTCACTCTAGCTGCTCCAGGAAAGATAAAGGGAACCAAACACTGGGAATCCAGCTGGGGGTAAAAGATGACCAGGGCTGAGCCCAGGCAGTCACGGGTGGGACGGAGAGGAAGGACACAGGATGTCTCCAGGTGGAATCTGGAAATTGCTTGTCAATTTGATGTGTATTCTGGGTGTCGCTGCTGTGTAACAACCTCCCACTAAACGTGATATACAACAATAATCATTTTATTGTAAATTCTGTGGTCAATAATTCAGACAGGACCCAGCTGAGGTGGCTTGCGTCTGCTTCACGATGTCTGCAGCCTCAGCAAGAAAATTAGAAGGTAGGGAGGGTTCACTCAGAACAGCTGGGACCTGGAATCATCTGGAAGTTTCTTCATTCATGCATCTGGAGCCTGGGCTGGACTCAACCTGGCCTGGCCAACATACGACTTCTGGATGTGACTTGGGTCTCTCTGAGTTCCAAGACGGAGTGTCCCAAAGGGTGCGTACAAAAAGAGGGTGTCCCAGGTGAAAGGAGGAAGCTGCATGGCCATTTAGTTCTGAGCCCGGGAATAACATTTAAAGTCACTTCCACCATACTCTATTAATTGAAGTAATCACAAGCCCACCAGGTTCAAGGAGAGAACCCACACCCATCTCCCCAGTGGAAGAAGTGTCAGAGGAGTCAGCGCCACGTTTAAAACTGCCACGCTGGGACACCTGGCTGGCTCAGTTAGTAGAGGTGCAACTCTTGACCTTGGGGTTAAGTTTGGGCCCCACGCTGGGTGAGGAGATTACTTAAAAATAAAAAATCTGGGGGTGCCTGGGTGGCTCAGTGGGTTGGGGCCTCTGCCTTCGGCTCAGGTCATGATCTCGGGGTCCTGGGATCGAGCCCCGCGTCGGGCTCTCTGCTCAGCGGGAGCCTGCTTCCTCCTCTCTCTCTGCCTGCCTCTCTGCCTACTTGTGATCTCTGTCGGTCAAATAAATAAATAAATAATCTTTAAAAATAAAAAATCTGGGGCACCTGGGTGGCTCAGTCAGTTGGGTGTCTGTCTTTGTCTTGGGTCATGATCCCAGGGTTCTGGGATTGAGCCCTACGTTGGGCTCTCTGCTCAGCAGGGAGCCAGCGTCTCCCTCTCCCTCTGCCTGCCACTCCCCTTGCTCTCTCTGTGTCAAATAAAATAAAATCTTAAAATAAAATAAAAAATCTTGAAAAAATAATAAATCAGTAAAACTGCCCTACCATTGGTGATTCTGCCCCCCACACTTCGTTCCCCCAAACCCGATCCTTCTCTCTCCTGACCTTTGCCTGTCTTCTCATCTCAGGAAATGGCACCTCCTAGGTGCTCAAGCCCAGAACCGAGTGTCACCTTCGGAGCTTCTCCTCTTGTCACCCCTACATCCAATCCATCACCAAGACATGATGATGTCATCTCCCAGACACAAATATTTTCTACCTCCCTCATCTCTTCTGCCTCCACCTTTGCCAGAGCCCCCATTGCCGCCCTCCTGCAGCAGCCCCCGTCCTGCCCTCTCAGATCTGTGAAAGACCCAAGCCATTATCAAATGCAGCTTACAATGCTCCCTCACGAGATCAGGTCATGGTCTCAGGGTCCTGGGATCAAGCCCCGCATCGGACTCTCTGCTCAGCAGGGAGCCTGCTTCCCCATCTCTCTCTGTCTGCCTCTCTGCCTACTTGTGATCTCTCTCTCTGTCAAATAAATAAATAAAATCTTAAACAAATAATAGTAATCAGAAAGGCCAGCACTGAATGGGGATGGCATGGCCCAGGCACTGTTCTAAGCACTTGGCCTGTGTCAGCTCTCAGTAGCCCCATGGGGGCTACTGGTCTTAAAGGAGGTCTTAAAGGAGTAAAGGGGGAGGCCACAGAAGGACACTCAGCCTTAGCACCCTAAAGGTCACTCCACCGATGACAGGCCTGGAGGTTTTAAACAGCAGGGATTTGAGGCAGGCATACGGAAGCACTTCCTGACCACAAGGACGGTGAGAACCTAAAATAATTCCCCTCTCAGAGCAGACAGTTGTCTGGGACACACTCAGATGGTGTATAGAGGGCGGGGGGGGGGGGGGGGGGGGGGTTGGAGATGGGCATGAGATGACCTCACTCGCGCCTTATCCCGCCTGGCACTGACTTCAGACTGGTGGAGGGGGGACAGATGGGGCGAGATCATTCAGGGCAATGTGCGCCCAGCGCTGGAACGACGGGTCTGGGGACAGGGAGGGCAGCGCGGCCTACGAAGGTGGGGGTACCCGAGGAAGGTGTCCTGTCGTCGCCTGATATCTTGACATCAACCCAAGATGCGCAGGGTGAGGGGGCGGTGCGTATCCTGGGGACCCGGAGGCGCGGGCTGGGCACCCTGCCCCTCCCCCAGGGTGACTTGGGTGATTGGGAACCGCGGGGACCCTCCAACGTCAGCGCTGCCTGCGCAAGCGCCGTCATTTCCGGTGGGCCGGGCTGGGAGTGGGGTACGCGGCGGGGGTGGGGGGGGGGAGGCGGGGCCGGGAGACCGGCTGGGCGGGTGGGTGGTGGTGTCGACTGCGCGGTGGTGTCCGCGTGTCCAGCTCCGCCCTGCGCCCTAGCAGCGCTGGCGGGAGGCCGTTGCGTCGGCCGGCCGTATCCGGGCGCCCAGCTCCCCGCCCCCGGATTCCCTATCTGTGCTCTGGTCCCTCACCCAGGAGCTGGCCTTGCATTTCCAGGAGCTGGGAAAGCGCTCCCGGAAGCTAGAGTGTGAACCCCAAGGGAATCATAATGCCCAAGGCTTGGGGGACATTGGGTCCACTGAGGGCCCTGACTATCAGTGCCGAGCCTCGATGCCTCCCACAAGGAACACCACACAGGAGGTCTGCCTGACAAACCTGTGATGTACCAGGCTGAGGGCGAACCAAGGTCAGAGAGTTGGCACTTCTGACCCCTGCGAGGCGCTCTGCCTACTTGAAGGGAAGGGTCCCAGAGCTTTCTGGCTACTCTAGCTCAGAGAGGCTGAGGAGTTTGCTTCCTCAAAATCAGATCTGCGGTACCTGGCTGGCTCAGTTGGAGAAGCGTGCCAATCTTAATCTCCAGGTGGTGAGTTCGAGTCCCACCTTGAGTGTGGAGATTACTTAAATAAATAAACTCTATAAAATAAACTTCATAAATAAACTTAAAAAAAAAGCAGATCTGATTTTCCTTCTCTTGGAATAGTGTAAAAATTGTTAAGTCTGGCCTAAAGGCACAGGGAGTGATCTCAGTGGGCAAGAAGCCTGGGGTTCCTAGGCATCAACTCAGGCAAAGGGCCCGGCACAGGCCTGGTACACAGCACATCCTTCCCATCCCTCAGCCAGCCACACCCCTGCGGGTCACCTGGACCTCCACTCTCTGTCCTCTGCAGAGGGAGAGAAGGAAGCCCCACCCACCTGGCAGAGTTGGATGGCGATGAGAATCCAGCCTTTGTGACATGCTTGTCCCTGCCAGGTGATGCTTCTGGGACTGGGACTCGAGGAGGGTGGCTACAGGAGAGGAGAGCCATGCTGAGGACATAGCCAGTATGGTAAAGGCCAAAGGCTGGGGGATGACACAAGAGCTGGACCTTTTCAAACATGGGGGTCATCTAAGTCATCACTGAAAGCGTCCTTAGCTCCAGGGGTTAGAAGTAAATCTTCAGGTGGAGTCCGCCTATAATGGCTCTAACTAGCATGCTCACTGTCCAGGCTGGGGAAATTGAAGCAGCCCTCTGTAGGCCCTGGCCCTCAGCCCTTTGGCCCTGCTCTCCTCCAGGGACTTCCTAAGCTCCCCAGGGGCAGCTCTCCCACAGAGCTGCAGAATGAAGAAATTAACAAATGGGAAGAGAACTTGGTGGGCTTGAATCCCTGACGAGAGCCCTTTGGAACTTACTCCTCCCCATCCCCCCCAACCCTGCAACCTGCCGGTCCCTAAGACCCATCTTTGTCCCCAGCTCAATACCACTTAGTGGAGCCAGAAATCTAAGACATCAGTCTGGTTTTTCAGTCAGTTCATCGGCACATTTTCATCCTACACCCAAAACATTTCTCAACCCCACCATTGCTTTCCTTCCAGAAGATCGCAAAAACCTCCGGACTGGGCTTGCTTCCACTCTTGTTCCCTCCCCTCCAATCCATGCTCCAAAATTGCCACTAATACTTTACAACTAAAAAATGAAAAGCTTTTTACTCGTTCTTTTTGTCCAGTTTGGGGGGGAAATATCCCAATCCCTTCCGATGGCCCTAACTCTGATTTCATCTCTCCTTTATCCACTCGACTCGGTCACACTGGCCTTCCCTCAGTTCCTGATATATGTCAAGCTATTCTTACTTTAAGGCTTTTGCCCTTGCCATTGCCTCTGTCTGGACTACTCTCCCCCTAGAGCTTGGCATGGCTGGCACTGTCTCATCATTTAGGTCTTAGCTTAGAGCTCACCTTCTGAGGAAGTTCTTTCCTGAACACCAAATCTAAACCTTGCCCCAAACTTGCTCCCAGAACCCTGTTAATTTCCTTCATAGCACGCGTTGCAGGTTGTAATAATTTGTGTCCCCACTAGAATGAAAGCCGCACAAGGGCAGAGAACGCCTATGTCTCAGCCATAGATTTCTTTTTCTTCTTCTTTTTTTTTAAATCTTTTTTTTTGAAGATTTTATTTATTTATTTCAGAGAAAGCGAGAGAAAACATGAGAGGGGAGAAGGTCAGAGGGAGAAGCAGACACCCCATGGAGCTGGGAGCCTGATGTAGCACTCAATCCCGGGACTCGAAGATCATGACCTGAGCCAAGATCATGACCTGAGCCAACCAACTGAGCCACCCAGGCATCCCAATTTCTTTCTCAAATAAACTATGTTACTGAAGTATAACATATATTCAAAGAAATGTATGCCTCCTAAGTATACAGGCCAGGGTGCCTGATTGGCTCAGTCAGTACGGCATGTGACTCTTGATCTCAAGGTCATGAGTTCAAGCCCCACACTGGGCGTGGAGCCTATTTTTTAAAAAATCAAAATAAAACAAAACAAAACCTAAGTGTACAGGTCAGTGATTGTTACAAATGAATACACCTGTGTAACGAGCACCTACATCAGGAAATAAAACATTCCCAGCCCCTCAGAGTTCTCCACATGACTCTGGAAAGCTAAACGTTATCCTGGTCAGATTCATTTTTGCCAGTTTTGAACTTTATATAAATGGAATGATCCCTAAGGATACTCACATCCTAGTCCCCAGAACTTTTAAATGTTACCTTGCATAGCAAAGGGGCTTTGCAGATGTGATTGAGTTAAGGACCTGGAGATGGGGAAATTACGCTGGATTATTGGGTGGGTTCAGTGTCATCACAGGATCTCTAAAAGAAGAAGAGGGAAGCAGAAAGGCCGGACTGATGCAGTATGAGAAAGATTCAAACTGCTGTTGATGGCTTTGAAGTTGGAAGAAGGGGGACACAGGCCAAGGAATGTGGGTGGTCTTTAGGAGGTGCAAACTGCGAGGAAACTGATTCTTCCCTAGAGCTTCCGGAATGGAATACAGCCTTGAAGACCCCTGTATTTCAGCCAGTGAGAATCATGTTGGACTTTTTTTTTTTTTTTTTAAGATTTTGTTTATTTATTTGACAGAGAGAGAGAGAGGGAACACAAGCGGGGGTGGGGGAGTGGGAGAGGGAGAAGCAGGCTTCCTGTGGAGCTGGGAGCCTGACACAGGGCTCGATCCCAGGACCCTGGGATCATGACCTGAGCTGACACTTAACGACTGTGCCCCCCATGTTGGACTTCTAAACTACAAAACTGTCAGACAGTAAGTTTGTGTTGTTTCACATCACTAAATTTGGGGTAAATTGTTATAGAAACAATAGGAAACTAATAAAAGTACTTACTTTCTATGCCTGGCATCTTTCACTCAACATTTTATTTCTGTATAACATTCCATTGTATTCATAAACCACATTTTATTCATCGACTATTGATGGACATTTGGGTTGTTTCCAGTTTGGGATATTATCAGTTGTGCTGCTATGAACGTTCTTGTAGATGTCTCTCATTAACATATCTACATATTTCTGTTGCACATATATAGGAAGAGAATGGCTGCATTATAGGGTAGCCATATGTGATGGATTTTTCAGTACATCCCCCAGACTCCCTTTCAGAACTGAAGGATTTGTTCCCCCAGCTGCTGGGAAGCCTGCTGGTTGACAGTCCTCAGCTGCCCGCCCTCTCTAAGAAGAAAGGAGCTGGAAAGAACTCCTTCGCCCACTGCTTGTCATTCACCACCTGCATCCATTCAATGACTTGTGGACATGGGGAGGGGAATATAAAGGCCCTCTCCGCATTGCCACTTGGAATAGCTTTGAAGGACCTCTTCGGATTCAGAGCTGTCCAGAGTCAGGGGATGCTTTTGTTAAGGTCACATCTCAACCCAATTCCTCTCTATGCAAACCCTGTTTCCTTCTCTTCCCCTATAAGCTTTACGTTTCTAAAGAAGTTGAACACCTTGTCACATGTTTTTTGGGTCATTTGGTCATTTGTGAAGTGCCTAGTCAAGTCTTTTACCCCCTTTTCTACTGGGCTGTCTTTCCTGTGGATTTGCAGATATTTTTTCTATATCCTGGATACAAGATCTTTGTTGGGTATGTTTGCCACGTATTTTCAGAGTTGGATATACTCAGGATGCCTCAACAGTACCAGCTCATGCTGAGTCCTAATAATAATCAATTACATGAATGCTTGAGTCCGGTAACTCCTTTAAGGAGAGAATGCTTAGAAGGTGAAATTAGTGTATGGCTTTAACTGTCATAACTGGATATAGCATATGGAAAGAGAGGGAAGGGAGGGAAACAAGACCTTAAAGGGAAAGGTCCAGAATGCAGGTAAGTCACCCTCAAACTTCGCAGGTGTCCGGCCATAGATATTTAAACACGCAACTTCTTAAAGGTAATGGTAACTAAATATTCATTCAAAGAGTGTCCATGGAAAGTACCAATGGGCCAGCCTGTTCTAGGCACTGAGGACCCAGCTGTGAACAAGAGAGACACGATCTGTGCCTTCAGGAGATCTAGAGGGAGAGAGAGGCAACGGCAGGTAAACAAAATGAACAGCGGTAAACCGAAGGGGTCGAGCGTTTGGGGGGGAGGTGACGTTGAACCAGCAACAGCCCCACCCGGGCACCAGGGAGATCCCACCCTCGGTTCCGCCTCCACTTTGCATACGTCTCCTGATTGGCCAGCGGCGGCCGGCCCCGCCTCTCGGAGCGGGCGGCTAGGGAAGCGCGGGGCGGACCCCGCCAAGATGCAGCGGCGGCTCCGGGTGTCGCCGGGCGGGCGGGGGGGCAGCGCGGGCCGGAGCCGGGCAGGGGGCGCCCGCCGCGGCCCCCGCGCACTCTTAGCTCCCCAGACGTGCTGACGGACTCCGACCGTCCTTGCCTCCGTCCTGCCCGCCGTCTCCACCCCTCCACCCTTTGTGCCGCCGCCGCTCGGTGCCCCCGGCTCCGCAGGACCCCGGCCGGGCCGGACCGCGGCGGCGCAACAGCCCCGCGTGGGCGCCGGGTCAGCGGCCGATGGCGAGGGGGCGCGGCGCGGGCGGGGGCGCTGCAGCCCGAGTCCGCGACGCGGGAGGCCCGGCCTGTCTCCGCCGCATTGTCCCGGGCCCCGCGCCCCGGCTCTAAGCCGCGCCGCCGCAGCGCCCGCCTGCCGCCCACCGCCCGCGGGGCCATGCGGAGAGCTGCCGGGATGGAGGACTTCTCCACAGAGGAAGAGGAGCCCTGGTACGACCAGCAGGACCTGGAGCAGGGTGAGCGCGGGAGCGTGGGTGCGGCGGGAGAGCGGGGTGCGCCCGGCGACCCCTGTCCGCTTCTCCATTGTTGAGCAGTATCACCCCGGGGAGGGCTGGGCTGGACCCGGAGAGGCGGACTCCGAGGAGTGATGCGTCTGGAGAAGGGGGACGTGGAGACAGGGAACGCTGCCCAGGGAGACCCGGGCGGGATCCGCGGAGGGTGCAGAAGTAGGGGGAGCGGCCTTTCTCTTTCCCCGAACGACAGGGACATACTTCATCCGGCTCGCCCGCCCCATCTTAGAGGCAGGAACTGTCCAGGAGCCCCTGATATTGTTGGGGGCCTGAGTATTGGCTGGAAGTCTTTGAAGGCCAGGAGGTGGCTCCTTGGTTATGTTTGCTGAGAGGAGTGTGTGTGTGTGTGTGTGTGTGTGTACACGCGCGCGCGCGCGCGCGCGCGCTCTCGCGCGTCTAGCGGAAAGTTATCCCATTCCAAATCCAGTGGCATCCTTCCCTGCCAGGATTCCTGAGCTCTGAGACTCCCAGAAAGTTTCCAGAACTCCCTAACCCTCTACCCAGGGAGAGTATAGGGGTTTGGGGACTCTGCTGGTCAAGAAGCAGCAAAAACTTGGACCTTCCTGAGGGGAAGGGGGTCCCTTGGCCCTTCCCCTCCCAGCCCTCTCTCAAATGACTCATGGTTCGGAGGGAACCAGTTTTGGGAATTCTGAGCAATGCACCAGACTAGAGCCTGAGTAGAGTGGGAGCCACTACCCCCATTCCCATCTGAGGGTAGAGAGGGTGGCTGGAAGGGGGCTAGAATCTGGTGATGAGGTGGCCAAGGTGACATCACTCCAGGCAGGGGGCGGAGCAGTGGGACAGGAAGAAGGAGGAGGCCTAAGAGGGTCAGGGCCAAGGACTGCTGGAACAGCGTCAATTCCACCCTCTCTTCCCCCAAAGTGCCTCAGTCTTGGGTGGTTAGAGCTGGAGTGGCAAGGAAACATATCCAGGAGAAGTGACCACCGTCACCCAGCAAGCCAGGCGAGTGTGGACACCAGTCTGGTTCAGTGTGTACTAACCACCCCTGCTCTGAGTCGCTGTCCCCTGGGGCCCCAGATGCCTAGTTTTGCCCTCATGTGAGACAGCTTCCCAGATCCCAGAGCCTTTGTTTCCTGGCTGTGACCCACATCCCCACGTGGCAAGATCTGCTGGTAGATGAGACTGTCCTTGTACTCAGGAGTGTGGGTTAATCAGAATCTCTGGGGGACCAGTGTGGGACTGAGGCTGCTGGGCTGAACTCTGCCATAGTCTTTTCCCTGGAGTCTACCCTCAGCCTCCCTGGTAGAATGTGATGTCCAGTACTAGCTGTGACAACTCCCTTCCCCATCCTGGGCACCACCCCCCAAATCTTGCATCCTACAAACACCTATCAGGCTTACACTTAAGTACCAGACACCATCCTGGGAGTTGAGATAGTCTCAGCTCCCGCCTTTTGCGTTGCACCTGGGCAGGTGGAGGTGGGCCTGTAACTGAGTGTGTGTGTGTTAGGATCCAGTGAGAGGGCTTCATGGAAGAGGCAGGCCTAGATGGAAAGATTGGAAGTTGAGCGCCTGGGAAGATGGCTCCCCGGGATGCTGATGCTGATGTTGCTGCTGTCTCATTTCATTCCCGCACCCCTAACAAAGTCTCTGGCATCCTGCCCGGCCCAGATGTGGGAGGAAGGAGCCAGAGAGTAGGGGTGGGAGACGTACTACTTCCGGAGAGCGAGAGGTGTCGAGATTCAAGCTGGGCTGGGCAGCCATGCTCTGGGACCAAGATGGGGGCTAGCCTTGCTGGGCCGCAGCAGCTGGCCTTGTCTTGTGGCCCTAGGAGTAGCCAGGGCCCGGGAATAAGGAGGGAAATCAGAAATGAGACAGTGCCTGAAGAAATTGGAGTTTGGGGCCTAAAAACAAATGTCTCTTCACCCTGGGCGAGGGTGAGAGTGGAGGGCCTTCTGCTCTGAGACTCATAAAGGTTTATGCAAAGGCCCCTCCGAGCTGGAGGGTGAATAGGGGCTGCCTGGCCTTTTGGGGTAGGAGGGAATGCTATGGCCAGGTACAGGACAGCACGAGAAGACCACACACAGCTAGAAAGTAGAGGCATCTGGAGTGCCAGGGGTGGGCTCGAGGAAGTCCCAGGCACGGCCACTGCAGCACCACCTCCTGGAGCCCAGCACAGAGAGCTGGGTGGTAGGGTGAAGGGTGGGCCAAAGGCCAGCCATATTGGGGATCAGGTGCCTGTGGCATCCCCCTTTCCTGTCCCCAAGCCCCCAGTCCCCTCCTACCCAGCTGCTCCCTGATTGCCTCTGAGTGGCTCAGGCAGTGGTTGGCTCAGTCGGCCTGGCCTCCCCTCTGTATTTGTTTCCCCCTGTCCTGAGGGCAGCCCCACTGTATTTTCAGGAAGCTTGGCCTTCCAGATGCTGTTTGACTTGGATGCTGCTTTGCCCCAGAGGAGGGAGGCAGCTGGGACAAGCAAGGTCCTAGATCCTCCCCGTGTTCCCTCTGCCCACTGACACAAGCACCTGTAAAAATAGAAAAAGCCATTGATTCTTAAGCACCGGCTCTCTCTGTCTCTGCCTGCCTTGCTTCCCGACCTTGGGCCAGGCAGGGAGGGCCCTGTGGTACCTCCTTCTAGAGTGAGAGAGGGCTGCTGAGTCACAGATTTGAAGTCCTGGGTGCCTGACCTTGAGTCTTGGCCTTGGACGAGAGCTCTGACATGGCAAGGGGAGGGGAGTGACTGGACCCCAGTCGTGTGGACCCAGAGTTCCTGACATCCATGCCCTGGAGATTGTAAGCAGGAACCCTGCAGCCCGGCCAGGTGGCAGACCGCCTCCTCCCACCTGCTTTATCTTTGTCCCTTCCTCCCTGTGCCTGTTCCCTGTCCCTGTCCCACCTCTCTGCTCCAGAATCATGGGTCCCCCCTCCAACCCCAACCAGTGGGGACAGCGGGGTTTCAGGGTTTCTTTCCAAAGACATCCCTGTGGCTTCCAGCCATTCCCTCTGAGCCCTCTGGGACATTGCTCCTGGGGAGCACATAAGCAGGCACTCCGAGGGCAAAACTGCGGAAGCCCACTACAGGAGCCCCCGGAAAACTCCAGGGTCCAGGCAGGACCCATACCCGTTCAGACTTGGTACCTTCCCCCAGGTTGGTCCAGTGGGACCATTAATCTGGCCGTGACAGGCTATTTATGACTCCGGCATCTACTTCCTGCTCAGCCAGCTCCCCCATTCTCTCTCCCCGAGGCCTCCCCCACCCCTGGTCCAGGGGGAGCTGCTCCCTCCCCGGAGCCCAGAGCCATCAGCAGCCCTTTGCTAGCTGGTGTACCTTCCCCAGCCCTTGGCTCCAGCCAGTCCCCTGCCCTGCAGCTTCTAGACTTTGCCTGTGATCCCTCCTGGCAGATCCGACCAGCTTAGCTTGCATCGTGATCCAGTTTCCCCAGAAGGTCTCTGAGATTCTCCCCCACCCCGGACAGCTTCTATTGTGTTCGTCCCCACCCCTGAGTCACTGGGCGGCCTGGTTACATTCGCAGCCGTCTCAGGGCAAGCTCCTGTGTCCCCTGGTTTATAGTGACAACGGCCGCCCCAGCCCAGCGGCAGAAATACACACACAGCTCGGGTGCTCACCATAAAATGCAGTTGGTCGTGGCTTTGGAGCCTGAGTTCTTGGACTCTAGGTTAAGCCGCAGGAACCCCAAGCAGGCCACCCCGGGAGCCTGTCCCCCAACACCAGCATCAGTAGCAATGGCCTCTTCACAGGCCACCTGCCAGTTCCCAGAGGAGAAAACCCTGATGAGTGTGGCCCTCTGTTCTTTTCCACAGCTACCTGAGTTATTCGATACTGTTTGGAGATGAACTACATGTTCACCGTCTCATTTCAGAAAGTAGGCAGATGGTGTGGCTCCCTCATCACGAAGCAGGGCAGGTCTTGCCAGACTCCCGCATTCCCACCAAGCACTCCACATAACGTAGGGCTGCGGCTCTACAATGCTCACATCAAACCTCACACTTTGCAGACAGACGCCTCCAGACGCCTTCACACCCTGTAGACATTTGCCCAACTTCTAGTTAATAAGTCCTTATGACAAGTGGCCCCATTCCCCTACTGGTCTGTATTAGGTAACTGGTGTCTCTCGCATTATCATCCAAAGTTCATTGCTCAAAGCTGAAGGTTCTTATCTGGGATCTGTATTTTTTTTTTTAAAGGGTTTTATTTATTTGAGAGAGAGAGAGTGAGGGGAAGAACAGAGGGGAAGGGAGAGGGACAAGCAGATTCCACGCTGAGCGCTGAGCCCAGTGCGGGGCTTGATCTGACCTGAGCCGAATCTGAAACCAAGATTCGGACGCTGAACCCACTAAGCCACCCAGGCGCCCCTGATTTTTTTTTTTTTTCTTTAGTGGCCGAGGTGGCTGTTTAGGAAAGCACCTTTGTTTTCCCAGGCTAGGTTATTGTAGCCTTTCTTGGGATTAGCAGGTTTGTACTCCTCCAGGAAACTCCTCCGGGTGACATCGGGGCACAGGGCCCTGATCCCAGCTGAGGCCCACCCTGGGGACACCACTCGGGCTGTTTCAAAACCTTACCTTTATGCGTGGGAGCAGAATCCAGGCTTGTTCCCGACAGGCAGCTGGGCCTTTTGTCCAGGCCCTCTGGGTTCCGTAAGGTGATGTCAGTCCGACTCTGAGCCTCGGGCTGAAAAAGAGCCTGAGGCTCTTCTCTCCTTGGCCCACTGGGAGTCACTGCTCTCCCGGGCTCTTCTGAGAAGAAAAGCCCCCTCCCCAGAGCTGCCCAGTGCCCAGCAAGGGGCTCAGCTGAAACAACTGTATTGATGAAACTCGCTAGGGGGGCTACAGAGACCCTCCATCCTCCAGGGAGTCGAGAACAATCACTGAACAGGGGAAGCATTAAAGACTTGAACCCTGGACCACATCACATTGGCTCCTGCAGAGTTGCCATTAAGCATCTTGATCTGGATTTTTTTTTTAATTTTATTTATGTATTTGACAGAGAGAGAGATCACAAGTAGGCAGAGAGGCAGGCAGAGGGAGGGGGGGGAAGTAGGCTCCCTGCTGAGCAGAGAGCCTGATGCGGGGCTCCATCCCAGGACCCTGAGACCAGAGACCAGGGCCCAAAGCTGAAGGTTCTTATCTTAACCCACGGAGCCACCCAGGCGCCCCTCAGTCTGGATTTATACCATCAGCCTAGATCAAGGGCTATTTGAAGAAACAACCTCACAGTGGGAAAAAGACCCAGGCTTTCCTGGACAGCATTTTGGTGGAATGAATCAAATAGGTCTGTTCTTTGTTCCGATGATTCTGTTTCTGGGAAAGGATCTCCAGGATACAGGAAGTGATTTGCACCAAGATCTTTGCACTATGAATTTTTGTACAGTTTCATTTTTTTTAAAGATTTTATTTGAGAGAAAGAGAGCACACACAGAGGGCGCAGCAGAGGGAGAGGGAGAAGAAGGGAGCTTGATGTGGGACTCAATCCCAGGACCCTGGGATCACAACTGAGCCGAAGGCAGATGCTTAACCGACCAAGCCACCCAGGCGCCCCCAGTTTCATTTTTAACAGAAAAAAATGGGAAATACCTAAAAGACCAACAATAAGGGCAATTTAGGGACTCGTATACAATAGAACATTCACACCCACTAGAAATGGCCTCTAGATCCTTGTGGACACAGAAAACTATTTAGGCCAAATTGTGAAGTGAAAAAAAGCAGGTACAGAAAAATGTTCTGTTCACACAAAATCATACCGAAAGCTGCTCTGAGTCCAGAGAGCTGATTAGAAGGACGGTTAGCTTCATGTTGACAGCGTCTTTCTCCAAGTGAGGCGTTTTCTTCTGCTTGCTCCCCTCTCCTCCCCCACACAGACCCTAATTCTAATCACTTACAAATGGCAGTCTTCTTTGATAACTAGGTGAGGCCACCTCCATGTGTTTGTGGAATTCTCAGTGATAGATCTAAGAATATATTAAATACATTTTCTTTTTTTTTTAAGATTTTATCTATTTATTTGACAGACAGAGATCACAAGTAGGCAGAGAGGCAGGCAGAGAGAGAGATGGGAGGAAGCAGACTCCCTGCTGAGCAGAGAGCCTGACTCGGGGCTCGATCCCAGGACCCTGGGATCATGACTTGAGCTGAAAGCAGAGACTTTAACCCACTGAGCCACCCAGGCGCCCCTGAGATACATTTTCAAGTAATATTTTGGTCACCTTTGTTAACTTTTCTGTGCTGTTTGATTTTTTACATCAACTACCCCTTCACACAACACTTAAAGCAATTCTAAAAAGAAAAGAGCCTTAAAAAATAGAGAAAGAGAGAGAGGCATCTGAGAGGCTCACTTAAGCATTTGCCTTCGGCTCCGATCATGATCCCCGGGTCCTGGGATCAAGCCCCACTTCGGGCTCTCTGCTTAGTGGTGAGTCTGCTTCTCCTTCTCCCTTTCCCTCTGTGTGCTTGTTCGTGCTCTCTCAAACAAATAAATGAATTTAGGAGGGAAGGGAGGAATGAAGGAACGAAGGAAGGAAGGGAGGAGGAGGGGGAGGGAGGAAGGAGAAAGAAAGAAAAGGAAGGAAGGAAGGCAGGCAGGCCAGCCTTGTGAACTCTATGGGAGCCTGTCTACCAACCTCCTTTAGGGCCTTGCCCCCGCCATCAGTCTCCATCTCCTGATTAAGCTGCCAGAATCTTTTTTTTTTTTAATGGCTTTACTGAGATGTAATTCACACACCAGGTAACTCACTCACTTCACGCGCACAGTCATGCACCAGTCTCCGGTATATTCGCAGTGCAGTCACCCCCACTCAGCTTTAGAACATTTTCATCATTCTGCTGAGCTCTTCTTAGAAATCAGAGAAATAACATATTTTCCCTTGGTAATAATAAATACACCATTCCCTTTGTTTCTAAGAACAAGGCACATATTTGGAGGAATATCTACCCCAAATGTCTCATTACCCTCGCACAACCCCAGACCCACTAGAGAGAATTTTTAGGGATTCCAGCACCTAACTACTTCCTTTTAACCTTTCCCTCTCCCCACCACACAGCCCCCTAAGAATAGGCTAGATCCCCTCCCAGCCTGACAGTGTTCATTTACCTTCCACTGGGAGGGGGGAAGGTAGGTTCCAGTCCTGTAGGGTACAAGAATTAGGGCTGCTTGGGGGAAGAGGATGATGGTTTTGCTGCCCAGGGAAAGGAGGTTTCTGAGAGGGGCCCATGTCACTAGAGCCTAACGGTACCCAACCAAGGCCAGGAGACCTGAATTCTGCTTCCAAGGTGGCCATAACTTTGGACAGGTCATTCTTCCCTCTCTCTCCAGCCTGTCATCCATAGAATAAGGAGGTTAAGCCAAAGAGCTCTGAAGCTTCATCCAGTTCTAATACCCAGCAAGCCTTTCTGCTCCCTTCCTGTCTCAGTGAACTCCTAGTCACCCTTCCAAACCCAGCTTGCAAGCTGCCCATTGCCAGAGCCTCCAGCTGACCCCAGGAAGAGTGAACTCACTCTTACCTATCATCCCAGGGCACTTGCCCCATGTCTGTGGATTGTCTTAGCACATTCCTCACACACATTCTTTCAAGGATTATTTATTCATTTATTTATTCATGAGAGAGAGAGAGAGGGAGCACATAAGTTGGGGGGAGGGGCAGAAAGAAAAGGAGAATCAGGCTCCCCACTGAGCAATGGGCCTGGCACGGGGCTTGATCCCAAGATCCTGAGATCATGACCTGAGCCAAGGGCAGAGTCTTAACCCACTGAGCCACCCCAGCGCCCGCCACTCATTCTTTCAGAAAGTATTTATTACGTACCTACTCTATGCCAGGTGTTCTGGGATGTCAGTGAACAAAATGGGCAAAATCTCTGCCCCATGAGCTTACAGTTAGTCGGAGGGTGGGGCGGGGGAGATGAACAAGATAAAGATAAATGAGCAAATAGCTTGGTAAGTTAGATGGTGGTATGTGCTAAGGAGAAAAACTAAGTAGAGAGGGAGTGCAAGGCAGGGGAGGGGTGACTTTGAATCAGTGGTTGGGGAAGGACTCCTAGAGCAGGTGACATTTAAGCACAGATTTGAAGGTGGAGAGGGACAGGCCCTGGGAGTGCCTGGAGAATGGACATTCCAGACAGACGCAGCCATCCATGCAAAGCGTAGCTCCCGGCTCACATTCCCTTCCAGGCCTAGAGGCTCCCTGAGGGCGGCTCTGTGTCCTGGCTGTCTCGGCATCCCCAAAGGATGGCCTACACTGAACTGTCAGAACATTTACGGGAGTCCTCTGAGCTCGTTCAGCTGCTCATCATTACTCCCACCCTCTGCCCCCCTCCACTAGACTTGCACTTGGCCGCGGAGCTGGGGAAGACCCTGCTGGAGAGGAACAAGGAGCTGGAGGAGTCTCTGCAGCAGATGTACTCCACCAATGAGGAGCAAGTGCAGGAGATCGAGGTGAGGGGCCATGTAGGCCCTGCATGTGCTCCCCCACCCATTAAGGACCCCCTGGTCTGGGTGACTTTGTGTAACTTAGAGAAGGGTGCCTTCTTAGCAAACACAGCTTTGGCCCCATAGCCTTGTGCAGTTCACAACCTGTACAACTATCCCAGGCATCTCTATCGCACTACCATCTTTACTCCCCTACACTCTGCTGCAGACGAATTTCTCAAAGCAAATGTGTTCCTAGAAACTGGACGAGGTCCAGATGAACATATTTCCCTCAACCTTGTTCTGAAAGGGTCCTCCATC
This sequence comes from Enhydra lutris kenyoni, assembly GCF_002288905.1. Lineage (NCBI taxonomy): Eukaryota > Metazoa > Chordata > Mammalia > Carnivora > Mustelidae > Enhydra > Enhydra lutris. The sequence continues at coordinate 355,605 of NW_019154159.1, forward strand.
TTTTCCCCTCCAGTACCTAACCAAGCAGCTGGACACGCTGCGGCACATGAATGAACAGCACGCCAAAGTGTACGAGCAGCTGGACCTGACAGCCCGAGACCTGGAGCTGACCAACCAGAAGCTGGTGCTGGAGAGTAAGGCTGCCCAGCAGAAGATTCATGGGTGAGGGCCGGGTGGTGGGCTGGGGGGTGAATGAGGGGAAGGTCAGGTTGGCTTGCCTGCGGACATATAGTCTGGGGGGTGTGACCTATGCTCTTTCTCCCAGAAGCCCAGGCCCGGGTTCCCGGGATGGTAGTGAGATGGCCCTTGGCAATTTGGAGTGGTTTCATGGTCAGGCCACAATCCCTGTGGAAGTACCAGCTACACACCAGGTTCTGTAGGCACTGGAGATACAGCGATGGGGAGGTGAAGAGATCGCCCCGCCCTCCGGGAGCTCCCAGCCCTGGAGGGGAGGCCGGCCTGTAAATCCTTACAGCAGTGCAGGGTAAGTGCTCAAAGGGTGTAGGAGGAACCGAGGTGGCACAGAGGAGAAGGGTCAGCTCAGCCAGGGAGGCACAGGATGAGAGCGGGTCCTTGGGCACACAGGGAGTCCTCATCTGACCTCAGCACCCCGCCGCAGGGGTCAAGGCTGCTCATCTGTCCCCATCCCCGAGTCCCTCCAGGCCTGCAGTGGGGAGGGCTGGCCCGGTCCTGTTAAAATCCCTCCCACGGGCGCCCCCGCCCCCAGGCTCACGGAGACCATCGAGCGCCTGCAGACGCAGGTGGAGCAGCTGCAGGCCCAGGTGGAGCAGCTGCGGGGCCTGGAGCAGCTGCGAGTGCGCCGGGAGAAGCGGGAACGAAGACGCACCATCCACACCTTCCCCTGCCTCAAGGAGCTGTGCACCAGCCCCCGGTAGGTGGGGGCGCCGCGTGGGGGTGGGGGGCAACCCGGACCCTGCGCGGTCTCTGGAGGGAGGAGAGGGCAGGGCCCAGGCAGCAGGTGGGAGTGAAAGGTGGTGCGCTGGCGGGCTGTCAGAGGGACCTGTCCTGTTGCCAGCAACGTCAGCAGCTGGCACTGACCGAGCCCTGGCAGCACGGCCACCCCCACCGCTCTGCTGGCAATCCCATCCTCACCGCTCCGATGCGGAAACGGAAGCTCAGAGGTTCTGTGAGCTTATCCAAGGCCACCTCTTCAATAAGCTAGAATTCCAGCTCGGGAGGAGTTAACCACTACACTTTTCAGTCGTCACCCCCCCCTTTTTTCTTTAGAGGGAAGTGGGGGGAGGGGTAAAGGGGGGGAGAGAGAATCTCAAGCAGGCTCCACGATGCATGGTCCCATTAAACTTAAAGGGATGGTCTCTTAATATAAAAAATCATAATTGTGGGGACGCCTGGGTGGCTCAGTCCATTGGGCGTCTGATTCTTCGTTTCAGCTCAGGTCATGATCTCACAGGGCAAGAGATGGTGCCCACCAGGGGCTCCACGCTCAGTAGGGAGCCCTCTGGAAAGTTCCTCTCTTCCACTCCACCCCCCCCCCACCAAGTGCACACACTCTCTCTCAAATGGGTAAATAAATCTTTAAAAAAATTTTTTTTTCTAAATACGTATTGTGTATTTAGTGGGTGTTTCAATAAAGGTCCTGGCAGGAGACCGCACCTTGCACAGAGTAACTGAGGAACGATTGATGAAGAGGTGTGGATGAAGGTGTAGGGGAACCTCAGGAACGCTGCAGTCCCCCAGGGCTGTGACAGCAAGGGGCTGTTACCATCCTGGGCCTGAAGGGACCAGGGAGGGGAAGGCCAGGAGGTGCTGCCCAGCCAGCACTAACCAGGGAAGGAGTCTGGCCAAGAAGCCCTTCCCTGACCTCCCTCTCTTCCTGCCTTCCGACCTCCTGCCCATGCCTCCTGCTCCTTCAGCTCAGGAGAGAGCAGAAGCCCGCTAAGCAGTTCGCTGTGGTCAGCCGCCCAGGGTGGAGAGCAAGGAGAGGAAGGGCGGAGAATGGATCTAGAGGGGCAAACGGGATATGTGACCCCCCGTGGATGGGAGAGGTGTTAAGCTTGGGGAGCCCCACGACGGGGACCTTGGCCTTGACCGGATGTCTGCTGGCCCTCCCCTGCCCCCCTCTCAGGTGTGAGGATGCCTTCCGCCTGCACAGTTCCTCCTTGGAGCTGGGCCCACGGCCCCTGGAGCAGGAGAACGAGCGGCTGCAGACCTTGGTGGGTGTGCTGCGTTCCCAGGTGAGCCAGGAGCGGCAGCGCAAGGAGCGGGCGGAGCGCGAGTACGCCGCGGTGCTGCAGGAGTACTCGGAGCTGGAGCGGCAGCTGTGCGAGATGGAGGGCTGCCGCCTCCGCGTGCAGGAGCTGGAGGCCGAGCTGCTGGAGCTGCAGCAGATGAAGCAGGCCAAGACCTACCTGCTGGGCCGGGAGGACCACCTGGCCGAGGCCCTGCTCGCGCCCCTCACCCAGGCCCCCGAGACCGATGACCCCCAGCCCGGCAGCGGGGACGACCCGGGCGCCCAGGACGGTGTCGCCTCTCCGGCCGCGTCCCCGGGCCACGCTGTGCGCAAGAGCTGCAGCGACACAGCGCTCAACGCCATCGTGGCCAAAGACCCAGCCAGCCGGCACGCGGGCAACCTCACGCTGCACGCCAACAGCGTGCGCAAGCGCGGCATGTCCATCCTGCGGGAGGTGGACGAGCAGTACCACGCGCTGCTCGAGAAGTACGAGGAGCTGCTGAGCAAGTGCCGGCAGCACGGCGCGGGGGTGCGGCACGCCGGCGTGCAGACCTCGCGGCCCATCTCCCGAGACAGCTCGTGGAGAGACCTTCGTGGGGGCGAGGAGGGCCAGGGGGAGGCCAAGGCAGGTGAGAAGAGCCTGAGCCAGCACGTGGAGGCTGTGGACAAGCGGCTGGAGCAGAGCCAGCCGGAGTACAAGGCACTTTTCAAGGAGATCTTCTCCAGGATCCAGAAGACCAAGGCCGACATCAACGCCACCAAAGTCAAGACGCACAGCAGCAAGTGACCCTTTCCCCGCCTGCAGCCTCCCCCCGGGGTCTGGCCATGGGGCTCCTCCTGCCCTGGCGGCGCAGCCTCGCGGGAGGGAGGGAGCCCCGTCAAGCAGCAGTACGGCCCAGGGGAGGCTGCTCTCCAGCCCAGGCAGCGTGTGGGGGATGCAACTTGTTCTCTGCTCACTCGGGAGCCGATCAACATGGAAAACGGCTGGCCTCCCAGGACCGTCCACCACCCTACGTCAGCCCAAAGACGCAGCTGAGAGTTGCAGAGCCAAACGTCCCCACTGCCCGAGGATTCCCAACTCCCCAGCCCTTGACTTCCTGACCCTGGGCCTTGCTCACAGATTTGTGGCCACGCTTCTGAAAGCCATTCTGGACCACTTGGCTTTTTTTTTTTTCCTTCCTTTCCAAAGTTCGGTTTTTTTGAGAGATTTGCAATGCAAGGTCTCCCCACACCCTTGCCACAACTGGAAACACTTGAAGGGAGATCCCCAGGCCAGCTGTTGCAGGTTCCAGGGATCTCCTGGACCACCCACTGCTTCTCCTCAGCTGTGATGCGCTGTCATTCCTTTAGCACCAGCTGTCCCATCTCCAGGGTCCTGACCAGGTCAGGGACGGCTCCTGCCATGCAGAGCAGAACGCCTCAGCCAGGCCCAGAGTGCCCCCCACTTTTCCCTGGAGACCCTCAGCCCACTGCAGATCTGTAGCCAATCAGAGGAGGGGAACAGGGAGCCCCTCGGCAGCCATACACGAACAGTGCACCCTGCCTCCCTCAGAGCCAGCCTCCTAGGGCTCCAGCCCCTGGAAATGCCTTCTGGCCATTAAGCCTTCCAGGAGTCTGGGCGGTGGGGAGCTCCCATCTCTGCACGCCACCTCTGACTCACCAAGCTTGGCCTCTGCCTGCCCCCATCTCAGGGACCATGATGTGTCTCATTCACTCCCATGCTCCCCACAGGCCGACCCCTCCTCAGATCATGCCTGCTGCCCCCAGAATGTCCCGGGCATGTGCCACCAGCCAGTGGTCCCAGCATCCACCCCTGCCCCCCTTCCCTGGGGACTGCCCAAGATCCCCATCTATACTGAACAGTATTAAAATGGGACCTGGTGGGGAGCATGTCTCCTCTCTCCCATAGAATGCCTGTTCTTAACCTCCCACCTTTCTGGGGGGCTTTTGAGCACCCATTTGGGTCACAGGTTAAACCTTTTGTTAAGGCTTCAGAAAGTCCAGCTTCAGCTAAGAGATGTCCAGGTCCCCAGCTTGCCCTGAGCAGTTCTTCAGGGTTCTCAGTTCCTTCTACCACCCATCCGGAGATCCTTCCACACAGCCCGGCGGAAGGTGGCAGCCCTGGCCTCTGTGCTGGGAACCCAGCAGGGACCTTCATGCCTTATCTGTTTCTAAGGGGTAAAGGAGTTTTCTTAACAAGCATGCCTGACCTCCCTAGAGTCGCTACCCTGCTCTCCGGGCGGCACTGTGATGAGCGCTGTCGGCTGGTCCTTCCGTTCACACATCTTGGAACCCTTTGTCCTTTGGAGCTGGGCAGTTCCCAGCCCTCCATGTGTCTCTGTCATCTAGGGTGGAGGGGATAGGGTGGGGGAAGGGCTCCTGCCTGTTTGCTCCCCAGTTCTGTAGCGGCCGGCCAGCGTCACCTTTGAAGTATACATGAGAGAAATATATTTACAAATGCTTTATTCTCTTCTTTAATAAAAAATGCACCAGTATTCTAAAAGCAGAAATGGCCCTAGAGCCATGCTCTTGTCTTTGTGCCTCTCACACACCCACCTGTCATCACACAGCTCTGGGTCTGGGTTGGGGGAGGGGGGACGCATCCCGAGCTTCGCTCTCCTGGGATCTGCAACCAAACAGCAAAATGCCTGGTGGGTGTTATCAGGGCACTGGGCAGATAAGGGGTGGTGGTGAAGGAAGCGGAGGCAGATTTGCCCACTCACTCTGCACTGTCTGCTCACTGTCCTTCACAGAAGAAGGAAGGTGGGTCTAGTTTAGAATAGAGCTAGTGAAGACTGGATTTCCCACCCAGTGCTGCAGAGAAAAAAAAAAAAAAAAAAAGCCACCCAATCCCTGAAAGTAAAAAGAAGTTCCTAATCATCTCCTCGCGGCAGCTCACTTCTGTTGTCTGCTGACTTTGTGCCAGGCCGCATCAACCTTGGGAGGCTCTGTTCTACTGATGGAGATTCGGAGGCTTCGGGGTTGAATTAGTAATTCAGAGTCACACAGAAACATTCAAACCCCGAGCTGACCTGTTCCATTCTGCAATACTGCACATTCTTATCTCTTTATAATGTTGAGTTTTAAGAGCAGTTGGACCCAAACACTCCAGAAAAGAAGAAAGGAAAATCCTATGGGTCCCCGACACGGTAGTGGTCTCCCAACTCACAGGCCAGAGAGAAGGGCTTGTGTCTACAAGCTCGTCAGCTACCAGGAATGGCTTAGTAATGCTTTGCCTTGTTTTCCCTGTTTTCCTCTTGCCTCCGAAGGACCCCTTCTTGAAGCCCCATTTCAGCCAGTGGAGGACCAAGGAGGGGATGGAAAGTGCCCACCTTTAAAGGGAACAGGTGGCACTTCTCAGCCTGTTTCTTCCAGAAGGGCCTCTATTCTGGATGGTTCACAACAGCAGCGGGTGAGAGGAGCTTGCCAGCTGCTCCCCTCTCCACCCAGGAGTAGCTTGTCTCACTCTCTCCTCTACCCTCTTCCTCATCCAGAATCCAGGCCACCAGATGGCCTGAGCAGGCTGTGTTTATTTGAGGCCATGGAAACCTACAGCTCCTTTTTTCTATCACTCTGGGTCAGGAGCAGGGCTGGAACCCAGCCTCAGAGCAATGACGCCATGAAATGGTGCTGACTTTATTATTCATAATCCCTGAGCTGTCAACCTAAGTGAGTCCCTGGCTTTGCTCCCTGGAGCAGCTTTTTCCGGTCACCATAGTGACGCCTCAGTTCCGTTTGAGGTCTTGGGACTAAGACAGGGAGGGACCCAAGAGATTCAGAGATTCTCTTTCCAGCCTAGAGCCCAAAAGGCAAATGTCTATCGTCATTCCCTTCCTAGTTTGAGTTTACAAGGCCAGTGCCTGGGAAGTAGTTTATTCCTTCCCGAAGAATATGCCTGTAGTGATAAGACTAAAACGTAAAGGCTTGATTTGATGACAGTCTCCTGTTTCAAACAGCCAGCATCCCTAGGGACATATTTTTCTAGGTAATTGTGCTTTTACTAAAAATAGAACTCTTCATTACAAAACAATCACTGGGATGACTAATAATCACTAGTCATTTATCAAGTTACCCACACTGCCTCTCAACAAAGAAACTTAGCCAACACTTAGCTCTCTCCAAACACTGCTTGCTCTATCTACTTTGAACCTGAGTTAGAACTTTTGTTTGGAGGTTCGTGTCTTAAGAATCCTGGAAAAGGGCTCTGCTTAGCCTGTCTGTGGTGGCCTAGATCTCTACCCTTTCCCCCAACATTCCTTTACCTCCTGGCTAAGAGAAACCCTCATCATGCTCCCACAACGCTGTTTCTTCTGCGAAGGGGTGTGGGTCCGTTTTAAACACACGTCTTTCTCCACCTGCCAGCTTCTCCCCCCATCTGGTATCTGTCTTGTGGAGTCTTCACACACCTGCTCAGCTGGCATGTGCTTAAACTGCCTTGTGAATGACCCTGAAGTTACCAAAACTCAGCTCTAGCAGAATTCACCTTTCAAAAATACTGCCAAATAACTCATAAATATTGAGCATCTGTGATTTGCCAGGTTCTGGGTGCTGGGGACCCAGCCGGGAGCCAGTGCCCCCCCCCCCCACCCCAGCTTATTATATTCTGACTGGAGACGGGCAATGAACTAGAAAAATAAGATTGAGTGACATGAAAGAAAAAAAGAAGAGAGAGTAGAGCAGAGTCAGAGTACAGGGGATGCAGACGGACTAGGCCGGGCATTGACGGACTGTGTGAAACTCGGAGGGGAGAGCGGACCGGGAGGGCGTCACTGCCCCTGAAAAGGAGAGAAGTGGTGTTTCTGGGGGACACGGATTCCGAGGGTTCTTTTCACCAGGAGGCTCCCTTGAGAGCTCGCTGTCTGGCCAACAGAGGATCTCAGCGCTCCAACCTGGCCTCCCCACGGCGGCCAGCCGAAGGGGAGCGTCTCGCAGGTGCCAGGGAGAGCAACCCCGGAGCTCAGCTCGCTGCCTCCCAGCTACCCCGGCGGGAGGAACTAAAAGCCGCGCGGAACTAAAATCCTGACGGAAACAGGAGCCAGCGGACCGCGGAAGGAAGCTCCCACCGGAAGCCGCCCCGAGGTCCGAACATGGCGACCGTCCGGTCCCTGCACTGGAGTCTGAGACGAGCCGGGGCCTGGCTGCTCCCGCCGCCCCCGAGCTGTCCCCAGCGGGCTCTGCACAAGCAAGCAGAGGACACCGAATTCCAGAGCATCTACAGCCTGGACAAGCTCTACCCGGAATCCCGGGGCTCGGACACCGCATGGAGGGTGCCGGTGAGCGGGGAGGGCTGGACGGAAGGGGCGTTTCCCAGTCCCTGCTGGGGGGACATCGGGAAACCCGGGCAGCATCGGGCGGGAGCAAATCGGAGGTGCGCGCGGAACGAGGCGGTGGCCGCGGGAGGGAGCTTGTGTCCGGGGTGAGCGGGGATAGGGCCGCGGAGCTGGACCTGTCCCCCGGAGGCCTGGAGTGTGCAGGCGTCGCGAGAGCACGCTGAGTGTTTCTTACGGGACCGCCGGCGTTTCCGCGCTCGTCCCCCGGCCTCCTGGCCCACACGTGGGCATTTCCCCTCCAGAGTGGACAGTAAAACCCAAAGGCTGCCAAACGGTTTGGAACCTTTTGGGAAATTACACTGTCTATAGCTTCTAGGAACTTAGCGCGCCTTAGGAAACAGGGCCCCTCTTCAGGGTGCACTGATTACCAGCCTGCTGGGTACCGGCTCTTAACGGGCCCCGGGCGGAGGGATAGGACCTAGCCAATTCTGTTGCGTTTCCACCGACGGGACTGAAAGGGAACACTCAACTTCAGTTGAAAGCATGGTGTGTGCACTATGTCAGGCATGGAGATAGGGAAGTTAAAAAAAAACATAATCTGAATGCTTGTGGAGCTAATCTTCTAATGGAGGGAGACAAGCAACAAATAAAATCAGAAATATAGAGTATGTGAGATGGTCATGAGTACTTTTGGGGAAATAAAGCCTAGACGGAAAGAGTGCTGAGGTAGGGGGAAGGGTTGCAGTTTTAAGCAGGGTGGCCTAGGAAGGCCTCTGGGAAGATGACATCTATTAAGAACCTGGAAGAATCAAGGCAGTGGGCCATGGGCATAGTTGGGGAGATGAACATCTCTGCAGAGATGAACATTCCTGGGACCACCTCAGCGATAGCATGCTTACCTTGTTGGAGGAACGGCGAGCAGGCCAGTGTGGCTGAGCAGGAGAGTCAGAGCAGATAAGGCTGAACAGGAGAGGTGTGGGGGCGGCGGTGACATGTTTACAGGGTTAATAGGCCTTTAGCTTTACTTCAAATACCATGGAACATATTGGGGATTTGAGGCAGAGAAGTGGAAAGATTCAGGTTAGTTTTACAAGGATCATTCTTGGGGTCCCTGGCTGGCTCAGTTGGTGGAGCGTGCAACTTGGGGTTGTGATTTCAAGCCCTGTGTTGGGTGTAGAGATTACTTAAAAATAAAATCTTTAGGGGAGCCTGGGTGGCTCATTTGGTTTAGCGTCTGCAGTAGCTCAGGTCATGATCCCAGGGTCCTGGTATCAAGCCCCACTTCGGGCTCCCTGCTCAGCAGGAAACCTGCTTCTCCCTCTCTCACTCCCCCTTTTTGTGTTCTCTCTCTTGCTGTGTCTCTCTCTGTCAAATAAGTAAAATCTTTTAAGAAAATAAAAGTTGCAAAGAGCAAGTGAGGGAGCGTGGGATAAGCATAGAGAAGTAAGAAGGAAGCTGGCAAGGACAGCTCAGGAGGAAGAAGGAGAACAGCTCCAAGGAGGGCGGGGCCAGGAGTCCTCAGTACTGCAGGGAGAGCAGGGCAATGAAGGTTGCACTCCCAAATCATTCTAAGATGAAAAGGGATGAAGGCAGCCAGACAAAGGACAGGTGAGGATACCATGAGTTTGGCTGGCCAGAAGAGCCTCAGAGGGGGTCCTGTCTGCACCAGGCCTGCAGACAAGGGGCTCAGGCTCAAGGACATGACTACCAAGAAACAGAGCACAGGAGAGACACAGAGGTGAAAAGTCCTGGAGTGAGTAGTTCCATCTGACACAAACCGTGAAGGCACATGGCCTCCCAGGGGAGCCCCCGTAGCCCAGGAAGGAACAAGGTGGCCCACCAGGTTTGTTGTTCTGGGTTAGCAGAGGGTGTTCCTTTTAGAGTCTCCCTGAGGCACATGTACTGCAGATCTTGGTCTCCCTCCAAGGAGCCCGGCCCTCGGCGGTGCGCGACTCCAGCTAAGGCTGTAGATCCGAGTTCAGACTTCCTGGAAGAGTGTTTCAGAGCTGGCACCTCCGGAGTCCGGGGAGGCTTTCTCTGTCATCCTGAAATGATTTTGCGGGGGACCCGAAAATAGTTGTATTACATCTGCGGTGTGGCTTTCCATCCTTTCTCTGATTGCCCTGGACCAATTCAGAGTCACAGCGGGTGACGTTCATTTGACACTGTGTATGTTACGTTACAGGCTGAAGCACAGCAGGCCAGGAACGACATTCCTCTGGGTAAGTAATTGTGTTTTACAAAAAATCAGTCACTTCCCCCACCCCTAAACATTCCTTCCGGACCTCTCCAGCCTCACAAAAATACAGAAACTGTCTTTGGGTGTGCAAAAGCGGAGTCCTCTCGGCACTGTTTAGAGTAGTGGCATAGCCGCTCTGGTCTGCCGCGCAGTGTGCAAGACGAGTGAGGGCTCGTGGTGGCCTTGGGACACGGACCAGTCTCTACAGTAGATGAATGGATGGCTATTTGGAAGAAGTTAAGCTGCCGAAGAAGATATATAGTAAGCTACCATCTCTGTGTCAGAAACAGATTTCTATGCATATACATAAATCTGAAAGGATGTACAAGAAATTGGAAACGAGGACTGGCTTGGGGAGTCGAGAAGAAAGGACATACCTCTTGGCTGGGGAGCAGGAGTGGGGACTTCTCCCCACTGTTTGCATATCTTTATTTTTTTTTTTAAGATTTTATTTATTTATTTATTTGTCAGAGAAAGAGAGCGAGCAGGAGGGCACAAACAAGGGAAGCAGCAGGCAGAGGGAAAAGCAGGCTTGCCGCTCAGGTCATGATCAATGTCCTGGGACTGAGTCCTGCTTTGGGCTTCTTGTTCAGTGGGGAGCCTGCTTCTCCCTCTACCTTAAAAAAAAATGAGGGGCGGTGGGAAGGACACCTCTCAGAAGGAGTCGTGAGGGAGATGGGCCACCAGTGACTCGGGGCCAGCCCTTTGCCACTCGTACCTCTCGGCTGCTCACCATCCAGTGTTCTGAAACTTTCCCACTAGTATGCTTTCTCCAGACGAGGACTCAGACACTGCTTTTCACGAATTATAAAAACAGAAGGAAGAAACGTCATTTTACATTTTATAGACAAACCAACCTGAGGCCCAGAGAAGCAGAGGGACTTTGCCAAGATCACAGTCGGTCAGGGGCTGTGCCAGTGTTAGAAGCAAGGCTCCAGGCTCCGGTGCTAGGCCACTTCCATCCAGCGGGCGCTGGGAATACACAGTGAGCGTCTGTCCTCTTGGAGCTTCCAGCCTGTGGGGCTTCCACACCCAGCACATTGTGAAATATGACATCAAGTTAAGTTTATCCCTAGTTCGAGCTTTTGAAAGAGTCTTCGCTTTAAAACAAGCAAACAAACAGCAAAAAGCTAGCCCGGCCAGATCTGGTGAAAGGGACTGGACCAGAGGCAAACGACCCAGGTCATAATTTTACAACCTCTGTTGTGACCTTGGGAAGGGGACTTATTCTTGATTTTAGTTGACAAACTGTAAATAATCTCGACTTTACTGCCCTGAATGTTACATTAGTATATATAAAAGTCATTGAAAGAGAGGTATCATAGGGATAGTTATGTTGGTAATAAATTAACAATTTGTGCATTTTGGCATGGAATAATCTCTCTCTCTCTTTTTTCTTTCTGGTGTGCATCCTGTTCTATAGATCGTTTGACGATATCTTATTGTCGGAGTAGTGGTCCTGGGGGCCAGAATGTTAACAAAGGTATGGGCACCTTGTTTTCTTTCACTTTATAACTTGGCTGGGAGATGTACTTTCGGAGTTCTGTGTTTACAGTCATATGGAATAAAGGGATTTTTTTTTTTTTTTTTTTTTAGCAGAAGCCTAAATACCACCAGTTTATAATAATCCTCTTTATTCTTTTGAATATGGTCTGATCAGCTGCGGGTTGCTAGGACTCGGGTTGGCTTGTGAGCCTAAACAAAGGGAAATCACAGTGTTGGCAGCTGGCTCTGAGAGCAGGTTTCCTTCGTGGAACCCATCCCCCCATTCTTTTCAGACCCCATTAAGAGAAGCACCGAGCATTTCGTTCCTGGAAGTTCATTTTCGTCCAGCAGTGCCTCACCATCTTTGCAGGCTCCTCCCATCACCAACTTTGTATCCCCAAGTCACACAGGGCAGAAACGTCCCTGGCTGGATGTCTTGCCTCCCTGTTTCAGGATCGTCACCAGCTACTGGGTGCTGAGCCTACCTGAGAGTCTCAGTGACCCGTGCTCTCTCATCCCTTAATTTGCAGTGAACTCCAAGGCTGAAGTCAGGTTCCATTTGGCAACTGCCGAATGGATCGCAGAGCCCGTGCGGCAGAGGATCGCCGTCACGGTAACCACCAGCTCCTTTTCCCATAATTCCTCAGTCTCCCTTAAACCTTTACTCCGGGGACACCTGCGTGGCTCAGTGGGTTAAGTATCTGCCTTCAGCTTGGGTCATGATCCCAGGGTCCTGGGATCGAGCCCCACATCAGGCTCCCTGCTTAGTGGGGAGCCGCTTCTCTCTCTCCCTCTGCCTGCAGCTCTGCCTTGTTGTGCTCTCTCCATCTCTCTGTCAAATAAATAAAATCTTAAAAAACAAAACAAAACCAAAAAAGCCTTTGCTCTGTAGAACTCAGGTTTTCCCTTTGTTCTCTGCAGCATAAAAATAAGATCAACAGGTCAGGAGAGTTGATACTCACCTCTGAATGTAGCCGCTACCAGTTCCGAAATCTGGCAGATTGTCTCCAGAAAATTCGAGACATGATTGCTGAGGCCAGCCAGCCAGCGAAGGAGCCATCCAAGGAAGACGCTGCACTACACAGAATCAGGTCCCAGAAAGGGCACCCGAGCTCCTCTCAGCCGAGTCGTGGGGGTGGGGGTGGGGGTGGCGGCATCGAGAAGACAGAAGGCAGGGGGAGTCCACGACTTCCCAGCAGAGGGTGGGGGAGCTCCGGGAGTGAGAGAGACCGCTGACCCGCAGGGCCCCGCACCGAGCTGCAGCAGCTCTCACCACTCCGAGTCGGGCATCTGGCCTAATTGCGGTCTTTTTGTTTTCAGGATAGAAAACATGAATCGGGAAAGGCTGAGGAAAAAGCGAGTACATTCTGCCCTAAAAACAGACAGGAGAGTGGGTATGGATTGAAATCCTCCTCCAGAGCCGGCATGGCCCTCTTCAGGCGGTCCAGGCTGCCACAGCCGAGAGCATGAACGCCATCAGGAGAGAGAGAGAGAGAGAGAGTGTGTGTGTGTGTGTGTGTGTGTGTGTGTGTGTTGCATGCCACAGCCAGGCTGCCACAGCCGAGAGCATGAACACCATCAGGAGACCGTGTGTGTGTGTGTGTGTGTGTGTGTGTGTGTGTGTGTGAGAGAGTGTGTGTGTGTGTGTGTTGCAGGCCCTGGTTGCAGAGGTCTTCATAGGCAATCACCTGGTGTGTGTGTGTGTGTGTGTGTGTGTGTGTGTGTGTGTGTGTGTGTGTGTGTGTGTGTGTGTGTGTGTGTGTGTGTGTGTGTGTGTTGCAGGCCCTGGTTGCAGAGGTCTTCATAGGCAATCACCTGTTGTCAAACCTTAATTACTCGTTTAATATATGAGCTGCATTAAAACTCCGCAAGAACTGCAGTGGGCTTGGCCTCATTCAGAACGCTTCAAGAACAGAATTCCGACCTTTTCCGTCAGTTGAAACCTGCCCCCTGGAAACAGGACCGAGCTGCGGTGTCTCCTCTCAGGGAACATGCCTCAGGGTGGGAGGGCTGAGACAGGTGAGCCGGCCTCCAAGCTGGGCCTTGAAAAGGGAATAGAATTTTAGTCAGTAGAGGTGGGGGAGGGACGTGCCGGTGGGAGAGAACAGTATGAATAAGGGAAACCAAAGAAAAGGCTGGGGTGGAGGAGCCAAGGCAGCCATCTGAATGGTGGATTCGTGCCAAGGGATTGTGGGAGGTGATTATGGAAAGGGAGACAGAAGCTCAATGTGGAGACTCAAATCCAAGTTCAAGAGTTTAGATTTTAAGAAATGTAGGTGACAGGGAGGGGCGCCTGGGTGGCTCTGTCAGTTGAGTGTCCAAGTCTTGGTTTGGACAAGATGTTGACTCAGGTCAAGATCTCAGGGTCCTGCCCTCAGCGGGGAGCCCCCCCCCCCCCCGCCCCCGCTCATGCACACACGCTCTCTCAAAATCTTTAAAAAAAAAAAATGTCGGTGACAGAGCTGCTGAGGTTCTCTAGTGGGAAGGATACCACGTGTCAGGTGCTGTCGCACGCTGTGGGGTTTTAGAGGCAGGAAAAGAGTGAGTTGGAACTGAAAATAGGTTTTTGCAATCCTCTGGGTACGGGAAGCGCCCGGCTTTTGTCTTCTGGAAGCAGAAGACAAGGCGTGTACGGATTTCTTAGGATGTTCTCTATGATTCTGATCTAGTTCACGCGTTCAGCAAATACTGCTTTGTGATGCTCTGAAGGGCGGATAATTAGCCACAGTAGTAGGTACACCGTGTGAGCCGGGCCCTCATTCATGTAAGTGTAACCAAGGGACAAAAGTCGTTGATAAATGATTAATGAGTCCCCTCTAGAGACTCAGAGCCTAGGAGCAGGAGAAGCTCGAGGCAAGGCGGTGCCACATTGGCCTGCTTATTCGTTAATTCAACAAACAGTGAATGCCAGGCACTGGGCGACATGCCAGGCACTGGGCGATGTCCCAGGGACTCAGCGGTGAACAAGAAAGTCCTTTCTCCCAGAGAATTTACATTTGATCAGGTGATGATAAAAAGCTGAGAAGAAAAGTGGGATTCCTGTTACGGTAACACACGCTAAAACGTAAATATCAGGCCTAAATCGGTTCTGGGAACCAGAGAAGCAACTAGTTCCAGCTTGAGGGTCAGAGCAGATAAACTTGGTCGTGGTTCTTGACATAGGAGGGAGAGAGGGGAGGGGCTGGCCGTGGAGCAAGGTGAGGGCTTAAAATGTGACGGGACATTGAGACTCTACCCCTACAGAGGCTGTCAGGAGATTAATCTGTGAATGAACAAGGAGAGCGCGGGGAGATGAGCACAGGCGGGTGGACTGACCCCTGTAGGCGACAGGGACCCATCCTGGAACTCAGGCAGTGGCAGCAGGAACGGAGAGCCAACAGCAGGTGCAGAAGGATGATGGAGACAGGAAATGGGCCCAGGAATGGACCCAGGGAGCAGGTGCGTGTGTGCCATGCATGGTGCTGCGTGGACACCGGGAAGGCACAAAGGAGACAGCCTTGGGAGGATGGTGGGGTGCAGATGGTTTTGCCTGTGAGTAGCTGACCCATGGGGCCTGAGGAGGAGGGGAGGCCTGGGGCTGGGAGTGAGGCCGCAGTTGGAGGCTGCAAGATGGAGGACACGAGTGGAGTCTTGGGAATGGGTAGGAGCAGCTGAGGAGGAGGCAGAGCAGAACCTGAGGGCTTGCTGGGTGAGATGGTGGCAGTGGGAAAACCAGAAAAGGCATCCCCGTGGGCTGACCCTGGAGCAAAGCGATGGACCTCAGAGGACTTCAGAAGACCTTAGTGGCACGTGAAGGGACCTGGAAAGGCATTCAGGGCACAGAGGAGGGGATGAAAGGGAAAGAGAAGCAACAGCTTGAGGGACAGGGGATAGAGCACAGGAGTAGGACCCACCCTTTAAAAATGCTGGGTGCTCGGATGCCTGGCTGGCTGCGCGGGTAGAGCATACGACTCTAGATCTCGGCGTCCTCACTTCCAGCCGCATTTTGGCAGTGGAGCCCACTAATTAGGAAAGCAATAACCTTTAAAAGGCGGCGGGCAAAAGAACGAGCACAGGTGAAAATGATTCCATGTAGTAGGTCAAAGCAAGGCCAAAGTGCTTTATGGTGAGTATTTAGTTGGAGGAGATGGTGACTGAGGGGGAGGAGACCTCTGGGATGCAGGAAGTGCCTGCTCTCATCCACTTTGTCACATGAATGTCACACCTCAAGGAACGAATTGGTGAACTTAAAGAGCTCCCTCAAGGCCGGGGACAGGAGCCAGGCGGCCCCAAATTCCTGCTCCTTGCTGAGGTTAGGCAGGAAGGGGATGGGTTTCTGCAGACTCTCCACATGTGGGAGCGAGAAAAGCAAAGAAGAATGTCCAAGTTCCCTGGGCCCTGGACGCCTGGAGATGGGGGAGGCAAATTCTCGAGGCAAGCACACGGGGAATAACGGCTGCTTTCTGCTGAAGCTTCTGCTGGAACATCTTTGAGAAATGCACGGATGTTAATAGTGGAGTCTAAACGCGTGTCACATTTAAAAACGAACTCATTCGTTATTTGTATTACTCTTTGTAAACAGTTTCAAAGGAACAAAACATTAGGCTGAAGTATTTATTTGGCTTTATATATATTTGTTTTATCGATGATGTATACTTGCGATTGGAAAGGTTTGTCCTGGTCGTGCACTGTCTGGCGATGGGGAAGACCCTCAGTGCTTGGGTTCCAGTTTTCGTGATGGACGCTATTCTGTTCTCGTTCACTTCCTGCACTACTTTTTCCTAACGTCCTGGACTTTCCGTCAGCTCTGCACCGGGGGGCACAAGGGCTGGGTGGGGCGTCAGGCTTGCGCGCCC